>NC_090450.1:111355504-111658534 GCF_031143425.1 Pleurodeles waltl
AACTAGGGGAATCCAGAGTGCGGTGACTTGTGTGGCTCACACTAGGCTGTTTACCCAGAATCCCTTCCAAACCTCAAAGTGTGACAAAATCACATTGTCCTCATATTTCTGTGATGGGAAGTTTTGGGATCTGTGAGGAGCCACAGACAACCTTCTAACCAGTGTTCCCCCAAGTTTTCTGATAAAACTGGTACCTAACTTGTGCGGTAGTCTTAGTTCTCGCAACAAGAAACAGCCCAAAACACGAAAAGGACACATAACATTCTTCCACTGAAAATCAACCCTTTTTTTGCAATGCAGCTAACTGTGGATTTTGGGTCCTAGCTTAACTGATACCCAGAAAAAACTAGCAAATCTATAAACAATTTTAAACTATACACCTAGAGAAATCCAGGAGGGGGTGACTTGTGTAGCTTTCACTTGGCTGCAAAACCCAGAATTCTTTGCAAACCTCAAACTTTGACTAAAAGCACATTTTCTTCAACTTTCTGTGATGTAAAGTTCTAAAATATGTAGTGAACCACAAACTTCCTTCCACCCAGCATTCCCCCAAGTCTTTTGATAAAAATGGGACCACACTTGTGTGAGTTGGCTTAGTGCCCACAGCAGAAAACTGCCCAAAACACAACATGGACACATCACAAGTTTCCACTGAAAACTGACCATTTGTTTGCACTGTGCCTAGCTGTGGATTTTGGGTCCTGGGTCAGTCGGCACCTAGAGAAACCTAGCAAATCTATATATTTGTGAAAACTAGACAGTGAGAGGAATCCAGGATAGGGTGACTTGCATGGCTTGATTTCACCCAAGAATCTGTGCAAACCACAGTCTTTGACTAAAAAACACATTTTCCACAAATTTCTAGTGATGGAAAGTTCTGCAATATGTGGGGATACATAAATCTACTTTCACCCAGCATTTCTTCAAGTCTTCTGATAAAAATGTTACCTCACTTGCGTGGCTGGGCCTGGTGCCTGCGGGAGAACAAATCCAGCAGAGGTCACTGAGGGTCTCTTTACAAGGACTCTCACTGATGTTTATTTGCTACATTTCTGCCATGGGCACTAGCACCAGCCACACAAGTTGAGCAGCATTTTTATTGGGGCAAGTCGGGAAATGCTGATTGGTGGGAATTTGTGCTTTCCTTCTGATTCTGGAAGAATATCGCACTGACAAGCATTGGAAATGTTTGATTTAAGTCAAAGTTTGAGGTTTGCAGGTATTTTGGCCAAGAAACTTGATGGCATATATGAGAGGCACACCACCCTGTACTCCCATGGATTTCTAGTTTACGAAAATGTTTAGAGTTGGTAATTTTCCCTAGAGACAATGTACACTTTGGTAGAGAAAGACAGGAAAGAAGAATAGTACTGCACAACCATCTGTTCCTCAAGTGCACACATACTGGTTAGATTAGGCACAAGGGTAAGTGAAAGGTTCAAATTGTAAATTGTATTACCAAGGGCTTTCATAAAAATTAAATACACTGTTAATAATTGAAATTTTAAAAAACATAATCAATGACTCACAACTTATGATTTGTAAAGAAGCAGCCAGACACCAACCTCTTTATAGACCATTCACACACCTTTCATGCATGACACACACAAAACCATTCACACCACGGGCATGGGCCCAGCACATTACAACACTCACGTCAACAGACAGCACCATTCAAGACCCATTACCTTCATAAGCCCACATGACTGACACAGCAATCACACTGGCTGACAGCGTGTGTGGACTGGCTTTTGTCTGGCAATGATTGTGTAGTGCCAAGCAGCAAGTCACCAGACACATACTACCAGCCAAATGCCAAATCACAAACACCACCAGCCAAGAGCCAGCCAAGCACCAGTCCACATACATCACCAACCAAGTGCGCTCCACACACACCACCAGCCAAGCACCAGTCCGAGCACACTGCCAGCCAAGCATCATGCATGCACACCACCAACCAAGCGCCAGTCCTCACACACTGCCAGCTGGGTGTCAGTCCACACACATTTCCATCATACTTTTTCAACAGAAAAAAAAACTAAAAAACTACGTATTTGAAAGACTTGAGAAAACAACTTTGACATGAGAAAACACAACAGGTCCAAATAAGTACATCAAACTACTGCCAACCATGAATCTGAACAAAAAATACAAAATGATACAGACCAGTCAGTTCACTTTTATGCTCAAGGCTGCTCCCAATAATTCTGTTGTAGATGGTATAATTTGAAACATGCTGGCACACATAGCCCAGGATTAGAAGGACATTCAGGGCAGTACCTATGACTGTCTTTCAGCACGCCTCTTCAGACTCAGATCCTACATCTGCTACACTGAAAGTATTGTTTTGGGCATGGAGGAATGCAATCAGGAAAGTGGTGATCTCTCATTCTAGGTACATTCTCTACCAGTCGAACTCTATGAATACTTTCCTGCTCCACTACGACAAGGTAGCCTATCACAGCCAGCTGAAACCGAACAAAAGTCATCCTTGAATCTGGAATAGAATCCTTGAATACAACAAAAGTTATAAAGGTTACTACATTTAAAAAAAAATGGATAGCTAATTTCTTACACCAAATGTAAGCTTTATGAACAGCAGTGTAAGGCTCCAACCTATGATCTACTCTATCTATATCACCCACGTGCTTATTGTAGTCTAAAATGAAACAAGGTTTGCGCTCATCAGAAACCTGCTCCCAAACAGTCACAAGTGAAGCACTTTCATCATGAATGGTTGTCAGCATGAGGACCTCTCTCCTGTCTGAAAGTTGCACAGCCAGAAGTTCATCACTATGCACAGCACTGCACTATGCCCTCTGAAGCTTTTTACATACAAGCAATTAAGGAATCAACTTTACAGTTACGGTGGAATGTGCCACAAGCAACAGTGTCCAATTTGAACAACTACCTGAACAATTGCACACCAGTGTAGAAGTTTTCTACATATAAATGGTGACCTTTGTTAAAATGCCCTTTACCAAGATCCCACACAATTTTCTCATTCACTCCAAAAGTAGATGGACAACCAGTAGGGTCAATAGAACAATCCCTGCCGGTGTACACCCTGAAATTATAGACATATCCAGTACTACTCTCAGACAGCATATACATTATAATTACATAATGTGCTCTCCTGCTAGGAATGAACTGCATATAAACCAAATATCCATTAGACAGGACTAAAGACTCATCCACAGGTGTGTGTTCCCTGGAAGAAAGATCTCTGAAAAAGGATCTACAAAATGATTAAGAACAGGCTGAATCTTGAAGAGCCCAGGCTGCAATCCATATGTCTCTTGCTGCACTGTCGGCATACCAGTGTCCTCCTGTAAAAGAGGTACTTCCTGTGAGTGTATTCATCATTAGATGATTCCTCTCAGGCACAAAATTCACTGCTAGCGTCTTGGACTTCCTCTTATGCCTTCTATACCTCCTATGCCTCAGATGTAGTCAGTCTCAGAACCATGGTCAGAGGAAGATTTGGAAAGCAAACTAATAACCTGCTGAAATGTCTAGACATAACCATTACTAATAAATGTAACATAACAAAGAAGTCAACAAAAACACTGTGTAAAATAATTGTGTGGCTTTATCAAACGGAAAATAAAACTACTGTCATATAGTAATCTGAAAGGAAAAGTCAATCAATACAAAGCACACAGACATATACACACAAAAATGATATCACTTGTCATAGACAGCTAATCTCAGGATCACCTGCACCTACTCTGCAAAGACACAGCAGCTAACTATGGGGCTATTGTTAGATCATTTACAAAAATGTAATGATGCAGGGAAATGATACTTCTTTGGAGTAAACAGTACAAAAACGTTTTGTCTTACCAAATACATGCAACTACACAAACTGCATATCTACCTGTGCCAAAACCGCAAGCAGGAGTCACAGCAAAAGAAATGAAAATCTTTGTACTAGAATGAACAGGAGAAGTAAAAGCCCTCATTATGAACATGGCGTCCAGAACGCCATGCGGCGGTTGCTGAAATTACTGCCACCGACATGGCGGTCTGGACCGCCATATTCTGTACACAGGGAGGCCGCCACAGACGGCCCTCCACCACAGCCAGGCTACTGCCGGCAGGCAGCCTGACGATGGCGGAGTTCCTTATCCGACAGGGTAGTGCTGCAAGCAGCGCTGCCCTTCAAATAAAGAACCCATGTTACCCAAGCCTTTCCCTGGTGGTTTCTCCTGCCAGGGAAAGGCTGGCGGAAGGTGTCTTCTGGAGTCCCCCTGGGGGCCCCTGCACGGCCCATGCATGTGGCAGTGACATGCGCTACGGGTGCTGCTGCACCTGCCGCTCTGCGCCATTGATGACGGCTCCATGTGGAGCTGTCGGCAATGTCCAGGCCCAGCATTGCGCTGGACTGGCTGGCGGAAACACTGTTTCCGCCTGCTGGCCCGGTGGAATGTTCATTATTGGGCCGGCGAGGTCTTCAATGGGCTGGCAGTCTGTGTTTAGACCGCCACCATGAACACGGCGGGGAATCCAGCTATGTTTATATTGACCCCTATAATGTTTCAATGACAAATGCAAATGATGACAAGAAACAAAACAGTTAACATTATAAAACACTATGAAGTCTGACCATCACACCTAAATTCAAACCACACACACTGTCAGCCAGAAGCCAGTCGACACCCACTGCCAGCAAAATCCCCATTTCAAACACATCAGCAGCAAAATCCTCAATTCAAACACATCTCTAGGCATCACTAGGCAAGGACCAGTCTACACACACCAGCAGCCAAGCGCCAGTCTACAGACACCCCCACCGAGCATGAACCCACACACCTCCAGCCAAGCCCAATTCCATGCACATCTCCAGCCAAATGGCATTACACATGCAGTCAGCCAAACACCAGTACACACAGACTGTCAGCTGACCTCTAGTTCACACAGAGAAACTTTCCCTGGTGATTAGTAGCTTTTAGCCTCCCATGGGGGAAGATGGGCCTAACAATATGGCCATTCTGCCCAGAGGTGGCAGAACCAGCCAAAATACATGCCGCTAAAAAGGAGAGCGACCCATGCCTAAGGGAACTCTCCCTAACATAAAAAGACATAAAATCCGTAGTGTCTAGTGGCTGTCTGCCACCCTTCGGGCAGATGGGCTTAAAAATATGGCTGAACTGCTCCGTGGGGGACAAACAGCCAAAATAGATGCCCCAATAAAGGGAACAGACCCTTGCCTATGGAACCGCTCTTGACATAAAAATTAATAAAAGAAAAAAAAACAAGACAAGAAAATCCCTGGTGGTCTAGTGGGTTCATTCCTGCTGCACGATCGCTGCCCCTCCTGCGATTGCACAGGAGAAATGCATTGCTAAGATACATCAGGGGAATGGAGAAACTCTTTCCTTTCACCCAATGACTCTTTGCCCTCCCCGGACTCTACCCTGAGATGAAACATACCTGTTTCTCTAACACGGTGGGAGCGAATGACTTCAAGCACATCTCCGGCCTATTCATATTGGTGCATGGTATGTGCACCAACCTCATCAGATCACTAGGGAAGGGGACACGAGTGGCAGCAGAAGCGCTTCTGCTGCCATCCCTGGTGGGAGGTTTTAGAGGGGCAGCCAGTGGGGAAGTGCCAGCACATCTCTCGTGGGTGAGGGCAAGATCAGCTCAGAGCCGTCCTCAGTGCACGCTCACAGTGACATGAATACGTGTGCACACATGAGTGCTGCATTCGAGAGGCTAATGTTCTGCGCAGCCAGGTAGCTGCTCACAGGTAACCTACCAGTGACAGTTTTAAACTGCCAATTTGACTGGCAAAATACCTCTGTTGTCAGACCTAAATTGTCCTTTCAAATACTAAAAAGTCATCATGAGATAGGCCTTATTATTGCCCTTTAAGGCAGGATGGAGATATTTAAAAGTAAAGCATGGAGAAATGTGCAACATGTCCTTACAAGGAAATTTCCCAAAAACTATTTTCTATGTAGCAGCTCGACTGCTGCCACAGGAAATCACTGGGCTATATTGTTACAATTCTTACATTTATTAAGTGCTACATTTGGCATGATAGTTGCTAGAAAAATAGTTCTGGCTTTTAAAATGTAATTGAATTTGTAATTTAGATTCCACATTAATGGTGAGTTTGGCTTTTAAATTATTATTTTAGAAATGCCACTTTTAGAAAATTGGCATTTTTCTGCCTCCAGGGTCTGGGAGTTCTAGCTGCCTGGGCTGGTGATGGCTCTCCCACTGGGAAATGTATATCAAAGGCAGACCTTGCACAAACGTACCAGGTAATAGAGAAAAATGGGTCTCCCTCACAAGATTGTTGTGGATGAGTTGAGCCCAGCCCTGATTACACTTCAAAGGGACTTCCCCCAAAACACACAAAGAGACTTGCTGCTGGACATTTGTATTGCTAGTCAGGCTGGAGTCAAACCCAGGAAAGAGGGGAAAAATGCCCAGAACCAGTTTTTGGTTTGACAAAGGGGTGTCCTCCCCCCACAGTTGGGTTGGGAATGTGGAATTCCAAGAACATGAAGGAGAGAGACTTTAAATAGAGACTGTGAAAGTGGCAACACCATGGACAGCCAGAAGGACAAGCCCCCTGATGGACAGAGGGCTCTGTTTGCAGCTGATCCCAGGACTACAGGGTCTCAAAAGGTCCAGTGATTCTTGTCCCCTTTCACCCACCTGAGGACCACTTCTGTGCCCCAACAAGAGGAAGAGAGTATCAAGAGTAATTTACAGGAGAACACTGGTGTATCGAGCCGGTGAAACTAGCTTCCCACAGAGAGTAGCCCTTCTGAAGCCAGAACCTGCTGAAAGTTCTCCTGGATGTTAGAGCTCACCACCTGTGGTAAAACAAGCCCAATATCATCAAAATAGGCCCAATGGAGCCTGCGTTATGAGCCTTCGATGATATTTCCCTTTGACCCACTGGCAGAGAAATGGCATGTGTGTGGCTTCTCTGCATTTTTGCAAGTCACCCCTGGCGTGGGCCAGGAACCAGCAGTCTGCAGAAGGTTAATTTGTTTTCCCTAGGGAAGGGATGGGCAAGCGGGCCACACCCCAGACTCACTTTGAAGCTCACTTTGAAGTTTGGGACACCATTCCTCACAATTGAGGTGACCCAGAATCCAATCCTTGGACCTCAAAGACAAAATATCATGTCCTGGGAGAACACCCCTCGGACCCAGAAGAACAAGTCTGCTTCCTAACGATGTGTAGTTCCAGGTATCAGGTTTCCATAGTCCAATTCTCTCTGCCTATTTGAATGCCCTTTTCAAATATATTGTGGGTAATCAGATGGAGTATGGGCTAGTTCTTCCCCTAGTTAAAAGTCTTGAAGCTATAGAAAGTTAAAGACCCACTAGATGCATTTAAGTTATTTCAGTTCAGTTAAGGTCCTTTTGACACATGATCCAATAGTCTGGAGTTCCAGAAAGGTGTATTGCTTATAGTAAATAAAGGTTGTAGAATATATGAAATGAAAAGATTAAAAACCTTTATTGATCATGATTACAGTCAAAACTTGTGGATATTTTTTTAATGAAAGGACTGACAGCCGACATGTGTTTTGCCCCCTTATGGAGAGTTCACCTGGGGGTGTTGTCAAGGCTGCAAGGTATAAATGATAGAGATTGATAGTATAGTAAAGATTGCTAAACTTAAGGTTTTGTGCCATGCAAACTAGTTGGAGTGACTGAATGAGAAAAGAGTCCTAAGCCGTGTTCAGTGAGTACAGTGCAGATATGAGGGGATTTGAGTGCAGATATTCCCCTGAGAATAGACGTATATGTGAGGTCCAAGAAAATAAGTTAAAGGAATCCTTATATATATATATATATATATATATATATATATATACATTTCTTTTAAGGGATCTGTAGCTAATGCATGAGTGGGCAGGGTGGTGAAATATAGATGCACATGTGTTTTATCAGGGCAGACAATACTCTTGTCAGCAGTATTGAGAACATTGGCTGTGACATTCCTGCTTCCAAGCCCACTGTCACTTGAAAAAAACAAGTTCCCATGAAATGGAGCACTGATAGAACTTGCACAAGCAGGGGAATCCCAGTGGGTTGACAGATAGCAGATATCAGGTCAGGCTCCAAATTGGGCACACAGCTCTGGGACTGTGGCCCTGTCCAGTCTAAAGAAGAGTATTATGTGCCTGTCCTCCAGTGTAGCCAAGTCCATCAGGGGTCTGTATACAGGGTTATGTCTCCATCTCCTATTCATATGCAGTGGTAGGAATCCAAGAATCAAAAGAGTGAGGAGCCTGTCACAAACTGAACAATGGAGCCACACCAGTAGTTTGCAATCTGGAATGGGTTAGTGTAATTTGTCCAGTATGTGCATATTTCTCCTGTGACTTAGTATTATCCCATAGGCCTGCCCCCTCTGAAATGGCATCCACCTGTCCTGTGTGGAGGGACAGGTGTAAGTGAGGTAATGCAGCTGATGTTGTGCACCGTGGTGGGAGGCGGTCGGGAACTGCTGTGCAATTTCACATTGGTTAATATTGGGCCATATGGGTTACAGTGGCCAATGGTGATCTACGCCGGCAGTGACGGTATGCACCACCGCAGACGTGACCGCCATTTTCTATCTGATTCCTCACTTATTTCCTGACCTTCCATAGGAGAGGACCTACACTGAATGTGCTGCTGTGACCTGTTTCTGGAACCTACCATGGCCCGTGTGACCGGGGAAAGGGCCCCAGCATTCACTTATGAGGAGTTGGAGAGACTGGTGGTTGGCGTTCTAACCCAGTACGGACTGCTGTATGGGCCTCCAGCCCAACAGGTGAGTACACTGTGGGCACGATGCATGTGGCATGCATGTATGGAGGTGTGTGTGAAGGCATTGTGAAAGGGACGAAGAATATCCTCCTGGCTGGGTACACATTGAGTGCTGGGCTATGTATGTGCCAATAGTGCTGGAAACAGGTATGGTGGTCCATTTGTGTAACTGGCTGGATTGCTTGTGTAATGATTCTCATGTCTGTATTGCCTCTGCAGGTCAGCGCCCATCAAAAGAAGTGTATATGGCGTGCCATCGCCGAGGAGGTGCAAACCCTGGGAGTCTATGACAGGTGGAGCACCCACTGTCGGAAACGGTGGGAAGACCTGAAATGCTGGGCACGGAAGACCCCAGAGGCCGAGCTGGGGATGGCCTTCCAATGAGGAAGGGGTGCTCGTCAAACCCTGACCCCCTCTGAGGGCCCGCATACTGGCGGTGGTCTATCCAGATCTGGATGGGTGCTTGAGGGCAACACAGCAGCCACAAGGGGGTGAGTACAGTGGCCATCATTGAAGGAAACAGCAGGAGGAGTGGTAACTGGGTGGTGGGTGTGTGTCAGTGGGTGCCCCTAGGCCAGGCTAGACATAGCAGCATAGATCCGCTGGTGGCTAAGGGTCTGAAGGGCAACTACTGCCTACCTAGCTTGTTAACATCCACTATTGGTCAGGGCTGCGTGGGTCCCAGGTTTGCTGCAGTTGGTGGTGTGTGCTCCTCCTCATGCCTTGGTGGCTAGCAATATCAGTGGTAGAGCAATGCATAGTGCGTAGACCTGTACCCTGTGTGTGAGGGTGCTGTGTACGCCAACGGTGGTGTTGGTGCAGTAATTGACCAAGTGTATACTTTGTCTCTCTTCCCCCCTTTCTTGTTTTGTCATCCTGTCCTTATGTGCATTAGTATCATCTGGCGGAGGAGCAGAGGCACCGTCGATGGAGGGAGCTGCATCCCACAGGACCCAGGAGGCAGAGTCCACCAATGCTGAGGGCACCAGTGGGATGGAGGGCAAGGGAAGCACCACGCGGAGACTGGAGGGGACAATACGGACTCAGATACCTCCTCCAATGGGAGCTCCCTGGTGGTGGTGGACACCTCTGTGACCACCCCAGCTACAGATACAGCCGCCACCCCCGTACCAGCACCGTCCTCCCAGCAGCCCTTCAGCGAGTTGCCCGTGCTCACTCACCAAGGAGGGTGGGCATCTCCTTTACCGCAGGCACCTCAGGCCCTGCCCCATTGAGCCCTGCTGCCCTGATTTAGGAGGCTATTGACCTCCTGAGATCCATCTCTGTAGGGCAATCAACCATTGTGAATGCCATCCAGGGGCTAGCAGTCCAGATGCAGCAATCCAATGCATTCCTGGAGGGCATTCACAGTGGATTGGCTGCCCAACAGAAATCGATCCAGGCTCTGGCCTCCTCTCTGATGGCAGCCATTGTCCCTATTTCAACCGTCCCCCCTCCAACTACCACTTCCCAGTCCCATTCTCCTCAACCCCAACCCATCCCAAGCACACAGCCGGAGGAGCATGCACACAGGACAACACCCAAAAGTGTCACAGGCAAACACAAGCACCAGACGTCATCCCACAGGCACTCACAGAAACACTATTCAGTTGCAGACACAACAACATCTACTATTTCCACTGTCTCTACCTCCTCCTCCTCCTCCTCCCACCACAGTGCAACCATCGGAGGGTGCAGAGTCTGAGCAGGTGCCTCCCACTACCACCACCACCACAGTGCAGCCGTCATCACCGTTGGACGCCATTTGATCCAGCCTCCATGGGCTGCTGTGCGGCCTGTCCCCTCCAGAACCAGTGCGGTATTCACCCACTTGAGAGATCGTGGCCTTGCACTCCCCAGGACCAAGCACAGAGCATGTTGCCCCACCCAGAAACAGTGGGGAAGACACCCACTTGAGAGACTGTGTCCTTGCACTTCCCAGGACCAAGCACAGGGCATGTTGCCTCCTCCAGAACCATTAGGGAATACACCCACTTGAGAGACTGTGGCCTTGCACTACTCAGAACCAAGCATAGGGCATGTTGCCCCCTCTAGAACTAGTGGGCAAGTCACCCACTTGAGAGACTGTGACCTTGCACTCGCCAGGACCAAGCACAGGGCATGTTGCCCCCTCCAAAACTAGTGGTCTTGTTTCCGCATCCTGCTGAGGTGCCTCCCTACCCCCTGAGGTGCCTGCCTATTTGCCAACTGTTGCCCCTGCAGTGTTCTCTCCATATTGGTGCTGGGAACGAGTGGGGCCTTGGACTTTGCCCTGTGGCCATGTGGTCCCTGTGAACTGAGGACTCGGCAATGTCCCTTTTTTGTAAATTTGTACATCTCTGTTGCATTGCCAAATCGAATTATTAATTTTGGGTTGATCTTATTACAATCAGTTTAGTCAATTCCTGTTGTCCTTGCATTATTCAGCCGATTTACTGGGATAAATTGTTTCCTTGTGTGGCTGGTTGTGTGTGTGAAGTGTGTGTATGTTGTGTGTGTGGTGTGTGTGAGTGTCACTCTTGTTTTCCTACCCCCTCCCTTGTGTGCTAAGCAGCTGTACTCACTGTTGTCGTCTTTGCCGGCGGAGCATAATGTAGATCATTGGGAAGACTTGCAGTTCTGGTTCCATGGCAGCGTGGTTCTTCCCTGTGTCTCCAATGGTGAGTCCTTTCACTTCTGTGATGTGTTTCCGCCTGGCTTTAGATGGCGTTGGTACCGCCCCGGAGAAGGTGATGAATTGTAGTGTCATAATATGGTGGGCCCAACTTTGTCTTCCGTCTGGCTGTAGGCGGCTACCCCAGTAGTGACTTATTTCCGCCTTGGCAGTCGGTGTGGTACATTGGCTGTCTTTCAGAGATCTAACCGCCCTGGTCATAATTTGGTGGTACTTATCGCCAGCCTGTTGGCGATATTAGTGCCACTTTATCACCGACGGCCAGGGTTGTAATGAGGGCCTTAGTTTTCAACACCCACTGCAATTCACACTAGTCCACTTCAGAGCATTTCATACACACAAAAAAAATACTTCAGAATTGATAATCCCTAAACGTAGCTAAGAATCACTCTGCTCCCCACTAAAAAACACCACGCCATTTCACATTTTATTTCAACTACAGGAAACACCTTCAATACCAAGACGAATAACTCTTGCCCACGGAGCACACAGACTACACAATCTAACTGGAAACCAGTTCAGTGAGTTAATGTTGGCAAGCTGCAAGCAATAGATTCAGAAATAAACCTGAGTTCTACCCCCTGGGTGATATGGCAGTGAGCAGACAAGCTTAACTAAGAGGCTACCTATTTATGTAGTACCAAAGCAGTATAAAGGTCAAAACACCACACAAGGAAGACACCAAGCCAATTTCGAAAAATAGAGAGTATTACTAGAGATACAACACCAAAATGAAAAAAATTCAAGAAGGGGAACCGGGAATAGACATTTTAAGAGTTAAAGATTAAGATACTACCACATGTGTTCAACATGGCTACCGAGCAACAGCGCTTTGTTGGAGCTCCACTACTTTCAGAATTAATGGGATGGAAATGGCATGCCACAGGCCCTGAAACTGATTTCTGACCAGTGGGGGCCTGCCAGTGATTGACAGGGACCCAGTGCCATCCCTCCTGCACTGCTGTCTTCCCCCTAAAATCAAAGATGAGCCATTGTAGAACACTTGACATGGCCACAACATGGTGACGGACATGCAAAATGGTGTCAAGACTGACAAGTGGGAGTGCCGCACCTTGCAACTGCAGCAGTACCTCCATCCTGCTGCAACTAGAACCCACCATTGATGCCCCGGTTATCACAGTCACTGAACACCCCTCTGATCACAGGATAGCATCCTTGATCACAGAATCAGGCCTCAGCGGGTTTATGGGGTGAGTTACCCACCGGATCTGCGGAGGTCGATACTGGGTGTTAGCGAGTGTGGTCCAAACAGAGTGGATGACTACAGTGCAGAAGCACCTGAAGGAGCAGCTTCACAAAAATTTGCAACGCCTGAAACTGCATTGCATTGGCTCCTCTGGGGTTTGCAGGCCCTGAGGCCTAGCGTGGGACATTGCACCGGCTCTCACAAGGTACACCTTTAAGTACAAGCTCTGGTGCATACAGCTTCATCGGTATATAAGCCCCCCTCAAAGGACTTCATACACTTGGCATACCCAGTTGGGGGGCACCGGGTCAGCATGATTTTGTCTCTTCTGCATATCCTTAGTGCCTTCATTGTTGTAGCCCAGCTGCCTGCCACCCTCCTGTCCTTAAATAGCAGCCTACCTTACTCTAGCTTTAATAAAGGCAGAAGGGCCTTCCTAAATGAGAGAGACCCATCCTAGCTTTTGACACACCTTCAGAACTCAATGCAGAGATACACAGTATTCCTGCTTCTAGGCTTCATGCGTGCCCTTGCTACCCGACAGACACTAAGGCGGTGTAATGCATCATGTTTGCTAGCTGTGCTGCAGAGTCATTTTTGTACCAGAACTGTGGTGCTATTCCTCCCTCCTTCCTCAGTGCTGTGCTATCTGCCCCCCTGGGAAGATCAGTGACGCCTCGCCAGGCATCAAGGCTCTCCCCAGCTTAACTAAGTGACTACCTATTACGTTGATATGCCTTCCTAACATAGCAGCAAAAAAGACAATACCTTCAAAGACATGTTCAGTAAACCTCACACAAAGAGGCCTGACCATACCGAGAACTCCTCCTCACTTACACCTCTGCTCACTATCCGACACAGGGCCTCAGGGTGACGATGCACCAGTCTCTCAGTCATTCCATGAAAATCTTTTTGGTGTCTTAAGGGAAGACCTAGGTGTTTTAAAGTGTGATATAGCAGGAGATGATAAGGACATGAAGGACATAGGTGAGCTAGGCCAGAAAGCCGGTGATCTGGAGCACTCCAGTGATTCATGAGAGAAAGAACTAGAGGAATACATTTGGAACTGTTGGAAATAAGGTCCAGAATGAACAGTCTTTTATCAACTGGCAGATCTTGAAAATAGGTCACAAGGTTCTAACATGCGAATCAAAGGGGCTCTAGTCCACGCAGACTTGGGGAAGCTTTGAGGACAATGTCACTCACCTATTTTGCCATGTGGTGCTGCCCTTGTGGGGCAATACATGATACTGGACCACACACAAAGGGTAGGCCTACCAGTCAAATCCCCCGGTAGGCCTCAAGACATACTCACCTGCCTTCACTGATATTGCCAGAAAGAAACCATCATGGTGGCATTGCATGACAGAAACACTATTGAATTTGAGGGTGCAAAAATATGGCTATATCAGGAACTCTTCCCTATTATGCTTCAGCACTGCGGAACATTCTTACCCATAACTCACTTTCTGCAGGGGCAAGGAATTCGATACAAATGGGGACATCCTTTCAACTTGTTTGCGTATGGAACAATGAGACTCAGAGTGTCTGCAACTTGGAGTAGGCCGGCTCACTACTGGAACTGGAACTGGATGCTCATTCTCATCCAAAGCCTGCAGTGAGACTGCCTGTGGGGACCCACCATCCCTCTCGCCCTACCAAGAAGCACCTCAACAAGCCTACTGACACAGGAAGCTGTAAGAAGAGAGCTTCTCTACTGCATCGACTATAGCAACAGGAGAACATATTAGAAGCTGAAAATGACTTATGTTGAAGTAGACCGTCAGACATCTCATACTTGCAAAGGGCCCTCCCCAGCAGGATGAGCAACAGTTCACCATTGGAACTAAGAGACGCAGTGGCACTGTCTCGCCCCCTGTGATAGACTTATTCAATATCGGCGGAGCTCCCCACTTTTTTTGCCATAGCTGTTGACGGATATGATTCCTGCCAGGGACATGAATCTTCTGCTCTTTGATTGTTATATTACCAGGAGGGGGAATCCCCTGTTTTACTGTAATATGTTCTCCTCCTTTCTTGATTGACAACTCCTACTTTGATATGCCTGCACCAAACACTGTCACTTACTCCAACATAAAGAGCGATGCCTAGCACTGCTCCCTATGCCCAGTCCAGCTTACGCCACACTGTACACTAACACATGATTGAAATCCTAAGCCTTAGGGGCAGATTTAAGTGCCCCTAGTGCCTCCTTGTACCACATTGGCATAATTAGTTTTTTACACTAATGTGGCCCAACAAAGCCAAAATCTCTGTACCAAATTTACAAAATGGCTCGATGCATGCATTGTGCCACTTTGTAACCCTTTGCACTATACTGTGCCTATGCCAGGCAGATGTATGCAAAAGGGGCATAAAAGAATACTTTGCATAATTTGTGTTGCCACTTTTAACGCCTGCTCAGAGCAGGCATTAAAAGGAAGCACACCATTATTAATGATACGCCTCAATGTGCTTTCCAGGATTAGTATCAACATTTGCTACGCTAATCCTGCAAAGCTCCGAACTAGCGTCAAAAATGTTGATGATAGTTTCTTAACTACTGCTGTAGTGCCACACATTGTGGCATTAGGGGGGCACGAAGGGGCACAAGTAAAGTGGCCCTGCACTGGGTGCAGCACCACTTTTCTTAATTCTGTCCCTTAGTGTCCAGGGCCTCAACGGACAGGCAAAGTGGATAGCACTTTCTTCCTTCCTCAAAAAATCCAATTGCAACATCTGCTTGCTCCAAGAAGCCCATCTCCTCCGTACAGATTGGAAATTACTACGGGCTTGCTGGTTTGACCATCAGTACTTCTCTTCTGGACATGGGAAGAGAGCAGGAGTGGCAATACTGATAGCTTGGCACTTCCAAGGGAAGTTGTTGCACACACAAGCAGAGCTGCCTGGCATGCTCCTAGCCCTGTGCTTGGAAGAGAATGGCTATGCCTTCATGATTGCCACTGTATACTTCCTGAATGACCACCAAGAGACCTTTCTTAGGACTCAGTGCGGAGAGTGGTCTCCACTGCTGACTTGGACATAATCTGGGGGGTGATTTCAATATAGTTACCATTGCTCTAATGGGCTGGTCAACACAAGGGGGGGCAGACATGGAGTTGGTGGATGTGTGGTGACAACATAACCAGACCACGAAAGACTACACATTCTTTTCAGCTGCCCACCATACATACGCATGGATAGACATTTTCCTAACCTCCGTGGCCTTCACTGCTACCATAACAGCAGTAGACATTGGAGTAGCTACCTTTTCTGATCACTTGCTCATTGTCATCACACCACAATTACCTGGTATGGCTCCTCACCAATGGAACTGGAGCTTGAATGACAACCTACTCTCATATGACTCCGAAATCTCTGAAATAACTGATGCCATACACACCTTCCTGGACACCAGTTAAATGCAGGAGACCCCCATGGCTTTGTTATGAGACACCCTGAAAGCTGTCATCTGAGGCCATTTCATTGCTATCTCAGATCGACTCAGTAGGAATAGGAAGAACAAACACACCCAAATAGAAGAAGGAATACAGGAATTAGAGAAGCACATACATACAGGCATCTTTAAAATGTGGCACCAACTTGCGTCAGCCCAGAAGCAACATAAGGCACTAGATATGGACAAGATAGAATAGGCTCTCTTGCTTCTAAAACAGAAATACAGTGTAGGGGGAAATTTGGTAGGCCACCTACTGGCTCAATACTTCTGTGCTCAAGCAATACAGAAATGGATCACAGAAATTGAAGGGCCACAGGGTACTCGAGTACATCAGGATGAACAAATTGTGCAGGCATTCAAACAGTTACACCCCACTTTATATACATCAAAAGAGCTTGACCCAGGTGTTCCTGAAGCTTATTTAGACTGAGCACTTGTTACCCAACTCCCCCATGGCGAGGCTTCTAAACTGGATAAGGACATCCACCCAGACGAAGTACTCATGGCCCGATAATGTCTGTCTCTGTCAGGAATAAGGCTGTGCGCGGTCCAGGTCCCGCCCGAAACTCCGCTGCGTGTATTTGCGGGGCTTCATGCGCACCACTTGTCATCCCCTCATGTTCTAGAAGTGGTTATCAGCGTTGCCTGCCCTGTGATAAAGCTCATGTAGCTGCAGGGTCAGGACATTGGTGGACAAGATGCACTTATCAGTGCTATTCTATGAATGGACTACAATTCCCAGGTTTCTAGTGGCAGCGGCCATCTTGGGGTGTGCAGGCCTATAAAGCCCAGCCACACCCAAGCACATTGCTCACTATTTTGAAGACTTCAATGCAGTCAGACCTCGTGGTGGTTCCTCTAAAGAAGAGCAGATTTCCTGCATAGCAGATTGACAGCAAATCGGAGTATCCCTGTTTCCATGGTGAATTCAGATATGAGTAGGTTGTAATCGTAGCGGTAAGGTCTTAATGAGCCCAATCTTGAAGGGAGTTGTTACTTCCAAAAGTAAAGCACCCCTGGCAAGACAATCAAAGGCGCGTTAGGCCACATGAGTAAAGCGCCCTTGGCACGACAATCAAAAGCATTTCAGGCCACATGAGTAAAGCGCCCCTGACACGACGGTCAAAGTGCTTCATGCCACATAAGTAAAGCGCCCCCTTAGCAGAACAAGCAAAGCGCTTCAGGTCACAAGAGTAAAGTGCCCTTGGCACGACAATCAAATCGTTTCCGGCCACATGAGTAAAGCGGTCTTGGCACGAGGATCAAAATGCTTCAGGCCACATGAGTAAAGCGCCCCTTAGCACAACAAGCGTAGCGCTTCAGACAAAGCAAGTAAAAGCGCTCTCTGACACAATGAACAAAGCACTTCATGTATGATGATCAAAGCACTTCATGAACAATAAACAAGGTGCCTTTGCCCAACGAACAAAATGCTTCAAGTTCAATGAGTAAAACTTTCAGGCCTTAGTAGTAAATGTGAAAATGTTTTGGAGATAAGCAAATTATAGTTTCATTGTTTTTGGGAAGCATAATATTTGAGTTACATATTTAAGTCTTTGAGAATTTCTAGGCTGAGATCAAACGTTTATGTTATGAATGCATAATGGTTACATGTTTGATATTCAGAGTATGATCATAGTCCAAAGCTCTTGCCATCTCTAGGTTCAGAGTTTGCAGTTTGTTCTTGTTCCATGATTCAAAGAAGGGGCTACGCCCAATTCACAAAGGGTCTCAATCTGATACCACGGAGACGCCTTTATTTTAGAGTCTATTGATGAGTTTATACTGTTGTGAATGAGTATGTGCATATTTGTTCTAACCGTTTCTTTTCAGATCTCTCTCCCTGCAGTTCCCTAACCTAATTCTCTTCCCCCCGCCTGGCTTCATCATAACTGCGAGCGAGCTCTTGATTTCGGTCAAGAGCTCGCTCCCCCATGTCTGCAGCACAACCTTGCTGTGTCTGTGTCCCTGACCCCCGCCCACGCTGCTACTAGCGTGTTCGAGGCCCTCCTCCACCCGCAGGCATCCACCTGCGCCTCATCCCTGGTGTCTAGTGGGCTTATGGTAAGCATCGCTGGACTCGTGTGCATTGTGCCGTTTTCACCGTATTTGTGACTGTATTCTGTGCCTTGCTTTATTGTGTCTTTTGCTCCATTTTGCTTCCATTTGTGTTTTTTTTACTTCCATTTGTGCTTTTTTGACTGTTTTGTGACTCCTTTTTGCCCCTTGTGCGCTCCCCTTAGCCGCGTTTCCCCGCCGCTGCCTCCCTGCGGCCTGCCCCCCTCGTGCCCCCATTTGCCTCTCCCTCCCCCCTCCCAGCTGCTCCTCCCTCCCCCCTCCCTTCTTAATGGCTGGCGCTGCGTGTCGAGGGTGAGTGACCTCTGACCTGATTTCGGTCAAGAGCTCGCTCCCCCACGTCCGCAGCACCACCTTGCTGTGTCCGTGTCCCTGACCCCCGCCCACGCTGCTGCTAGCGTGTTCGAGGCCCTCCTCCACCCGCAGGCATCCACCTGCGCCTCATCCCTGGTGTTTAGTGGGCTTCTGGTAAGCATCACTAGACTTGTGTGCATTGTGCCGTTTTCACCGTATTTGTGACTGTATTCTGTGCCTTGCTTTATTGTGCCTTTTGCTCCATTTTGCTTCCATTAGTGTTTTTTTTTTACTTCCATTTGTGCTTTTTTGACTGTTTTGTGACTCCTTTTTGCCCCTTGTGCGCTCCCCTTAGCCACGTTTCCCCGCCACTGCCTCCCTGCGGCCCGCCCCCCTCGTGCCCCCATTTTCCGCTCCCTCCCGCCTCCCAGCTGCTCCTCCCTCCCCCTCCCTTCTTAATGGCTGGCGCTGCGTGTCGAGGGTGAGCGACCTCTGACCTGATTTCGGTCAAGAGCTCGATCCCCCACGTCCGCAGCACCACCTTGCTGTGTCCGTGTCCCTGACCCCCGCCTATGCTGCTGCTAGCGTGTTCGAGGCCATCCTCCACCCGCAGGCATCCACCTGCGCCTCATCCCTGGTGTCTAGTGGGCTTCTGGTAAGCATTGCTAGACTCGTGTGCATTGTGACGTTTTCACCGTATTTGTGACTGTATTCTGTGCCTTGCTTTATAGTGCCTTTTGCTCCATTTTGCTTCCATTTGTGCTTTTTTGACTTCCTTGTGTGCTTTTTTGACTATTTTGTGACTCCTTTTTACCCCTTGTGCGCTCCCCTTAGGCGCGTTTCCCCGCTGCTGCCTCCCTGAGGCCCCGCCCCCCTCGCGCCCCCATTTGCCGCTTCCTCCCGCCTCCCAGCTGCTCCTCCCTTCCCCCTCCCCCCTCCCTTCTTAATGGCTGGCGCTGCGCGTCCGCGCCGCTGGCGCGCCAGAGGCAAGCCCGTCTGTGCCCGTCCGCGCCTGCACCGCGCCCAGCACCACCCCCCCTGGTCCACACGACCCCCGCACCACCAGACGGCACTACTCGGCCAACCAGCTCATCGCCCTCAACCCCGGCGCTCCACAACATGCTTCCAGGCCTCACCAAAGTACACCAAAGGACCCTTCTCCTGCCGCGCCTGCAACTTCACCTGCGACAGAACAAGGAAACCTGCAACAACCAGCACAAACCACCTCCACTGCATACTCCTCAACACCCGCTCCGCAAGCAAGCATGCCATCGAGCTCTGGGACCTGCTCGACAGACGTAGCCTTCCTGACCGAAACCTGGTGGAACGACTGCTCAGCACCTGACATCGCCATAGCCATTCCGGACGGCTACAAGATCACCAGAAGGGATCGCCCCAACGGAATCTGAGGAGGAATAGCCATCGCCCACAAATCCACCCTCAAAATCCTCACCCACACGGACGACACCCTCAAGACCGCCGAACACCTACACTTCCGGATCCACAATGACCCCAACACC
Organism: Pleurodeles waltl; assembly: GCF_031143425.1. Lineage (NCBI taxonomy): Eukaryota > Metazoa > Chordata > Amphibia > Caudata > Salamandridae > Pleurodeles > Pleurodeles waltl. The sequence goes on from NC_090450.1 coordinate 111,375,531, forward strand.
ACTCTCAGGGGAACACTCATCTACAGGCCCCCAGGCCACGAGCACCCTTCAGCGACTCCATCGCTGACCTCACGAGCACCCACACGCTCCCTTCTACGGACTACATCCTCCTAGGAGAACTCAATTTCCACTTGGAGAACAACAACGACGCCAACACCGCATCTCTGATTGACAACCTCTCCAACCTCGGCCTCAGACAACTGGTCAACACACCCACCCACATCGCCGCCCACACGTTCGACTCGATCTTCTCCACAAGCAACCACGTCACCTTTAACCACACCACTGAACTTCACTGGACCGACCACCACTGCATCCACTTCACATTCAAGACCACACCGAGCACCACCGCACCCAACAACCACCACACCGCCGCGGGAGCAAAGTCACCGTTGATCAACTGACCAGCACCCTCACCCAGAACCCACCCACCGACTCCACCGACTCAGACATCGCCGCACTCAACCTACGACGGTGGATCAACGATTGCGCCAACACCCTCGCACCACTCAAGAGGTCCTCAGACAACCAAGAAAGAAAAAAAGCCGCCTGGTTCACTGACGAACTCCTAACCTCCAAACGTGTATGCCTGAAACTAAAGAAGAAATGGCTCCTCGAACACACACCGACAGCCTGTCAGCCCACAAGGAGGCCACCCGCAAACACCACCAGCTATAAGACTCGCCAAACTATCCCACTTCACAGAACGCCTGAACAACAAAGCACACAACAGCAAAGAACTCTTCAGCATCGTGCAAGAGCTCTCCAACCCCAGCACCAACGTCAACGACATCCCACCATCCCAAGAACTCTGCGACGCCCTGTCCACCTTCTTCTATCAAAAGATCGCCGACATCCATGACAGCCTAAACACCACGCCTCCGTCAGACCCCACCCCCGGAAACTCCACCTGCACCAACCGCCTCACCGCCTGGACCTACGCGGACAAAACCGAAACACGCAAGATCATGAACTCCATCCACTCAGGATCCCCTTCTGACCTATGCCCCCACCACGTCTACAACAAAGCCGACTCTACCATTGCCCCCCAACTTCGAAAGGTCATCAACTTATCCTTCGAAACCGCAACTTTCCCGGAAAGCTGGAAGCACGACAAAATCCACGCCCTCCTTAAGAAGCCCAAGGCAGACCCCAACGACCTAAAAAACTTCTGACCGATCTCCCTGCTCCCTTTCCCGGCAAAGGTCACCCAGAAGATCGTCAATGCTCAGCTTACCCACCACCTTGAGGACAACTCCATCCTGGACCCCTCCCAGTCCGGTTTCAGACGCAACCACAGCACCGAGACAGCACTCCTCACCGCCACAGATGACATCAGACAGCAAATGGACAACGACGAAACATCAGCCCTCATCCTCCTGGACCTTTCCGCAGCCTTCGACACGGTCTGCCATCGCATCCTGTTAACACGCCTCCACGAAGCCGGAATACAAGAAAAAGCCCTCAACTGGATCTCCTCTTTCCTCTCCGGCAGAACTCAGAGAGTCCGCCTCCCACCCTTCCGCTCCGAAGCCACCAACATCATCTGCGGCGTACCCCAAGGCTCCTCACTGAGTCCGACGCTGTTCAACATCTACATGGCCCCCCTCGCACAACTGGCCCGTCAGCACAACCTCAACATTCTCTCTTACGCCGACGAGACCCAGCTCATCCTCTCCCTCACCAAAGACCCACACACTGCCAAAGCCAACCTCCACGAGGGAATGAAGTCCATCGCCGAGAGGATGAGATACAGCCGCCTGAAGTTGAACTGCGACAAGACGGAGGTCCTCATCCTCGGACACACCCCCTCCACCTGGGACAATTCCTGGTGGCCCACCGTACTGGGAGCCCTGCCAACGCCAGCCAACCACGCACGCAACCTGGGCTTCGTCCTCGACTCCGCCCTCACCATGTCCAAGCAGGTCAACGCAGTTTCCTCCTCCTGCTACAACACCCTCTGCATGCTCCGTAGAATCTACAAATGGATCCCGTTGGAAACCAGAAGAACGGTGACCCAGGCCCTCGTCAGCAGCAGACTAGACTACGGCAACGAACTCTACACAGGCATCCTAGCAAAAGACATCCGACGCCTCCAACGCATCCAAAACGCCTCCGCCCGACTGGTCCTCTACGTACCCCGCCGCTGCCACATCTCCCACCACCTGAGAGACCTCCACTGGCTCCCCGTGGACAAGAGGATCACCTTCAAACTCCTCACCCACGCTCACAAGGCACTCCACAACACCGGACCAGCCTACCTGAACAACAGACTCAACTTCTACGCCCCCACCCGCCAACCTCGCCCTCGCCATCGTTCCCCGCATCCAGCGCAAGACCTGCGGTGGCAGATCCTTCTCCTACCTCGCCGCCAAGACCTGAAACACCCTCCCGACCTCCCTGCGACAGACCCAGGACCTTCTCACCTTCAGGAGACTTCTTAAGACCTGGATCTTCGACCAGTAGCAGCACCCCCCCCCCCTTTTTCAGCGCCTTGAAACCCTAACGGGTACGTAGTGCGCTTTACAAATGTTATGATTGATTGATTGATTGATAACTCTGTGCTCTGATAGCTTTCTGAGTTGGTGACGCCGTGAGGTGGGTCTTTTGTTCAGCAGCGTGCAGATCCAGAGGAAAGGGCACTGTGACAGTCTCCAGACAAAGCGCCTGAGCAAGATGGCTACACATCTGAATTCTATAAAACATTTGCAGCCGCCCTTGTTTCTCTTTCGCCCCTATTATGCAACTCTTTCCATGACAATGGCACCCTCACATACACTATAAGAATGGCAACCATTGCAGACCACCCTAAGACTGGTAAGGACCCAGTATGCTGTGCCTCATAATGAACCATGTCATTACTAAGAATAGATGCCAACATTTTCAGTAGCTTCCTTGTGTCTTGCCTAGCCTATTACATGCAAGGCCTTATCTACCCTGACCAAACTGGGTTTATACCAGAGAGGGGTTGCAGCGATAACACCAAATATCTCTGCCATTTCCTGGGGAAAAAACAAGGTTGTAGCAGCACCTCCCTTGTCCGTTCGTTGATGCTGAGAAGGCCCTCATCAGTGTGCACTGGCCATACCTTTGCTTAGTGCTTACCAAATTTGGGCTGGATACATGATTTCAACACTGGATCAAGTTTAGGCTGATTTCACATCCCTTCAGGGTAGCAAGAGACACGCATCAGGGGTGACCACTGTCCTGATTACTATTTGCTCTTTATATGGAACCCTTTGCTGAAAAGGTGCAAAGGCTCCCGCACATAATGGGCATGCCAAATGGGGGCATTATATGTTGATGATGTCATGATGGCAGAGACTCAGCCATTCATCTCCCTACCACCGCTCCTGCAGGAAATGGAAGAATTTTGGCAGGCATCTGGATTCAAAATCACTTCCCAGAAAACTCAAGCCCTTAACTTACCATCTCCAAAGATCATCATTCCAAACTCGAGCATCTATTCCCATTTCTGTGGGCCACTCATGGAGTTAGGCACCTAGGCTTACAGATTTATTCCATACCAGGACACACAGTAAGTGACAGTTATACTACTCTTCTCTCAAATACCAAATCTGAACTTTCCTCCTGGAAAAAGTACTCCCTATCATGCCTATGGAGACTTGCTGCAGTCAAGATGGCCTTACTCCGCAGGATCCTCTACCATGCAGACACTGCCCTACAATCTCCCACACACATACTAGACAAATGACAGCATCTTATAGATGATTTTATTTGTGCGTGCAGACATAAGGGAGGCTGGGTATACCTCACCTGGTGTGATTCCACCGGGGGCTGAGCTTTGGAACCTGGTGGAAAACAATGGTGCTTCATAGACCACACTGTCACTAGAATCCACATATGGAAGGTGCCATGACCATCTAAATCACACCACCCATCAGGAGTTTATATATCCTCCATTATTCTGGCACCATTGGCAGTGTGAGATAGAGTGGAGGTGCAAATATGCACCTCCACAAGTATTTCACCCCTAACTCCCCTTATAGAATACCTAGACTTCCTCCCAACATCACAAAGGCCTCTCTTTCTCTTCTGGCAAGAGGTTAACTGTAAGAAGGTGGGGACTTCATTGACTCAGATGGGATCATGGACTTCACACAACTCCAATCTAACTATGGCATTCACTCTGCTGAATATTGGCAATATATTGCCATTCGTCATTGGATCATACACCATCATAGTCACCCCCTTGACCGCTGACCTCTCATGCCATTTGAAAAATGGCTTCTCACATGCCTGTCTGACAAATGCATTTTGACATTTACGTATTCTTCCTCTCTTTAGTAACCACACCAAATCACCAGCACAGCAGAGACGGGAACTGGAGTCTGAACGCATATTCATTCTTATAGAGTGGCATGACATCATACACAGAGCTCTTGCCTTGGCCTGTAGCTCCTCTGGCAAAGAAATGTTTCTTAAAATAGCACATAATTGGTATTACACTCCAGCTACAGTGGCCCAATGGAGAATGGGTGGAGATGCTAATTGCTGGTGGAAGTGCGGCCAACTTGGCACTTTGACACATCTGCTTTGACACTGCCCCTAGGTACAACAGTTTTGGCTAAAGTTCTGGCAGATGTAGATGAAATACACAAGACAGATCTGCCCATGTTCCCTAGTTATATACTACTACGTCTCCTGAATGCCTTAACTTACCCTTTTAAATCAACCCAAGGTTGGGCTATCACTCTAACGCTTGAGGCAGCCAAACAGGTATTGCGATACTGTTGGGGCACTGATGAAATTCCGACATCACAGTTGTGGGATCTCTACGGAATTGAAAAACTGACAGAGGTAGTGACTCACATGTTCCCACAGTTTGACAAAAAATGGGTACCTTGTATAAGGTTCTTATCCAGCGAGTTCAAGGAACTCACCTGCCCAAACTACCTTTGCATACTCTGCCTCATACAAACGAGCCATACAACATGATAGACACACTAGGGGAACCACCATGATATCCCCCTCTTGGATACAGCTTAGGTGCCTTGAACAGTATTTTCCAGGCCCTGCCAAACCCCTGACTGCCTCCATCCCCTCTTACTCCTAATTTACAGCCAGTGTATGCAGGTGGGTTGTTGCTGAATTGCACCATAGTTTCAAAACAATAAAATATTAAAAGCGATTTAAACCTAAAATAGCACCAAAACATGTTGACCTCCAACCATGATTAAATAGTCACGGTAGAATGGAACCTCAGCATGATTTGAGTCCAGGTATGATGGTGGACAGTCAGCATGAGAAACCAGATTTGACCTGGTTACTTTTGGACTTAGTAAAATTGAAGTAAAAAAATCCTCAGCAAGGCAAGGCAGTAAGGTGCAGTTGAGGAGGACTTCTCCACTTGGATAGGCGTTGGATGAGGTCCTGGTGAAACCATTGACTTTTGACTAAAAAGCTCTTGGTGGAAGAACATTGAATGTTCTACACAGAGAACATAGCTTGCTTGCCAGGTTCTTTTGGCACCTTTGCCCATTAAGGATTTCTACTTTCAGGCTTAGTCAGATTTTGGTGCTTGAATTTCCCCTAGCTGAAAGCTGTAGTCGAACTGGGGTCCACATGGCCGGATATCTTAACTGAGCGATCCCCCAGAACTGGATTTAATGCTGCTGAACATTTTCAAATGGGAGCAACCTAAATCTTCAGCACAGCAGCAATGTACCCTTGTCAGACTGGCTTGGCAGGTTGTTCTTGGTCTTCTGGAGGTCATTAGAACTGAAAACGTTTCTAAGGTCCTGATTCACTAAACTTTTATGAAATGCATTATAGCAAGAGAACTTCACAAAACAATATTCTTAGAGGCTTATTTCTCCTTGTGGGTGAGTTGCAAAATGCATCACACATGGAAAGAGGAAGTAATAATGAGTAGTGTTTAGATTTCTCCTTGTTATTCCAGCCTTTGATAGGGGCACAATGTTGGTGCAATCCCAGATTTGCAGACTTTAGTAAATCTGGTTTTGCATCAAAATTCAAGGTTGGATGCATTAGAACAGTCATTCTACACCCATAGAATACCTCCCTGACACAACAAACTGCAAGGCAGTGTTATTCACTGGCTTGTGTTACCTTTTTCATTAAGACACGCAAAGACATGCAAATCAAAATTTGCTTCCTTTAGTAATCCTGAAATATTAGTAATTCTGGGCCTATGTTTGTAAGTCTTAGGTTTCAGGAGACATTAGGAGGAGCACACTGTGACACAGCAAAGAGCCCCATGACCATGGGGATGCACTTGGAGGGTCAAGAGTCACCCGAGCAACATCCAGCTGCATCAAGGTCAAGACCAGTTGGAACTGGACATCTGTGAAAATACAGGAAAGGCCTCTTCTAGCTGGTTATGTCCCAGTAGCTTGAACAGGAGGTCAACCTTATGACTCTTGCAGTTCACGTCATTGTACCTGGTAGAAAAGGGAAATCAGGTGCAGTCCTTTAGGACTTTTCTCAGGTCTCAAACATCAGATTCTGTCCTCGTCGGATCTTACACTGGTCCAGAAATGTTCTGAAATAGGTGCCTAGAAATCTCACATTTATGACTTGCACGAGCTAGTGGGTGGGAATGCCTCCTTGGAATGCCATAACCAATGAGGTAAAGTTTCCTGGGCCTACGTCTACCCACTATGAGCATTATCAAGATGGCAAACGTTTTTAGCCATACTTAACTTGGACTTGAAATGCTGAGTTTGTGTGTGTGTGTGTTATGGTTATCCTAGTTTCCGAAAAAGCTAACACTAAAATTCAGTTTGAGGCAATTTCTGTACCCACAACAACCTCATACACAGAAGTCTGGTAGAATAAAGCTGAGCTTTCAGCAAACATATGGTGGATACACACAAATCGTTTTGACATTTTGCTTCACTCCTTCGAAGTGCATCTCAAATATTATATGTTAACCCAGCAGACCTGTCAAATAGGCTTTTACACAGTAAGGGCCAGATGTAGCAATGGTTTTACTCATCACAAACAGCGATTTTCGCTGTTTGTGATGTGCAAAACCCACATCGCGATGCCCTATTCCCAATTTGCGAGTCGGTAACCTGGTTACTGACTCGCAAAACGGGACTGCGAATCGCAAATAGGAAGGGGTGTTCCTATGGACCACTGCCTGCTCTGAAAAAATGAAACTGACACGTTTCATTTTTTCATTTTGTAATGCATCTCGTTTTCCTTTAGGGAAACGGGCTGCATTACACACAAAAAAAAAACTGCTTTCTTTAAAAGCAGTCACAGACATGGTGGTCTGCTGTCTCCAGCAGGCCACCATCCCTGTGAGTGCTGCGAGTCACAATGGGGTTACAAATTGCGACCCACCTCATTATTATTAATGAGGTGGGCCTTTGAGACCCCCTTGCGACTCGCAGATGGTGTCAGGGACACCATCCTGCATCCTGCAATGCGGCTTGCAAATTGCGAGTCGTTCAGACTTGCAATTTGCGAGTTGCAATGCAGGATTTTCCTACATCTGGCCCTAAGATCTTTATAACATAACTGTTAACTACTATTCCCCTTGACAAATGATATGAAGAATCCCATCATGTAGGATGTGCTATTTAACCAGATTTGCTACTCTAATGTCAAAAAGGATCTTCACAGCCCAAGCTTGCATATTCTATCAGGTTCAGGTGGGTCATATCTGCCAATTCAGGTCAGCCTATCCTATGCTCCTGAGAGCAAATCCAACCTCATTCACGCCTATTCAACTTCTAATTACTGTCTGGCAGATGTGGGAGATCAAAATCCAGATTCAACTTCCAGTGACCTTGGGCAGGACAAATGTAATTTTTTTAAATCATCTTTCAAAATATTTATTGCTAATCCAACTTCAACAGTGAATAGGGCTTGTAATAAATATTTCAAAAAGCCCCGAAATTACATTTGTAGCAGTTTCCTGGCTAGCGGTAACATTTATTAAACTTAATATTCTATGACAATGTTTTCCTGGGAAAAGCCAAACCTGCTGAAGTAAAAATAGCTTTTTTCACTTTAACTACTTGTTTACCATTAACCGTTTATATGTCCTACTTTTAAATACCATGCACCCTGCCTTATGGCAGTAAGACCTACTTTGGAGTGACATATTAATACTTAAAAGGAGGGCTGAGGCCTATTAAAATTTTATTATAGCAGGTAACATTTGGAATTTGAACCTGTACAGTTGTGCTACACATGTAAGCCTACAGTCATATTTGCCTTGACACAGCAGTGAGTGGTACAGCAAGTGATGTAGCCCACTGGTGACATATAACTCAGAGGCCCTATGTGCACTCAGTACTATATACTGGGATGGTTTAGCTTAGGATGCCAATTAGGAGTTATGCCAATTTCATCATATTAAAAGGGAGAGCACAGGCTGTTACCACTGGCTAGCAGTGGGAAAGTACACATAGTTCTACATCAGCAAAAACAGGAAAGTTAAAAACATCTGGGGTGACCATGAAAAAAGTGCAATCCACTTTTACAAAATAACCTTCTCCCAGCTTCTTCAATTGCCTTCAGATGGCTGCATTTTGGGCCTTCTCCTGTCTTGTCTAAGATGACACTCCATGCATGTAAGGTACAATTTTATAGGTAGATATTTTGGGAACACTGAATGATACGATATTTATCATTACCAGCAAAGACCTGAATTTTCCAGCTAATAAATTTAAGAAATATGTCAGAGACTGTGCAAGTCATTGTAGGTCAGAAAATATTGTGGAATTCACTCAAGCCTCAGATGTCCATGAGGTCTGAAGTTTGAAAAAATGTCTGGGGTTCCAGCTGCCCTTAGGTGCTGGCTGACCAAGTGCCAAATTAAGGAATCCATTCAATGTCTTAAAAGTCTACCTTTTACCAGCATATTTGCTTAACTTCAATTGGTTAGTTTTTGAGCTGTCAATGACACATGTGATAGGCTGACCCAATCTTGTGGGGTAGCATTTAAAGAAGAAAAACATAGGAAAGCTGGATAATAGAACCTTTGGTATTCCATGGAAATAGTTGGAAATGGCCTCTCTGCAGGATCACCCCCAAACCTTTTGCCTTCTTCCTTCTCTTTTTCTGAACTCATTTTTTTCTGGCGTTAGGACTCTGTGCACTTTACCACTGCTAATCAGTGCTAAAGTCCATATGCTCTGTCCCTAAAACATGGTAACATTGGTTCATACCCAATTGGCATATTTGATCTACTTGTAAGTCCCTAGTAAAGTGCACTACATGTGCCCAGGGCCCTTAGATTAAATGCTATCAGTGGGCCTGCAGCACTGGTTGTGGTTCCCACATAAGTAGCCCCTTACCCATGACTCAGGCCTGCCATTGTAAGCCCTGTGTGTGCAGTTTCACTGCCACTTCGACTTGGCATTTAAAAGTACCTGCCAAGCCTTAAACTCCCTTTTTCTACAGAAAAGTCACACCTAACATAGGCCCTAGGTCACCCATAGGGAAGTGTGGTATGTAGGTAAAAGACAGGACATATATCTTTGTGTCTTATATGTCCTGGTAGGGGAAACTCCTAAATTCATTTTCCACTGCTGTAAGGACTGCTCCTTTCATAGGCTAACATTAGGGCTACCCTCATATACTGTTTGATTGAAGATTCTGATCAGAAAGAGGTAAACAGGTCATTTTTCGTATGGCCAGAATGGTAACACAAAATCCTGCTGACTGTTGAGGTTGGATTTTATACTACTATTCTAGAAATGCCACTTTTAGAAAGTGAGCATTTCTCGGCACTTAAAATCCATCTGTGCCTTACACCCCGTCCCCAATCCATGCCTGGGCTGGTTGACAGCTCCCTTGTGCATTTAACCCAGACAACCACAAACACCGGATACTCAGTCACACTTGCACACATCTGCAAACTGAATGGGTCTTCCTGGGCTGGAAGGGTGGAGTGGCTTGACACTTACATTTCAAAGGCTAGTGGCCTCACACAATGGGCTGCCAACACCCCTACTGGGACCCTGGCAGACAGACATGTACTGAAATGGGACCTTGTACTTCAAAGGCACTTTTGGGTATATAAACTGGGTCCCTGACCCTACCAACTCAGACACTTCCTGGGACAGATACTCTGAACCAGATCATGCAACCTGCCAAGAGGAGATGCCTGGCTGCCCAGATGACTCACCTCGACTGCTTTGCTGTGAAGGACTGCTGCCTTGCTGGTGGCCTGCTGCCTTGCTGCCCTCTGGCTCTGCTGAGAAGTGCTCTCCAAGGGCTTGGATTGAGCTTGCCTCCTTTTTCCTGAAGTTCCAGTGCCTAAAAGACTTCTTCTCTCCAAAGGAACTCCTTATGCAGCAAAAATCACCACACAGCCTGCCGGAATCAATGCACAGCCTACCAAGTTGTGAAAGAATCACTGCATCACCGCTCTGGAATGATGCAGCCCAGCTCCACGAGTTGAGATTGACACAGCGCCAGCATTGCGACCCACACTTTGACACACAGCCCACCGGATAGATGCATCACTGAGCCAGAACGACACAGCCCGACATCACTGGATTGACGCAGCACCTGTGGCTTCGTCCAGCACACGCAGGATTTCCACGCATCATCCCTGGGAGGCAAAAGACCCCACATTACAAACAGGATTCAAGCCTGTGCACTGGAATTCGAAGCAAAGTCCGTGCCGTGTTGATAAGAATTGACACATCGTCTGTGTGCACCTGGAAATCCGAAGCACACCTTTCTTTTTCCATGCATCTCCTCCTCTGCAGTCTCTGTGCTTGTAATTCTGATGCATACCAGGTACTTTGTGCACACAAGAGACATTTGTTGTTTTTTGAAAACTTAAGACTCTTCTTATTGTTGTAAAAGTGAAATTTCATCTTGTACCTATCAAATCTTGATCGTTTTGACCTTAATTCACTCAGATAAATAGCTTTTTTTTATATGTTTTTCTAAACCTGTGTGGTGTAATATTCTGGTGTTTTCACTGTGTTATTGCATGATGTATTGCACAAATACTTTACACGTTGCCTTTTAAGTTAAGCCTGACTGCTCAGTGGCAAGCTACCAGAGGCTGGGCACAGGATAATTTGGATTGTGTGTGACTTACCTCGACTAGGATTGTGGTCCCTACTTGGACAAGGATGTCTACCTCTGCCAACTAGAGACCCCATTTCTAACAGAAATCATAAGAATTATGTCTTATTAATATGGGAAAATTGTGATTTTACAAATATTGCCCGTGGGATTCAATCTAAAATCCCTGCCTTCATATTTTCTACGAATAAGTATTGCAGAGTAAGTGGTTGGCCATGTGTCATTTTTGACTTACTACCTCTGCTTTTTGGTTGTAGTGACTTGCACTTTTACAATTCTGTGTAACTTTACACTCATAAATATTGACTAGCCAGAAGTAGAAATGTGTTGTAAATTGTAAGAGTAAACTTACATGTGTGGATTTAATCAAATGTAACTTTACCTTTATCAATAAGTCCCTTTTTCTAAAAAGCCCATTAGAAGCACACAGCACTAGGGGTAATTCAAAGTGTGTCACAATTCCACATTAACTCTAATTTCATGTTCTAGGGTAAATTCTAAAAATTATTATATTTAATTCCTACTCACTAGTTTTCATATGATTGTGCATCATCAATTAATACATGGATAATACACAACAAAATATCATTATATTTCATCACTCAGTTGTTAGCTTAGGCATTTTGGGCATCACATACGTTTAAGTTCAAAAATGCATTAATAAGGCCAGTCAGGAATTCAGAATGTCTCCCTGCAGACCTAAATGGTTTTATTAGGGTGGATTTCTCAGCCACAAGTGAAAATAAATCTGCAGTAATAAACGCATGCAAAGGGATTGAAGTTCGTGGATCGAGTCATGGTTTACCATGAAAGTTTGTAAATATGTACATACTTGGAAGTTTGTTAACATTCACAAACTCAGATTCTACTCTGAAGCTCCCTGGAAATCGTTAATTTTTTTTTTCTAGCAAAGGAACATGGAACATCTCCTCATAGGTGGAGAGATCCACAAGTCACTGCCAAAAAAAGGTTAAAGGAGAAATTGAAGGGGTCTCTCCAGTGAGATAAATGAAACAAAAAAATAGCATGTTTGCTGTTGGACTTGGCCCTCTCTGCCGGACTATCCCCATACTTTTTGCCTTAACCCTCATGTTTTATGAGCCCATTTTTTTTGGCTTTTAGTACTCTATGCAGTCTACCACTGCTAAGCAGTGCTAAAGTGCTCTTGCATTTAACATGATTGCCCAGCACCCAATCAACACATTCAATTTACTTGTAAGTTTCCAGTAAAGTGGTACTACATGTACCCAGGGTTTGTAAATTAAATGCTACTAGTGGACCTGCAGCACTTATTTCTAAACCCAACAATCCATTTCTAATGCCTATGAGTCACCCTAAGGTAGGCCCTAAACCTGCCCTCAGGGCAGGGTATATGGTATTTGAAAAGATGGACATGTACTTATGTATTTCAAGTTTTATATGCCCTATTAGTAAATACATCCTAAATTCAATTTTCACTATGACAAGGCCTACCTCTCCCATATAATACCATTGGGGTACCTTATTACAGTTAATGAGTGATAACCTTTGATTGGAAGCAGGTATGAAAGTCATGTTTGGTATATGAGGAATTTAATGGTAAAGTCGGATTTTAAGTCTTCGTCCTAAACTGCTACCTTTAGAAAGTTGGAATGTTCTTGTCCTAACCATTTGGTGCCTGCAGCCTGTTTCCAAGGTCACTTGACTAGGTGTAGTTAGCATTTGTTGTTTCTGTATTCCTCCTGGACAGCCACACAATGGAGAGTCTGGTGCTTGCAAGATGGGCCATCTCTGGCAGGAGTAGCGTGTAGAGTTGCCACCTACCACACTTGCCCCTCATCGTTAGGGTAATAGCACTATTTTGTATAAAAATGTAGTGGGTGCTGAAAATATCCTTAATTTGTCAATACGCTCAGCCCACAAACAACAACACTCCCAACTGCAAATTATGAAAAGAATGCATGATTGAAGGCTTGCTACAGAGATATTCTCAGCCCAAGGTATAATACATTTTTTATTATCCTGCATCCATAACAATGGGGCTATTTTGTGGCTCTCTTTTTTTGGTGCCACCTAGTGGAGCCACACCACAGTGTTTGTCTAAAATCACCTTCAGGTTCACCCGGGCCTCTAGACGTGTGCCTATAAAAATACACAGCGATGCCACAGAAAAAGTCAGACTATATCACTAATAATGCCAAAAGGTGTTGAATGGCAAAGTATGTACTAGTATAGTGGTCAATGGAAAAAGACTAGCTAAAAGTCAGGAAGGATTTAATTGGAGAATTATTAAAAAAAGATACAAAAGTTGTAGTTGAAGGCAAAGCGAAGTGCATTGTGTGAGTTATGTGTTTCCCTCTGGTTAATCCCTGACATGTATTAAGTGGATTGAGAAAAGCACATAAATCTGTTGATATAAAATGTGAATTATGCCTTTAGCTGCGTTTACAAATTATTGATCTTCAGACCCCATATTCGTCCAAAAATATGTACGCTGTCTTTGTAAACAGGCTTAGACTTTGCCCATTAACATCAGTCTTATTCCTTCCCTACTGAAGATGAGATGAAACATAATTAACTTATCATTTCCCCTTTCCTCCCTGTATTGTGAATTGCTAATATTCATTGAATGTACCAGTAGATTAATGGCCAGTAACAAAGTTCAAAACCTAGGGGTCATTTTAGTGTCCAGCACTGTCCATTTTCTTGTTCTAATTCTCCTTGATAATTATTGCTTTAAGAACGTGGCAATTTTCAAATGGAAAAATAAGCAATTTTAGTAGAAAGAAGAAAAGCAGGTATTTATATAGACTATTTTCTAGAAAGGAGAATTTCACATTAGTAACAACCTTAGTTTAATTGTTTTTTTTTTTTTTTGGATTTGGTCTTTGAGACAATTTAAGCACTTTCTTCAGACTATTGTTTTTCCAAACAAAATCATATTCCCTTCCTTAGTCTTGATTGTATGTTCTTTGTGATGCCGGCATTGAAATGATTTCTTAAATTAGTTAAATGTGGATTTGTGCCAGGAATAGCCTATTATAGCTGTTATTGCTCAATTTACTGATGAAAGTTATATGACTATGAATGGTGACTGATATATTTTAGTATGCCTTTGGGCCCCCCCTTTTAAAAAAAAACACGTTTTGTTGTATAATACATTGAACCTAGTCATGTTGGTACTACTTTTCCTGTCCACATGTATTTTGAAATTGTTGCTACTAAAGCTATATTTCTCTTGGATGCTTTAATGTTTAAAGGATACTTGAAAGGTTTATTAATCATGCATTGTAACAGCACAAATTTTCCACTTTGTTGCTTATTTGAATAAATTAGGCACTATGTTTGTTTTGTAAGCCTTCTTTTAATTTAATTGATTCACAATGTGAAGAAACAGTGTTTATAATGGAGTTACAATAGTTTCTGATCATGTGATCAAGGCTATTCTGGCAGAAACACATAATTTGTTTTCCTTTGCTTATGATTGAATGAAGAAGAAACTCTAGCACTGCTACTGGAGTGGCTCGCCTTTTCCACTTGAAGAAGGTCGCTTTTAGTTTTGGATATATATATACTCAGCAATATACATATATATATATATATATATATATATATATATATATATGTATATATATATATATATCCAAAACTAAAAACGACCTTCTTCAAGTGGAAAAGACGAGCCACTCCATATAGGTATATGTGTCCATATGTGTGTATTTATATATACTTAAAAAAACAAAGTTTACAGGGACGTTATAATAAGGCTTACATTTTGAACATACGAAACCATAGAAATGCACCAGTTATAGTTCAAGTTACCTCAAGTAACTATAACTTGTGCGCAGATATTACCTAGATATTATCAAGGATGTTATCAACGATATTATGAGTGCTGTTATCTGTGGGGTAATTAGCAGTGCATGGCAAGGGTGTGAGTTATAGTTACCTTAGGGCACGAGTTATAGTCACTTGAGGTAACTCTAACTATAACTGGTGAATTTCTATGGTTATGTACTTTTAAAATGTAAGCCTAACTATAATGTCCCTGTAACCTTTGTTTTTTAAGTGAATTTCTATGTTTTTTTTAATTCTATTTCCTAAATATAATGAACTTGTAACCTTTCTTTTCAGTGAATTTGTTGGAAAATGGGTTATTGGTAGGGGCAGGTAAGTACCTACACTAAGCATGGGCCACTAACCTCCACTTTGGTCCAGTTAGGTCACAGTAAATAAACCTAGCTCAACGCTTGGTTGCTTGGCAACGAGCGACAAGGCTTAACTTAGGAGACAGAGTGTGAAGCAGTCAAATATCACAAAACAGTAATCAAATAAAACACAGGAATCAGTTTAAAAATCCAAAATACATTTATGAAAATAGATTATATTTTTATCTTTTTATCTTTAAAATGACACCAAAACAAATAAAATCAGAGGAGGGGAACCGGAGATATGATTTTTTAAAGAATTAATGCTTTCTAGCGCATAGAAGGAACTAGTGCTCAAATGGTTAAAAAGGAAAGGAACAAAGTCCAGAGTTCAGGCCACCGACGAGGTAACACTGCCACACTTACTTTCAGAAGTGTTTGATTCAGGAATGTGGTCCTCAGCATGGAGTTGCTCCAAATGTCTCCAAACTTCTGGATCTTCTTCCAGAGTTCCTTTTTGTGTCCTTGAAGTGTCCACAACTTGGTCCAAGGTTCCAGAAGCTCTGAGTTGCTCCTTGGGAGTTGGAACTACAATTCCCAGAATGCACCTGGTCAGAATCCTCAAATGGCCACTGGACACTGGTCAGCTGGGCTCTGCTTGCAGGACTTGATGCAGGGGACTCTGGGCAGCTCCTTTGTACCTGTACCAAACAGGGAGTCCGTTCTTGAAGCAGTAAAAGACAGGGACAGTCCTTTCAGTGGAGAAGCCCAAGTGTGCAGCTGGTGCAGTCCTCCAGAGTGCAGTGTCCAGGTGCAGGTAAGGGGTCCAGCAGGGCAGTCCTTCTTCTCTTGTAGTTCTTCCTGGTTGGAATTGAAATGGGATCTGAGGTGTGGGTGCAGGTCTGGCAGTCCTTGCTCCTGGGTGAAAAACAGGGGGGTCCTGATTCTTCAATCAGGTGCAAGGTCCTTCCCCCCGTGATGACCACTTCCTGGGAAGTGTGGCAAAAATCAATCCCAGGAGGCAACATTCCTCAAAAATCCGTCATGGCTGAAAGTGATTTTTGTAGATTACATCTGGCTGAGCCCACTCACTGGTGTGGCTAAAAATCATAAACACACCCCTCTCCTGCCCTCTCCTTATCTAATCAAGGAGGCTCCTAGTTGTCTGGGTTTGCAGGATGTGGGGGTGTTGCTGGGTTGCTCCAAATGTCCTCCTCTGCCTTTGAAGACCAGTTTGGCAGCCCTCCCCCTTGTGCCTCACCATCTGCTGAGAGGAGATCCCCCTCCCACAGGCATATCTCTTTGTGTGAAGCAAGGCCACTTCACACCTCATCAAGGCAGCCTGGCCAGGCTGCCAGAAGCTGGCCAATCAGAGCACAGCAGCAAAAACAATGCAGGGCTGAAGTTGGCAACTTTTCAGGTAAAGTTTAAAACTCTTTACCTGAACAAGTTATATTAAATCCAACAACTGGAGGTTGTGGGATTTATTATAACAATTAATTTGATACCAAACCTCTGGTATATGTTACTTAAGGGGACTTCAAAAATTAAAATAAAGTCTCCCAATTCTAGCCTATGGAGGCCATTCACTACTATGGGGGAAAAACTATTTTGGCTGCTTCTACCTCACCAGGGCTTATAAAACTATTTTTATAAGGTCCCTGCTTATAGTTACATGGCACCCAGCCCTAGGGGCACATAGGGCACACCTTAGGGGTGACTTATATGTAAAAATAAGGTAGTTTAAGACTTTGGAACTACTTTGAATTCCAAAGTCGAATTTGCATATAAATATATTTTAAAAGCAGCCAGCAAGGCAGGCCTGCCTTTAAAATGGCACTGGACACCTCAGCAGTGCAGCTATGGGTGCACTACCTATTCTGGGGTCCCTAAACCTACATGCCCTACCATCTACTAGGGACTTATAGGTAGGTTGACTTAGCCAATTATAATAAGCCTAATTTGCATACTGATTTTACACAGAGCACAGGCTCTGGGACTGGTTAGCAGTACCCAGAGCACCATCAGAGTCAGAAAAACACCAGCACAAAGTGGAAAATGGGGGCAAAAAGTTAGGAGGCCTCTGCAATCAGCCCTGTTCTCTCACAGAATTTCTATGTTTTTTTTAACGTATTGACATTTTCATTACTATACACTAATCCAACCTCTGCCCCACACAGTCATGGCCATCGATGGCAATGGTTGGCCACAGGGCTTGCCTGTGGCCAGGCCATGAGGCAAATCCTCTATCAGCACCCAGCCATGCACGGTGCATGGTCTTCACCCATGCGCAGTGGAGTTTGCCCGCAAGACCTGGCCTGCAGCCAGACCCTGCGGCCAACCCCCTTAACCACCCAGCCCCACGCTGTGCATGGCCCTTTGGTGGTGCATGGCAGAAGTTGGCTGTGGCCTCTCTGGGTATAAGAATAGGTGTAAGAGAGTTTATCTTGGAGTGACAGTGGCTGTGAGAGTGTCTGTCTGGGTGTGAGAGTACATACATCAGTGTTTTAGTGGGTGTGTCAGTGTGTGCCTGGGTCTGTTAGTGGGTGCATGAGGATGTCAGTTGGTCTGTGAGTGGGTGCATAAGGGTCTAAGTTGGGCTGTGAGTGGGTGCACAAGGGTCTGAGTGGGTCTGTGAGTGGATGCGTAAGTGTGTGGGAGAAAGAGATTGAAAGAGAGAGAGAGAAAGAAAGAGAGTGAGAGGGAAAGAGATAGAAGCCTTGATGGATGATACTCTGATATACTTAGAATGAGATATTTCTGCACAAACTGAAAATACAAATGTTTTTGTCAAATAAAAAGAGTAAGATCACCTTTGAGTAAGAGCCTTAAACATTTGAATACAAAAAAGAGGAATACAACCACGGACACACTTGGATTCAAAACCTCAACACTCAGTGTGAAGGTCTGTGACCTTCACACTTGAGCTATATAATTTTTTTCCTTCTTTTTTTTAGCCTTATATGGGCTATCACAGACCACGGGGGAAGCCGCAAGGCCCCCGTGGTCCCTCAGTATTTTAAAATGTTATTTATAATATGCTCTTATGGTCTATCAAGGACCACGGAGGAAGCCTCAAAGCCTCCCCGTGGTCCCTCACTATTTTTAAAATTATTTTGCAATATGCTCTCACAGGCTATCAGGGACTGCGGGGGAAGCCTCAGGACCTCCCCCGTGGTCTCTAACCAATTTTTCAATTATTTAGTAAAATGCCCTAATGTCCTATATGGGACTCTGGGGGGAGCCGCAAGGCCTCCCCATGGTCCCATTGCTCCAGCAAGTAGGCAGCTGCTTTTACTAGCGAACGTGCATGCAGGGAACAGAGATGAAAAGTCTGCTTCTTGACAGTGGGACCTGCTTGACCGGGGAAGCTTTGGTCCCTGGGGCTGTGGGGGGGGGGGGGCAGGAGGCCCCCTATTAAAAACAAAAGAGTGCACCCAGGACTTGGCTCACTCTGGGGCTTTTGTTAAAAACAAGAGCAGAAGCCTCCACTTGTGTTTTTAAAAAAATGTTCCCACACATTTGAGACCCTGTCATGATTACGTGGTAAAATTTTAAAAAACAATACCTTTTAGCCCTGGGAGAGGGTCTTTTTGAGATCCCCAAGCTAAGGGGTCAGGATATTCTTACCCTGGCAGCGTTTGTACACTTTATTCTTTTTTTTAGGGACTCTGCTTCGACTGAGTCTGAAGATGGCTGCCAACACTTCAATGGCTTCATTGTTGAAGTTTTGGCAGCCAATCAGTTCTCAGCATGCGATCGGAAGGGGTTTCAAGTCATTCTTGTCCCTATATATACAAATTCGAATTCTCTTTAATTTCTCTAAAACTACTGAACAATTTAAACCTTAACAAAAAAAAAGTTGCTTTCTGGATAAGGAACTCCCTTTCTTCTAAATTTGGTGTAATTCCTTCCGGTAGTTTTGGCCTATTGCTGTTCCAAATCCCTGTGGAAATATGAATGGTGAAAACGTGTTTTGTGACCCCCCTATTTCTCTGCCTCCCCCAAAGATGGATCTCCCCAAAACTTTCCAGACAGCAGCAGTGGTGACTGGCAATTGTTTTTTTTGTTTTTTTAAGTTTGTGAAGATTCGTCAAGGGACGCCAATGAAACTAGGTATTAACTATAACTACCCAGTGGCGACCGCCACTAGGTACTAAATATATATATATATATATATATATATATATATATATATATATATATATATAATATATCTCATATATATATATATATTCATACATATACATCGGAGAACACATTCACTAATCTAGCTGTTTTACAAATTGTTTTTTTTTACTAAAAAGCCTTTCAGATGCACCATTCATTTTATCATTGCTGTTATCTGCGAAGGAGATAAGATTAAATCATGATAAAACCAGTCACTAATATTGCAGCAACTACATAGCTACAGTATCACAATGTTGGACCTCATAACAGTAACTACAAAAACTAGATGGAAAGTAAATCTCTATCGAACTGATCACCCAAAGTGCATGCATAAATATGTGGCTGATATTTAGAGTTGATATAAAAATACATAATATAAAAGCAGACTTTGAGCCAGCTTTATCACTGAAGAGAGAGGTTAATTTATGAGGCGGATATATACAAATAATGAAATAAACATCAGTTTGCTCTATTATGATTAAAATGTAAGCAAACTCCCGAAAATCAATATGTGATCTTGAACGAATGAATAATACCTTTGGCAGGTTAACTTTTTTTTATTGCCTCCCTTTGACTATCATATATGTCTCTTCCTCTGGCAGTTACATCACATCTGTTATTCAGGCACCTTTTTCCAATTTGCATGGTAAAGCCATGTACCTGGGGACTTTTAAGCACCATTTAATATGATTCTGTGATAAATGGCTTATTGCAGGTTTGATAGTAAAGCCATGCCTTTAAGACATTCCTGAATTTCAGGACGCCTGACTCCTTGTGTAGATGGACTGAGAAGGAGTTTCAGACTTTCGTGTGCAATTTTGGCTTTCTTTCAGAAAAGATCAGATAAATTGCATTTTACAGTGCAGGAAAACAAGTGAAGGCATGCTAGAAAAAAGTGAAGGAGAAAATCAATTTAGAAAAACATAATAACACTTTCTTACCAGAAATTAGGCCAATTGTACTGTGGCATAGATTTATCAAGACTTCGTGTTAGGTTTGCTTTACTTTCTTTAATGCACACCTGACACAAAGTCTGCAGGTAGGATTTACAATGCAATGCAAATCGACATATGAATTAGATTGTAAACCAAAGTAACACAACTCAGTTCAATGCACTGCCTTGCAGCTATGAGCATTGATAGACTTTACATGAGTGAATTGCATTTAATAGACAGGGATGTGTACTAAAAGCTTGCCCCTCCCTGAGGCAGTCAAAATAAGTTGAAATGTTTTAATTTCTTCTCGTTTTTTTCTCTTTTTGCATGTGTTTTGCATTCTATAGCTCATACACAAAGAGTGAAATGCCTTAAAGTATAATTTAAAGTATAATTTTTGGACGGGAATTTACCTCTTCCAGTACAAAACGTAAAGCTGACTGCCTTGCTCTAAGGCAGTGGTTCCCAACCTGTGGTCCAGGGACCCATGGGGCTCCGCAAGGTCTCCTCAGAGGGTCCGCGACTGCTTAGAAAATTTGATAATTTTAACAAATTAGGTCCCCATCTTTCAATAATGACTCAGTGGGGGGTCGCTGGATTCCAATAATGATTCAGTGGGGGTCCCTGGGTTCCAGTAATGATAAAGTGGGGGTGTCCAGAAGGAAAAAGGTTTGGAACAACTGCTGTAAGGTACAAGGGTGTCTGCATTGGTTCATGGCAGCTAAAAGTGCGCCAGCACTGGGAGAGGGAAGAACAGCACCACATCTAATTAGATGTGGCACTGTTCTGTTCTCTCCCATCAACTTAGCGCAGTTCAGCAACTTTACTTGCTGTGCTGCATTGTGTCATTTCTTTGTATAATGGCCCTAAGAGTTTGTTGGCAAACAGAGGTCCCCAATTGTGAACCAACTATTTGTGAACAGACTGATTTGGTGACGTGACCTATGTACCAATTGTTTCAATGCAAAGTTGCTTTTTGCATGGAGTCATATATCGATCTGCTTCGTGAAAATGAATTAGACAGGTTTCAATTTGTTACCTACTATGATTTGCTACAAACACATAGGGCCTCATTATGGCCCTGGCGGGCGCAGCCATGGAGGATTCCAAAGAGCAGCGGAAAGTCAGCGGGAGACCGCTAACTTTCCGCTTCTGACCGCGGCTGAACCGCCGCGGTCAGAATGCTCATTGGAGCACCGCCAGCCTGTTGGCGGTGCTCCCGTGGTCGGTGGCCCTGGCGGCCACCGGCCGCCAGGGTCAGAATGACCCTCATAGTAGCCTACATGGAACAGGTGACCACCGTGTCTGTGGTTGCATTTACAAACAGAAATCGTTTTTTTAAGCCAATGTTCCTAATAGTTAGTGGGGCTCCTCTGAGGCTACTAAAATAATTCCTTTTGCAAACCAATTACCACTTCCTTGGAGGTTTCAGTAACTGATCAATGGATTTATATATATGTGGATCTGAATACTTGTCCTCAAGGCTACGTTGGTATATGCCGAGCCGCAAACTAAGATCAACAGGAGCCCATCTGGTCCATGTCCCTCGAACTCGCAAGGCTAATGGGGGGACAAAGCATTCACTGTAGCGGCTGCCAAGTATTGGAATTCGCTTCCCCTAATTATTAGGAAGGAACAAAATGGTATACCCTTTAGGAGGCAAGTAAAAACGTGGCTTTTTCCCCAGTAGCTGCCTTTCTCCCTTGATTTTCTGACACTTACTCTTCCTATGCCCAGCGCTTTGATGCTACGGCCGGAATGTGCTTCATAAATATGAAAATACAAATACACATTTGAGAGGGAACTGTGGTCGCAAACCATTAATACAGTGAATACGGAATCACAATGTAGAAGGAGCATAATTTTTATGCAATTTATTATGGATCGCAAAACTCATTTTATGAAATGCAAAACCTTTTTACACTTCTAAAGCAGGTTTTATAGTTTTGAAAAAGGCATCTTGTCGTCACATACAATGTAATTTGCAAATCACATGGTTTGCAAACCCATATTATCGTTTTACGTCTGGGTAATTATTCCTAAAGGTTGTAACCTGGCTTTTAACCAATACCTACGGCTAACTTTGTTCTTGGGGCAAAAATAAAAAAAAACTGTCTTAATGTCTCTGCATCAACGCACCAACAACCTTATTGATGCAATTTATGATCTAGGGTTTTATCATTTTTTGCTATACGTCATGTGCTCTTGCTGATAGGACCAAACCTCTTACAATAACCAACTGCTGTGAAACAAGATAAGAAGATATCCTTTGCTCATGGACATAAAACACAGATTATGTTTTGCTGACAACCAATTTAAACTCATTCCACTTACACGTCAGGAATTCTTTGTACCCTAATTAAGAGAGCTTACTTATTTAACTTACCTGTACTGGGCCTACTCATAATTGATTTTTCGCACCGAAAATCAACACAATGTATTAATATAGACTTGTCAATCTTCATTCATAGAATTAGCAGTTGCAAAAATGTCCATGTGCAAAGCACACTTGCGAACGTGCAATTTCCACCGGTATGCTTTAGTTGTAGCTGTAGCTTTGTAGACATTCCAGTATGATCCACCTATAAAAACTAACTTGAGCAGGGAGTGGCATACCTGCAAGAACGCATTTATTTCCTTCTGGCGAAAATATTGTTTGAATTTTTTTTATAGATGTGAGGACTTAAAAATTCCTGATTGTAGTACTTTGTCATGAATGCACTTAGATATATGTGAGGAAGAATTCGGAAATAGTTGTTAATGTACTCAAGTTGTAAGTGTAGACCTATATTACAAATGGTCTCACTTTCATGGTTATTCTTTGTGATTCTGGCCCCAAATCGAGATGTATGCATCCAGCTCTGAATCAGGCAAGAAATTTTACGTTTGCAGGGACGTAGTTAGTGCCTTTTAAGTGAGTATTTTTAAAATGTGTTATTTGTAGCACTACAATATGGCAACACCGTGGTATGAAGCAATCAATAACAAGCTTAATAATGAGTTTTATTAGTTGGTCATTTACATTATTACACTTGTATGTGATCTGTGAGGTTCATAATATTTATTTGCATTAATATTAATACTATTGTGGTTACATTGGGTAATGTAACAGTATATATTCTGAATTTGTTATATGCAGTCTGTGTCGGATTAAAAGTCAAAACAGCCCAATATGCTGATATACATCAGTAGTATATTATGTGAACTGACCAGCATTTAACTTGACTACTTCAGGAGGACACCCAAATAACCTACGCCATATTGCATAAAGAGAACAATGCAAGTGTGAATTTAAGAAGGGGACCGTAACACTTAATGAGTGCACTGTGGGTGTTAAGTTAAGACCAGGGCAAAAATTATCGACATTTGGTGCCAATGAAATCACACCAATAGTAATGCAAATGGGTTCAAAGTGTTGATTTGGGATTTAAGTGCACAACTTGCACCCATTCAGCACAGCAGTAAGGCAGTCTTCACAGCAGTCCTTCTAGCATAAGGGGTCACCGACTTTACTCCTCACACGAGCTATGACTAGATCGGCTTGGCACTAACAATCTTCACAGTGCCCCCTCTAGCATACAGGGTCTCTTACTTGAATCTGCACATGGGTGATGGCCCGATCGGTGCAGCTGCCTCTTCCTCACAATTCATGCTTGGAATCCTCTCTCCACGATCCTTAAGTGAATCTTGCTGCCTCTAGACACTTCCTTCTTCCTCAAAGGGCAAATTGGTCTTGGCAAGCAAGCAGGAGGTGGTGCTCGAGGCTACAGGGAAGGTGATCTTCGATTTCCCTGGCTGATGTCCACTCACTCAGCTAGAAGGCTTGCAGACCTTAGCCCCTTGTCCGAGTCAGAGATATAAATCTTGCAGAGTTTCTCCTCCTTGACACATAGCCCAACAGGCTGCTTGGCAGTGGACACTTTTGGGTGCGTTAAGCTCCCCTGGCAGTCAATTTGCAGATATAAAATGTAATTTACTATCTGAGTCTTTGAAGTTGTGTTCAGGGTCTGCTTTTTGTTTGTAATACCCACTCCTCTCTGCCCACCTTTCCTCTAGACAACACTCTGTCACAGAAGGAGTGACTCCAAATCTGATAACTGCACAACACAGACGATAGGAGGGACTAGAGGTCCATACTTAAATGTGAGTCACATTGATATATGCATCAAATTTTATCCAAGGCTCCCAAGCTCTAATATGTATGATTCTTTTATTAGCCCTATCTCCTCTCTAAGATGCGCCCATGCCCAATTACAAGGACCTCTCTTCAAATCAAAGTGCACTCTTTGAAGTGTACTGATGAGCCTGGAACTTCCTTCCTCTAGTTTATGTCCCACCCAGATTTCAGGAAAGATCAATCCATAAACCTGCGGAATTCTGTATCTCCTCATGCTCCTCCAGTCAGCCCTGGATCTCTTAAAATTTAACCCAGTGTTTTCCATGTATTGTTCTCACAGGCACCCATACAACCAGCACATGCATGCAGCTACTTGAACTCTGCACAGCACTAAATACGAATTGATGTAGACCAAGGGTGAGTTAAGCACACCACACTGGAACTTTACTTGAGTGGGCCTGTAGGCCTCACTTCAGTGACACATGTAAAAATACCTATTCACTTCTACTTATCACTACACAGTAAGCTACCACATGCTTGTGCTGCATAACTAATGGCATGCGCAATAGTCTTTCACCATAATAATGGTAGCTCTTTAGGCCCCCCCTCAAGGTCCAATGAGACCGTTATCCTTGAGACAGGCCTATGCCACGGCACAAATGCATGATCTTTGGTTGACAATGACAACACAAAACACCATCCCAGATATCTTTCCAACTTTGGCAGTTGAGCAGAAGTACATGTCTGACACCATGTGAAGGCCTTTTTCATCCAAATAGCATGCCAGGCAATTTTCCAAGGAACAAAGGCACTCTGGTTCCTCATTCAACTGTACACCTACAAACTCCCATTTCAGTTACAGAATTGAACACATTTTGGGACCATACACTGCTTATGGGAAGATTGAGCAAATCATTACCTTAGTCTTCATCATTTTCCCTTACTGTTTGCTCAACAACCAGCAGAGATCATTTTTTTGATTATTTTTGATTCTGCAGCAAATTGCATAAAACATAAGGCCTGTTGCTTGACTTTCTTTTTCAGCCTTTGAAAAGACCCATCCACGTTGGAAAATAATTCTAACAGTTTTCACCCTAAAAATAACCATAAGCCACAGCTGTTTTGTTTCATGCATTCAAAGATTTTAGTCACTGTGTCTTCACTGACTTTAGTAAAAAAGTACATATTGGTCTTACTTGAATAGATGGAACATCTGCTGTGTTTCGACTGAATACTCTGTTGACTAAACTCTGAGGGCCTTAGTCTTACTCAAAATGTTTTTTTTAGGGAACTTATGGGAGTCTGATCATACTGTCCAAGGATTTGGTCATATGATATTCCTAGAAACTACTATGAAGTGAAAGGAGTTGGATTTGTCAGTTGTTAACTGCATTATTTGGCCAAGGCGTTGATGGTCGGGAGTTAAATTCCATTGCAAGAGACATTTTGACAAGCACAATCAGAGAAGTACCATGAGCTTTGGCATGCTGCCATGGGGAGAAGCTAGTAAAAGTTCACCTGGCCAAACTCACAATATTAGTCAGGGATCAGAATGAGACATAGAGATGGTCAAACTTTAGTCTAGACTTGTGTAAGTACAGGGCAGCTGGTTAAAGTAATACTAATGACACAGAGCCCAATTCACAAAGGTAAATTGACACCTCAAGTCTAAGTTTAGACCTGCAGACTAAGGGCCAATTAACTTCCTGAAAAGTATACCCTAAGGAAGTCTGAAGTGGTGTGCCTTGCATAAATCATTGCACTTTTTCTTACCCAGAGTAATTAGTCACATTCATGTGACAGAAAAAAAAAAAAAATTACTGGAAATTGCAAAAGTATTACTAACCTGCATTTCCATACCTCTTTTGAGAAAAACTGTACCCCACATGTGTGAGTTGGTCTATTGTCTGAGTCAAGAACAAACCAATCAAGTGACCATGTGAGAACTACATTGTTAGGACACTGACGCCATATTGTCATAGCTTAATCTTTTCCTGTTCCAGGCCACAGGCCAAGCCACAAAATAAGGTACCATTTTATTGGATATGTGTGGGAATGCTAGATTGTTGGAACTTTGTTGATCCCCCACAGATTCAGAGCTTTCTCTCACAGAAATGGCTTGCAAATCTGTGATTGTAGCCTACGGTCCAGGGTCTTCAGGGCAAATCAGGGTTTAAAAACTAGTACAGTTCACATATGTCATACAACTCTGTACTCCACTTGGTGCCTAGTTTTCTAAAATCTCTGGGGGTTTGTAAGCCCAGACCCAAGTACTGCAGCTACTCACATCACTAGAATGATTGATTTTGAACAGAAAATCTTGATGTTTCCTTGTTGAATCTTTGGCCTTTCTTGTGAGAGGGGGTGGCCCAACCACATAAGTGGGTTACAGCTTTTAATCGGAGAAGGGGAGGAACAGAGAATAATTGAACATTTGTTTATCAACTGAATTGTTCTCCATTTTTGGTTTCTAAATATAAGCTAATGTGAAAGAAATAACACCTTTTGCTACAGACCCTCTCAATCAAACAATATCATAGACAACCCAAGTTCAGAGTTGAACAACCTCTAATTCTAAACTTGATGCATTTGGCACATTCCAAAATGCATAGGTTTCCTTCAAACGCATTTTTCATTCATTCGATTTTATGACATAATAACACATGGTCAGAATACATTGAAAAATCTTTATAAGTTACAGTCTGGGTATATTGTGCTTTTAGACAACCAACAAACACTAAGCCTTTCATTATGACATTGGTGGTCTTTTTGGAAGGCCGACGTCCTTGCGGCTGCCAAAAGATCACCCTGTCGGCGGTCTCACAACCGCTGTATTACGAGTCAGAGACTGAAGACTGCCAGATTACAGCCACAAACCCGACACCGCCAGGCTGGCTGAGAGCGGGAGAGAGGCAGTTCCATTGCCAGCACCACCATGCCACAAGGACTCCTCCTGGCATATTACAAGCAGAAATATGGCACGGCGGTCCTTGCATGTCGGTGCGGCATTGGCGGTGGAAGCACCGACGTCCACCCCCTCCCAGGCAAACACCGCAATGTGGGCTGCTGTGCAGCCCAGACAGGTAGGTGGAGCGACGGAAAGGGTGTGTGTGTGACAGGTGCATGTGTGTGGTGTGTGCATGTATGTGTGTGAGCATGTGTGTATGTGTCGGAATGGGTGTGGGTGCATGTGTGACTGTGTGTGTGAAGGGGTGTGTGCATGTATGCATGCGTGAAGAGGGATTGTGTGCATGTATGCATGCATGAAGGGGGAGTGTGTGCATGTATGCGTGCATGAAGGTGGGAGTGTGTGCATGTATGCGTGCATGGAGGGGGAGTGTGTGACCGAATGCAGAGGGGGATGGTGGTATGTATGTGTGCAAGCAAATGGGGGTGTTTGTATGCCAGTGAGAGCAAGTGGGGTGTTTTTATGTCAGTGTGAGAGCAAGTGGGGATGTTTGTATGTATGCTTGTGGTTGGGTGAAGGGCGTGTCTACACCTGTGTGGACAGGTGGGGGGTGTTTGCAAGTGTGTGGATATGTAGGAGTGTATGTGCTGGCAACAGGAATGGGGATTCCTGATGCCGGGTGCGTTACCATCAGGTTTTTCATGGCGGGGCGACTGCCATGACAAGGCCTGGTTGTTTGCTGCCTCCTAATACGGCCAGTGGTCTTAGGCATGTCACCATCCTGGAGGAGCTCACCGCCGGCTGTGGCTGTCTGACCGGACTGGCAGGACTGGCTGCATTCTGGAGGTTTGGCTTTGACTAAACCACAAGACTCATAAGGACTGTACCGCTGGTTCCACAGTGGTTAGACCGCCAGTGTGATTGTGTCGGTCTCAAGACTGCCACACTCGTAAGGAGTGCCTATGTATTCTCTTGGTCAGAAGAGCCTGGGAAATGTAACTGTTAGAAATTGGATCTCTAGTTGGCAGAGGTATGCACCCTGTCCACGTAGGGACCACACTGCTAGTCAGGGTAATTCAAAACACAATCTAAATTAATCTGTGCTTATCCTCCAGTATTTGGGCACAGAGGAGGCAGGCTTAACATAGAAGGCAATGTGTAAAGTATTTGTGCAATAACTCATACACTAACAAAGTACTCCACATCAGTTTAGAAATATAGATACTTTTTATGTGAATAAAATAAGACCAAAATGACAAACATCCGATATGCACAAGTTGAGATATCACTTTTAAAAGGTTTAAATGAGTTGCAATCCATATGAATCAGTGGTTGTGTCTTTTCAACACACAGTACCTGAGATGAGGCAAAAAAAACAACACAGAGGGACATCAAAGGAGTAGACGTGTTGACTTTTTTGGGCATAGCAAACGGGTTGCATCGTTTCCTTCCACGTAGCAAGGCACTGCTTTGATTTCTGAGAGAACAGCCTTAGTTTCTCACTGTGAAGCAGGGATATTTTGATGCCCAGGGATGATACATGGAAAAACCTGAATGCGTTGAGCAGAGGCAACAGTCACTGCATCGATCCAGCAGGCATGAAGTGATTTTTCAGCCATGGAGCAGGCACTGCATCGATCGGCAGGTGTTGCGCTGAATTTTGTAGGATTTACATTGATTTTCCAATACTCTGGATTTTCCTTTCTTTGGGGGGTTTTTGATAGCCATGAGACCTCAGAACAGGAGGCAAGCTTCAATCCAAGTCCCTGCTAAGCACTTGAGGAGGAAGGTAGAGTCCTTCCAGAAAAGTGAGGGGTCAGCAGGCAACAAGCAGGCCAGCAGTCCTTCAAGCAAAGCAGTCCAGATGAGTCCTTTGGGCAGACAGGCAGTCCCTCTGACAGAGGTCAGTTTTAGCTCCAGGATTGTCTGATTTAGTGGGGTCACAGACCCAGTATATATACCCAAAAGTGCCTTTGAAGTGCAGGAAAACTTGAAAGAGTAGTTTTTTAACTTTTTAAAGCACTCATGGAGGTCCTCGTCCCACCTCCTGTTCAGAAACCACAAGCACGCTGGTAAGACACCATACTCTATCCCACCTTCAAAAGACTTCTGGATCTTTGGGCTTAGTGAGCAGTGTAGTAGTCAGATTCATTCAATCACAAATTAGTAACATAGAAACCATAAATAATTCAAAACACCACTAACAATTTAAACACTAAATCAAATTCCAAAGTGAATGAAGTTTCAAAGCTTTATTACAATCCCAAAATCAAGGTAAAAAATATGGTGCACTAAACTAAGTTATAAACAAACATGAAGACCATTGACTGACCAAAACATCTAACAAAGTAAGTCTAAGTTAAAAACTCCAAAAGAATAACATAAATTTGTAAAACTACAATCTGCACATTCATTTCAGATTTCAAAACAGATGATGATGACATCGGTAAATCATCAGAATTCAGTTAATAACATCAAATTTCAGGGCTTGGCCATCCTTATCACTAGCACAAATTTGGACTTGCATGTGTGGGAATGGGCTAACACATACTGTCAACAGGAAAAAACATTAAAAGGAGAAAAATAATTTAGAAAATCATCTAACAAGGACACCTCACTATAAAAATATGCTGGTGTAATTATCTAAGCTGAAAAGAAAACAGGAGCCCACATTTAGTTATACCTCTCCTCATGGGACAGCAGACAGGAACATTTAGTCAAACAAACCCTCCACCTTCTCACGATGTCAGTGGACAGCAGCATTAAGACAGTGCTGAACACGAGCTGCACATAGGACAGGTCAGTAGTTTAGAATTGATTGGGCATATTAGTACTGAACAGCATAAGCAATTAAAACTAAGGAAAGCTCATAATATAAAGATCAAATATGACAGAAGACTTAGCAGGGAACAGGAGATGAAGATGACATCAACAGATGTCACCAGACATCAGAACCCTCTGACAAACAGTAGTAGATTCACTCAAAGTTCCAAAGTTCCTCGCTAATTAGAAATATCCATGGGCCTTTCGACTGGTCCTTCAGGGGGCTCATCTTACGCACAAGATTCAGCATCCAGTGGTTGACGCTGACACCATCATGTTTGCAAATATTCGGGATTTTCTAAGAAAAAAGCACGTAGTCATTTCAATGATTTCATGCAGTTTCCTGTCTTGTTCGTCAGGTAGAAGAAATATTGTTACATAGTTAACAATGAAACATGTTCTTGGCCTTCAATAAAAAAGAACGTTCAACATCAAGTCATAAACCTAGGGAAAAATTCAAGCCAGAGGGAAACAGAATAAGCAAGTAATTTTCCTCTTCTGCTGCAAGAAAGTTTAAATGCAAATTAATACAATTGATAGACATATAAAACCTTCTGTGCACCTTACAATTAAAATCACATATGCAAAACAAATTAGTTGATTGCTAACATTATTTTCAACATTTTAGAAACAGTTTTAAATGTGCATTTATTTTTCTGCACACACATGTAACTCATGTTAATAAAATCCATTTAAAATAATGTACGTACGATTGATGGTATTTCTCTTACAGATAATAGTTTTCAAAGTAAATTCTAATTAATAATTCACTCACAATATCTTTCATGTTAAGATGTGATGTCAAATATGCATGGAGTCCACGTTATCCTCCATAATTTAAATATGCACTTTTTTACATTTTCACATTACTTTCTCTGTTAGGGTTCTAAACAAGGCTTTGTAAGTCATTATATGCTAACTTCTATGCCACTAATGTATCAGGAAAAATGTATCTCTATCAGTCCCTCCTCTGACAGCAATCCATGCCATCACAAAATAACTTTTCTCATTTACAATGAGACAAATCAAAATCTTGTAGTTTGATAAAGCATAGATCTAGGTCATTTTCTGATAATATTTGTTTCTCATATTTTCCATTTCCATCTCTTCCCTCCTATAGCTGTTCTTTATTCTTTGTCATTTTTGGGAATTTTAAGCTTTGCAAATCCAAGTGCACAAATTATGCACACTGTCACAATTAGTAAAGTTTTCATGATCATTCTCACAAATCCATTTCCCAGGTTTCAAACCCTAGATCCCATCTTTGAGAATCCTTCAGCTATTGTCTCCCAAACATTCGTCTGTTTCAGGTACTTCAAGTCATTTTTCAGACTTGTCAGATTAGAAAGGTATTTCTTTATCTCCTTACTGTTATCTCATATGTATGTGGAGCAGTGCTGTGATTTTGAAACTTAACAGACTCCACCTTCCTTTTCTAAATGGATGTGTAAAGCAAGTCGATGCTGCAAAACCATAAATCTTACCGCAAACATTTCTGTTTCAATTAGGAGCAGCGCACCTGAAAAATCAGTCAACATCTTGTCTACAATCGTTGATAGTTTCCTTATCTTTATGTCATTCAAGATCACACCCACTGATGGAATAAAAGGTCCAAAAATATCTCCAGTAATTTCTAAACTACTTGCTCCTCTTTTAATTCTCATTCCTGTTGGATTTTCAATGTTGTCTATTCTTTCTACAAATGTAATGTAGGCAGGCACAGAAGGTCCTTGTCCATTCAGCATAAAATCCCATGCACTCTTAAACAAAAACACGTCTGCATTCACTCGTTCCTATAAACTAATTGTCAGATTTTGATTGCAGCCTCTATATGCAAAGCTTTCCTACCTTTGCCAATATAAAGCTAAGCATCCTTGTCTATCAGGTGTATTGTGAACTGTTTTCTTCTTGGAAACTATACCCTTATCTATCTTGTCTTTCATTGCTTTTAATCTGTCATCAACTTGATTAATAAACTCAATTTCTACCTTAATAATAAGACATGTTAAGTTATTCCGGTGTGCATATGCTGTGCCAAAGGTTAGTGTAGGCTCAAAGAACCCACCAACTGTGTTCTTAACCATTGTAATGCTGATCAAATGTTGATTAATGGGAACAAAAGAGAAAACTATATTGAAGTTATAGTACAAATATTGAATGGATTATTGATTGTACACACATGTTAATAATAAATTACAAGTAATTCCATAGGTCAGTGGTAAGCTGTGAAAGGTGATTCCTTCTTGTACTGACAAAGGAATTTGTGTACACACATAACAATCATGCACATTCATTGGTCCACATAGTCATACAGCAAACTATAGTAAGCATTGGAAGATAAATGTCCCTTTCTGTCATCAAAATGAAGCAATCGCTCATCCTTATAAAACATATCCTGCTTAGATGTTGTCATCCACTGCACTGGAGTTGCTGTGCTTTGTGTTTCATCTTTCGTTGGAACACTCATTCCTGAAATCAATAAAATGCACACAATCATGCATACTATAACCAAACCAATGCTCACATATTTACATTTAATGTGTTTTATCCTGCAGAAATTAGGAAAAATCAAAGCAGCTTTCCAAAGTATTTTGCATTATTTACAGAAATTCTTGACATTCAAAAAAACTCATCAAGTTTCAACTAAAAGTTTTCAAAAATAGTTCATAATGTTAATTTTCAATAAAACACAGTCTGAATATTACTTATGGTTGCTTTCAGAGTGTTAAGTCTTGGATGATCAATTGGCAAGGTTATTTCAAAAGTTAGTTCAAATGCAATTTCAAGTTCCAGAATGTTTAACAGAATGCTCACGGTCCAAACAAAAGGCCATAAGCTTGTTCTCCAATTCATTTGTGACAAGAAATATCCATTTAGGTGCAGAGTATCTGTGACTTGGCACTGTCGTCATTTTTGGTCTCCTTCCAGCACCATCTTCGTTTTCATGCTGATTGACTCTTCAACTGCTTCTGTAATAGCTGGGAGTTTATCAGCAACCAATTCATCTGCAGCTGGAGGACATTTATCGCCTTTCACAGTTTTCCATCGAGGTACAACTGGATTCACAATGTTTGCTGTGTTGGCAGGAGTCAGGTGACTTTGACTGCTCTCCTGCATCTCTGTCTGTATTTGGAATGCTTGCATTTTCACCAATTTGCACAAGTTCTCTTTCAGCCACCTGTTCGGTCATCAAGCTCGACTAACTTGAACCCCTTCTTCACCTGCATTTGTTCTTAGGCAATTAGACTCTGTGTTTTCAAGAGGACATGGTACTTTGCGTGTGTGGCTTGCATGGGTCCAGTTTGGAAGACCAGCACACTTCACAGCTGTTGTCACCAAGATAACTTGATACAGTTCTTTCCACCTTGGACCTAGGCAAGTCTTGCTTGTGTGCTTCTTAATAGGAATCCAATCTTCAGCTTTCAAGCTGAGGCACTGGTTTGAGCTGTTTGAAATATTGCAGCTTCAACCTGATGAGACAAAACAAAAATCACATCAGCCAGACCTTTGTAATAATCCTTCACTACGTCATCTGTTATGTTCACAAGTGCATTTGCAGGTACTGCTGGTAACCTCGTTGCATGCCCCGTGAGGATCTCCTGAGGTGACAGTCCTGTCTTCCTGCCAGGGGTGCTACACATGCTCAACAGGACAAGTGGCAAAGCATCAGGCCATTTCAATGTTGTAGAGGCACAAACCTTTGCTAATCAAGCTTTCAGTGTTCCATTCATCTGTTCCACCAATCCAGATGCCTCTGGTCCGTAACTGTAATGCAATTTTTGTTCAATGTTTAGTGCTGCACACAACAACTTTATGATCTCATTATTATTAATGATTTCCTCAATCTGATTCCGAAGAATTCAGGAACCCAAATCTTGGTATCAGTTCCCTGAGTAGCAGCTTAGCTACAATAAGACTGTCATTCCTACGTGTTGGATAGACCTTTATCCAGTGCTAAAACATGCACACAACAACCAGCACATACTTCAGTCCACTGCTGGCAGGCATCTCAATAAAATAAAGTTGCATTCTGGCAAATGGACCTCCTGATCTGCCGATGTGGCTCAAATTAATCACTGTGCATTTCTCTACATACATTTGTTGACAAGTAACACATCTGTGGCTACCTCTTCTGCAATAAACCCAAATCAGGGGTTATCCCATGTCTGTTTGAATGTGTGAATCATTGCATCTCTGCCGAGATGAACTTGACCATGGTAATATCTAGCCGTCAATTTCAGCAAACAATCTGGTGACACAACTTTCCCTTCAATGAAATCCAGACACCATTTTTCCACCTTTGTACACAACCTGCTCGACTCCAACTTCTGTGTTCTTCCTCTGATGCCTCTTCCTGCAATCTCTTAATTTCTTCCCGGGTATCAACAAATGACATAGGAAACTTTGATTTGTCTCACGGGTACCACTATCACCACCCCACTCTTAATTGAACATGACACAGTGGAGTGCACAATATCTGGCAATTTGATCAGCATAGGCATTGCCCAATGATACATAATCATATGACTTTTGATGGGCTATGCACTTCACAACCGCAATCTTCTCAGGTATCGGCAAAACATTTAGAAAATTATCAATTCTTTCACCCTTTTGAATGGGTGATCCTGATGAGCTTATAAAACCTCTCTGGTGCCAGAACTGTCGACATGGGGCCACTCATCTGAAAAGCAGGATGTCTGCAGGGGCAATGGTATGCCCCCTGACCTCCTGAGACACCTCTTGGAACTTCCTGGTGGACACAGAAACCCCGGCAGGTGTCCCAAAAGGAAAGGGGGAGTAGAAGAGAAAGAGACAAAACAATGCCATGCCTTGCTGGTCCAGCCAGGCACCTTGTATCTTCGGGGGGGGGCAGGTAATTGTTGGCAGAGTGATAGTAGAGTTAATGCACTCAACTTCCTTGAAACTGAATCTCTCTTTCTGATATGGGCACAGGAGCAGTAGAAGAATCGGGATGCTCCAGCACTTTTTTGTGGATCTTAATAACTGTTGGCACAATTACTAACACTGCATTACCAAAAACCCAAACTGAGAACCATAACAATAAGTACTGCGACACTACGGCTGGCTTCACAGAGATTCACTGTTGCACACTACAATTAGAACTGTGGTTGCACTTATCATGCACAAGAACGACAAACAAGGGCATTAATTATATGACGTATAACTTTCCTGCATGCATAGGGTTAATGTTAGACTTTTCATCCTTGGCGTGGTCTCCCTTAACTTTTTTGCCTCTGTTCCCCAGGTTGTTGATGTGTGCTGGACTCTGATTTTGCTGTTTTTGTTACTCTAGGCACTTTACCACTGCTAACCAGTGCTAACGTGCTGGTGCTCCTTTACAAAATGTGTATGTAATTGGTTTATCCATGATTGGCATATTTGATTTACTAGTAAGTCCCTAGTAAAGTGCACTAGAGGTGCCAGGCCCTGTAAATCAAATGCTACTAGTGGACCTGCAGCACTGGTTGTGCCACGCACATAAGTAGCTCTGTAATCATGTCTCAGACCTGCCACTGCAGTGTCTGTGTGTGCAGTTGTTATTGTAAATTCGACTTGGCAAGTGTACCCACTTGCCAGGCCTAAATCTTCTCTTTTCTTCCATGTAAGACACCCCTAATGTAGGCCCTAGGTAGCCCCAAGGGCAGGGTGCAGTGTATGGTTAAGGTAGGACATATAGTCATGTGTTTTATATTTTCTGACAGTGAAATATTGCTAAATTCGTTTTTCACTGTTGCAAGGCCTGTCCCTCTCATAGGATAACATGGGGGCTACCTTTAAATCTGATTAAAGTGGAGATTCCCTTTGGGAGCGGATGGACATGTGGAGTTTGGGGTCTCTGAGCTCACAATTTAAAAATACATCTTTTAGTAAAGTTGATTTTCAGATTGTGTGTTTGAAAATGCCACTTTTAGAAAGTGAGTATTTTCTTGCTTATACCATTTCTGTGACTCTGCCTGATTGTGGATTCCCTGTCTGGGTCAGTTTGACAGTTGGGCTGGTTGCACCTCACTCTAGACAGTGACACAAAAGGAGCTGGAGTGTAGTCTGCATTTCCTGATGAGCCATCTGTGCTAGGAGGGAAGGAAGGAGTGGTCACTTACACCTGAAAGGGCTGTGCCTGTCCTCACACAATGCAGTCTCCAACCCCCTGGTGAGTGTCTGGGGCCTGGCCTGGGCAAGGCAGGATTTCATATTCAAAAGAGACTTTACTTTGAAACCCCTTCAGTCGGCCCATTCCAGTAATATACATAGCATAAATAATTCGTACATGACAGTGGTTCTGTTTGGGAATATTGGCCGCAGTTTATTTACAATTGAACATTGATTTGCATCCTGCTTGCCCTTCTTTTATGAGGGCCATAAATCATTCCGTTATGTCAGGTATGTGCAACGTGGGGGGTAATGCATTTGTCATAAATCATCTTTCACCCATGAGCCTGACAGCCCTTGGGTTATTATTGTATTATTACAGTTTGTCATTACACATTTTGCATCTTAACAACCCCCACATGTTTTATATCTGCATGTCAACTGTCCATTGCTAATTAGCCAAGAATCACTCTCACGTTTAGTCCTTAAAGTATTTGCCCCTTGGTGTTGGCGTTATTCCGTTTCTATATATTGGAGGGTACTCGTTTCTTTTTAGGCTTAACTCACTACCTTGTTTAGTCCTGGCTCTCCGGCGGACCCGGGCTGCGAGCGCCGTGTTTCGAGTACCTCCCCTGACTGACTTACCCTGCCGTGAGTCATCCCAAGGTAAGTAGCCCTGCCACCCCGCTGTGTTGGGTGTGGCCTTCAATGTTCTTTATCTGACCTTCTCCGCTCACCCTTTTGCCCCAGCCTGCGACGAACTGGGTCCTTTTTTTTAGGTGTGGGTAGGTGGGTGTTCTTCGGTCCTCGCGCTGCCCGGGCTGCCACAAAAGATGAGGGGTTCCTGTCTGGGCAGCCCCATTTTAAGGCTGTAGCCTGCCCCCTGGTGCAAACGGGGGGATTTGAAAATCGCCACGGGCCCCCTATTGGCCAACAACTTTGGCGGCCCTTCTCCTTTTCCCACTTCCGCTCGGGGTGCGAACCGGGCGGGGGAAGGGCCGCTACAAGGGGAGACCACTTCCGGTCCCCCGCCATTGTCCTTGTGCCACGTTTCGGCGTGCTTTATTACTCAGGGCCTCGGCGGGGTTTCCCTCCGACCCCTCGAGCGCCCTTTGGTTGCGGGCCTTGGTTTTAAACCTCTTCAGTCAGCCAATTCCTGTAATATACATAGCATGAATAATTTGTACATGACACTGGTTCTATTTGGGAATATTGGCCGCAGTTTATTTACAATTGAACATTGATTTGCATCCTGTATGCCCTGCTTTTGTGAGGGCCATAAATCATTCCGTCATGTCAGGCATGTGAAAAGCGGGGGGGGGGTAATGCATTTGTCATAATTCATCTTTCACCCATGAGCCTGACAGCCCTTGGGTTATTATTGCATTATAACGGTTTGTCATTACACATTTTGCATCTTAACAGCCCCACATATTTTATATATGCATGTCAACTGTCCATTGTAATTAGCCAAGAATGACTCTCGCGTTTAGTCCTTTACGTATTTGCCCCTTGGTGTTGGCGTTATTCCGTTTCTACATATTGGAGGGTACTCGTTTCTCTTTAGGCTTAACTCGCTACCTTGTTTAATCCTGGCTCTCTGGCGGACCCGGGCTGCGAGCGCCGTGTTTCAAATACCTCCCCTGACTGACTTACCCTGCCGTGAGGCATCCCAAGGTAAGTAGCCCTGCCACCCCGCTTTGTTGGGTGTGGCCTTCAATGTTCTTTATCTGACCTTCTCCACCACGCCATCTTTGGGTTATTGCCCAACAGGCGGCTCCCCCGTCAAGCTCCCTCTATTCGCAGCCTGCCAGTTGCAGTGCCGCCCACAGATTTTTCCAGAACACTTCCATTCCTTTGGGAGACAGGTGTGTCCTGTCTTCCGCAAAATATTCTGGTCTCTGCAGGCTGATGAGGCCGTGTCTGATGCTTTCCCAACAGTTTTGGGTGCAACTTTTTTTCACTGCTATGTTTAATTTTTTCCTTGATTTCTCCAGTGCCCCTGTGGACTTAACCCCCTCCATTTCTGCCTAGGGATAATTTCTGACCAGAACAACATTGATTTGATCAGGCGCCTTGCAACCATTGTGAGATTTGCCCTTGTGCTTTCTAATAAGCCTTTCTTCCCTAGTTGTGCTAGGTCATTGCCCCCTAGATGTATTATTGGCACGTCAGGCCCTTTCCGCTGTGAGGCTATGATCTCCTCCAGCCTGGCTTGGGGATGTCCCCACTTGGAATATGCTCAAACGTTCCCCGTTCTCGTGTCTTAAAAGCGCGCCCTGCCCTTCGGGCCTTATTTTGAGGAACGCCTGAATGCTGCACACTGGGCAGACCTCTTGGCTGTCCAGGCATCTCAGCTCAATTTTTGCCCCCTTTTCGAATTGGTCAGTTTTTGATCTTCTTAGGAGTATTTGCATGTGCTTCTGGTTTATCTGTACGTCCTGCCATTGTATGCACGCAGTGGATCTCTTTGTTTTGGAGGGGGCCACCAGCTTGCTTATTTTAAATGCCTCAAAGAATGCAAAGGAGAATGCCGCTTTGAAAAGGGTGTGCTCAAAATTATTCCTGCACAGGCTCTTGAGTGCTCCCACGAGTTGCTTCAGTGTGCTGAACTCTATCAGACGCCGCTGATCCTTCGTGTGCCCCTCTAGCCTGCGCCACCCCTTCATTGCTGCCCTAATGTAGTGTGAATTGGTGGGGTCTCTGGCTGTTGCTAATTTACTAAAACGAACCACGGCTGATAGGTGCGTCTGTGTCCATGCTTTCGATTTTTTCTTAGAGAAAGCCCAGTGTATGAATTTCCTTACTGCTTCTTGCGCTTCGTCGTGACACATGAAATCTCGCAGGCCTGTGACCTCTTGTACTCGCGCTGCCTGTGTTGCATATTTCTTTGCTGTCTTGGGCGCTTTGGCGTGGGCTACCAGTACTGCTAGGTCCCCCCCACCAGCCCCCACAGGTTAGGGGGAAAGGCATCATCTCTCGTTCCACTCCAGGGGCTAGGCTCCTGAATCTCCCCATCTGGAATCGAGAGAGTTCATCTGCCTTACTGTTAACCATGCCTTGCTCTAATATCCAGGTTTCCCGCTAGTTGCATTCTCACCATGTACCTCAGTAGCTTCAGCACTAGCAAGCATCGTGAGGACCCTTTGTTCACTGCGTGTACTACTGCTTGGCTGTCTGACCACAGTGTGAGTTTTATGTCCTTCATGTTATCTTTCCATATCGTTAGGGCCACTATGATGGGGGAATAGCTCTAGGAGCGTGATGTTCCTTGTGATACCTAAAGTTGTCCATCTCTGTGGCCATTTCATCATGCACCATTAGTCTTTTAGTATGGCCCCAAAGTATGTGCTGCCTGCTGCATCTGTGTACAGTTGTAACTGTTTAGCTGACACCCAGCCTTCCCTCCATATGAGTGTGCCATTAAAGTCCACCAAAAACTCAAGCCAGGTGGCCAAGTTTTGTTTGACCCCTTTGTTCAATCTGACGTGGTGGTGCTTTTTCACTAGACCCTTGGTTAGGTGTGAAATCCGCCTGGCGAATACCCTTCCTACTGGGATGACCCTTGCTGCAAAGTTGAGTTTGCCAATCAGCTGTTGCAACTCGCCCAGTGTTGCCTTCTGTTTGCCCCGGAGCCCCCTTATGTCCTTTGCTAGGTCCTCCACCTTGTCATGGGGTTGCGGGATGTACCAGCCACTGAGTCCAGTTTGATGCCCAGAAAAACGAACGTGGTGGTGGGGCCTGTGGTTTTCTCTTTGGCTAGTGGGACCCCTAGCCTATTGGTTAGCTTCTGGAAAGCCTCTAATACTTTCTGGCATTCCTGCCCTCCGGGCTGACCTACAAATAGGAAGTCTTCAAGGTAGTGGAGTTTCCCCCCTCTTGGATGTTGTTTGTGCAGTGCCCATTCAATGAGCGTGCTAAATTTCTCAAAGTATGCGCAGGAAATGGAGCATCCGATGGGCAGCGCTTTGTCGAAATATGTCATCCCCTCGAACTTGAAACCTAGGAGATGATAGCTTTCAGGGTGGACAGGGAGTAGTCTGAAAGCTGACTCTATGTCCGCCTTCGCCATTAGGGCGCCCCGCCCCTTGGTGCACACTATGTCAACTGTGTCCTCCACTGATGCATACCCCACTGCGCATTCGTCTGGTTCAATACCGTCATTTACCGAATGGCCTTCGGGGTAGGACAGGGGGTGGATTAGCCTGAATTTTCCTTGTTCTTTTTTTGGTACTACGCCCAGTGAAGAAATGATTAAGCCGGCCGGAGGGGGACCAGATAGCAGGCCTTCTAACCTCCCTAGCGCTATCTCCTTGTCAATTTTGACCTTTACAATTTCTGGGTAGTCCCCTACTAAGTGCAGGTTCTTGGGCTCTGTTTTGAGGTTTCTGCCTTTGGAAGGGATTCTGAAGCCTTGCTCGAAGCCTTCGCATAATAATGTTGTGTCTTTATTGTTGTTGTAATCGTTGGCTAGCTGCCTTAAATAGCCTGTGTTTATGGGGGATCTAGCCAATTCTACTGTTCTCCCCAGCCAGGCTGCCATGTCGCCCTGGCTATTTCTTCTTTTCTTTCTCTTTCTTGTGGCTGTTAGCTCCCACTCTCCTGCATTCTGCTGCGGGTTGCCCACCTCCACATGTGGAGCATACGTGCCTAAATTTGCATGCTACCCCCCAAGTGCAGTTGTCCTTGTCATATTTATAGCATATTGCTGTTGCGCCTTTCCCTGCCTGAGGCCCTTTCCACTGTGAGTACTGTGGCTTTTTATAGAAGGATTTTGCTTTCTCTTGCCTACCTTTATGGAAACTCCGTTGAAAGGGCTGTTCACCTTTGTTGGCCCAGCTCCTGGCTTCCCTTGCTACCATCATTTTATGGATATATCCTGCCACATCTTCTTCGTCCCATTCCATATCGGGAAGGGCCTGCATTTTTAGTCTAAAACCTTTGTCATAATCGAGCCAGGCGTCCCCAGCAAATTGCCTTTGTGCCTCGTGTATCTCAGACTCGTAGAGCCATAAATCTTTTGCGGAGTGAGGGAATTTTTTGACTATGATGCATGCCATGATCCTGAAAGCGTCTAGC
Organism: Pleurodeles waltl; assembly: GCF_031143425.1. NCBI lineage: Eukaryota > Metazoa > Chordata > Amphibia > Caudata > Salamandridae > Pleurodeles > Pleurodeles waltl. Next base: position 111,416,850 of record NC_090450.1, read on the forward strand.
CAGTTGTCAAAATTCCTTTCCTTATTAACCTTGTTTCTCTCCCTTTTTTCCTCCTCCTTTTTATCTACTGTGGTTAGGTCTAAGCCCTCCACCTGAATTTCTAGGAGTGAAAATTATATCAATGAATTCTCTAAGCCAAATTCGCTCCTTTACTGCCAAAGGGATCATGCTTGCAAGGCCGGGCGCTCTGGCCACCATGTAGGGTCTCCCAAGGCTCCCCCTTCTGTATGCTTCTGACGTTAAACCTTCTTATCATGAGCTGTCCTGCCTGCGCCTACTCCCTTCGGTGTCCCCACCCCAGGCTTGGTTTGGGGATGCTTTGTTACCTATGGCCGTTGTATCTTCCTCCCCCTGCTGGGTGATGGGCAACGTTCTGGTGGGGTAGCTGCTTTAGCTGCTGGGGCTCCCCTTTCCCTGATGTCGTTGGGGGTTATATCCCCCCTGGGTTCTCCTCCCCCAGGCCCTTCCATGTTGCGCGCCCCCCCTGGCTTTGCAAATAGCAATGGCCCCATTGATTTAAAACATTCTTGCACAATTGCGTTAATTTGCTCACCCATATTCAACTTCGCTCGTTTGCTTGGTCCAGGTTCGGGAAGTTCGCCCGTTTCTTTCTTGTACCCTTTTTTGGCCCCTCTGTTCGCGTTCCTCTGATGCTTCTTCGCTTCGTTCTGCGGTTCTACTTCGCCCCTGGTTGACACACTTGCTCTGTCGCTGTCGTGCCCCTCTTGTGCTGGCATCTCGCTTGCTTGGTCCCCTCTGATCTGCTTCAGGATCCGCTCTTTGCTGCGCGTTGCTGCAGCTTCTCTTGCCGCTTTAATGATTTCTTCTATGTCAATCTCATGGCTTTTGCTGTAGTACTCCACGTTAGTACCTGGTTTCTTTCCCGACTTTTAGGTTCTCCTGTAACAGGGTCTCATCATCCCAATTGGGCTGTCCCCTGCTACTGTCTCGCTTGCGTAAACGCGGGTCGCATCACCCAGAGGGCTGTCCCCGGTTTTAGTTGGCGCCTCTGGTTGCAGCCAGGTCGCATCGCCCTGAGGGATGTCCCTGGCTACAGTCACTGAAAAATGTACTTTACAGGCGCTGGACTGGGCTATAGCTCCTTCTTCTCTCTTTGTTCTGGTGGCTGGGTCTCGTCGCCTCAGCTGTTGGTTTGCTTCCTAAAAATTGTCCAGTTATGCAGCCACTATCTTATATACACAAATGATTCACTCCAGTCCTGTTAGCGTGTGAAACAGAGGGGCTTGAAGGCTGAGCTGCCTACTCAGGGAGGGCTACCTCAAAACGGAACCCGCAGCCGACGTCCGCAAGCCTCAGCATGCACACAGGAGCCGGGAATAAGAACGCGTGGCTCCTGTCACTAGGGAAACACCAAGCGGAGGTACAGGGCGGCTCTGCGTCTGCTGCTTTGCTTTGTTTATGTGCACCGCTGGCCGGCTTCTATTTTGTTTGCGCCAGCTGATTGACTTGCTGTTCATGGTCGCGTCTCCCGGAGGCGGTCCCACGTGCAAGTTCACGAGCCGGCACGTTCCCGGCAGCTTCCCCCAAGTGGGAGCTCTGCACGTGGCTCGGGCAGGTGAGTCTTTGCCGGGTTGCGGTCGGGTTCGCCGTTTGGGGTAATGGGGGTGAGTCAGGTGGCAGGGCTGGATTTGGGCAGCGGGGTAAGCAGCGGGAGTCCCCGTCTGCGGTTGCACTCACCGGCGGTAGCGGTCTCCGTCCTATTGTGTGGCTCCTTGGCATCTGCACTCCTCTCTCGATGCAACTGCGGAGTCGCGTCGCCCGGCCGGTCCGTCCCCCATGTGCAAGGTAGGAGTTGGGCGCACCGAAAATTGCTCGTGGTCGTCAGGTCGTCAGGTCCGTCCGTGTTCTTTGGTCCTGGCGCTGCCCGGGTTGCCCCAAAAGATGAGGGGTTCTGGTCTGGGCAGGCCGATTTTAAGGCTGTAGCCTGCCCCCCGGCGCAAATGGGGGGATTTGAAAATCGCCAAGGGCCCCCATTGGCCCAACAACTTTGGCAGCCCTCCTCCTTTTCCCGCTTCCGCTCGGGTGCGAATCCGGGGGGGAAAGGGGCTGCTACAAGGGGAGACCACTTCCGGTCCCCCCGCCATTGTCCTCGCACCGCGTTTCGGCACACTTTATTACTCAGGGCCTCGGCGGGGTTTCCCTCCAGCCCCTTGAGCACCCTTTAGTTGCGGGCCTTCGTTTTAAGTAGGCCTACTTCAAAGGAGAAATTGGGTATGAGAAGGGCACCCAAAACCACAGACTTTAGATCACTTCTGGACATCAAGAGGACCTCTGCCTGGGGAAGAGCTGAGGAGAAGTGCTGCCCTGCCTGTGACTGTGCTTTGTGGAGCTATCCTGCAGTTGCTGCTTCTGCCAAAGTAAGAGGGCAAAGACTGGATTTTGTGTGCCTTCCATCATGTGAAGAAATCTCCAAGGGCTTGATTTAGAGCTTGCCTCCTGTTGTTTGAAGTCTCAGGGACCGCAAAGACTTCTCTCTGCCAGCACCTGGAGTCTCTGGAGAGACTCCTGCTTTGACAAGTGGTGCCCTATCCCGTCCCTGGGCCCTTGAAAGGAAAGCTGAAGGAAATCGACTTCGGATGACTTTGGACCAATGCCACTGCTGAATCCGGTGACACCGCTTGCACCCGACGCTGTGACCTTCGCTGGAATGTGACGATCTTCGTAGGCCCGACGCCGCTGCAGCCCCGCTGAAGTCTGCGACTCCGTGGAAGTCGTCGCACCACGTCGTGACCGACGCCACTTGAAGTGCGCGGACTCAACGTTTCGCACAGACGCTGCGATCCCTGACTTTGTGCATCGACTTGTGTTCACTCTTCACCAGAGGTACTGTACTTGGGGGTCTACGCGACTTCGTATCCGGCACCGCTGGTGTTGGCTTGTTGGGAACGACTGCGTCATGACGCCGTGTTAACACCTCATCGAAGTATTTTGAGTTTCTAAGCGCTATTTTTAGTTTAATATTTCAAAATTCATAACTTGACTTGTGTATGTCGGATGTTTGTTGTTTTGGTCTTGTTTTGTTTAGGTAAATGTTTCCTATTTTTCTAAACTGGTGTTGTGTCATTTTGTAGTGTTTTCATTAAGTTACTGTGTGTGTTGGTACAAATACATAACACCTAGCACTCTGAAGTTAAGCCCACTGCTGTGCCAAGCTACCAAGGGGGTAAGCAGGGGTTAGCTGAGGGTGATTCTCTTTTATCCTGACTAGAGTGAGGGTCCTTGCTTGAACAGGGGGTGACCTGACTGTCAACCAAAGACCCCGTTTCTAACAGTTAAACTAAAAGGAACAAAAACAATCCAAGAAATACAAATGTCCACTCTGGGTTTGAACAGTTAGGGTGGCACAGTTTGATTTGGTTTCACTGTGTGTGAAAAACCCTTCAAAAGCAAATTCCCGAAACCTGAAACACAGGCATGAATGACACACTTTAAATCCAAGAGTTATGCTATTAGAGAAAGAAAAGTCACGTAAATGCTCTTTTAAGTAGATTTCCTGAAGCACATTTAGGCAAGTAACTACAATAATAATGTAAAATGTTCAGAAATGCATTTGTCTCTTCAAGATAAGCACTCTGCCAAAATACTAGGTCTGAAATACACCACCTTTTCTAGGATAGTGCCACGCTCAACGAACAAACTCCCTGGAGAATACTAGTCACTTAGCTGCAGTCTTTTCCGCAGTGCTGGAGGAATGCCTGGTGTCAGCTGGTACAGGAACAAAGAAAAGAATTGCCTCAACAGTCCTGAATATGAGGATGACAGGAAGGGCTGGACTGCCAATCAGATTCTGAGATCAGGAAGCAAAACAAAGCCAAGCAGGGAGGCATGCTTCACTCTGCTATTCAGGAAAGCAGTTGAATTTCCACATGTGGATGAGTCACCACACCCAATTAGAGGCACATGTCTACACCACAACCAACTAGAAGCACATGTCTACACCTGCTCACATTATCAAATAAGAACTGGTAAAACAAGCATTGATAAAACATGAAGGTTTAACTAAGAACAGAGATATGATTTAACCCTAATCCCTGGGGATGCTGACAGATAACGCAGGAGGCACCTTGGGGATTACTGACAGTCCTCCCCACCAAGGACCATCTCAAAGGGCGGGGCTTGGAAGGGTGCAGGAGATGGAATTCTTTTGTAAGACGTGGAGCATGAACTGTGGACGTGGGTTCCCAGAAATTGTCCTCATGCCCATAGCCTTTGCAAGCCAATAAACGTGTAGAACACCACGGAGGCACCTGGAGTCACTTCAAATTCCCATTGCCCGTGTACTTTTACCGGGGGAGGTGATGGGGCATCACGGGTATCAGGGGAATAGGGACAGAGTAACAACACATGAAACACGGGGTGTACCTTGAAATCATCTGGCAATGTCAGTTCTACTACCAAGAATTATGATTTTGTCAAAAGGAAAGGGGCCTAGCAATGGGGGGTTTAATTTTCTGGATCCTGCAAGATGGAAAACATTTTATGAGAGCCACACCTGATCTCCTATCTGATAAGAGGGAGCAGGTCTCCTTTCTTTTTCTGCTTGTTTTTTACTTTAGCTTGGTAGAGTTTTAAATGGTGTTGTACTTGTTTTTGAATCTCCTGTAACTCTTTATGGTGTTTATGTACTGATGGGACTCTTGTGGATGTTTGGGACCCAGTTACAGGTAGCATTCTTGGGTGCAGACCAAACAAACAGTAAAATGGGGATACTCTTGTAGCCGTGTGGACATTGTTGTTATATACAAATTCAACAAGAGGTAAAGCCTTATCCCACTCAGTAGACCATGTGTCAATGTAACATCTCAGGATTTGCTCCAGCAATTGGTTGGCATGTTCTGTCTGCCCATCCGTTTGTGGATGATATGCAGAGGACAAGCGGACGTCCATACCGACAGAGGAACAGAAGCTACGCCAAAACCGTGATATCGATTGGGGGCCACAATCTGAAAAAATTGTGGTGGGCCAGCCATGAAGCCATACAGTGTGTTGGGCAAACAAATCTGAGAGCTTGGAAGCCGTAGGGAGGCATTTTAATGGAACAAAATGAGCGATTTTTGTTAGGTAATCTACAACCACCCACATGACAGTGTGTCCATTGGAAGCTGGGAGATCAGAAATAAAATCCATACTTATGGTATGCCATGGGGCCCCAGAATTGGCATGGGAAATAACAATCCTGTGGCTGGAGTATGTGGGGTTTTAGCCTGAACACAGGTGGAACAAGTCTGGATGTAGCTTCTGACATCCTGCACAAGTGTGGACCACCAAAACCAACCTGCAAGGACAGAATCATGTCCCAGTGTAACACTGTATCCCGTCATTTTTTGGTAGGGACGTACAACTGATCAGCATGGTATAGTAAACCCTCTTTTTCATACACATCAGTTGAACAGGGAACCTTGTGTTACGCTACCCGTATTTTCTCAAGGAACTCTTGGGAAGTGCACACAGCCATGCTTTTTTCTGGGGGTATAATGCTTCTGACCTGTTCTAGTGCAAAATCAGAGGAGAAACCCATCCTAGACAACGTGTCTGCCTTTTGTTGTATAGTACCAGGCCTATAGGTGATTACGAAGTCAAACTCGTCAAAGAATAGAAGCCAGCATAATTGACGAGGTGTCAGGGCCTTGGTCGCTTAAAAAATGATAAATTACGGTGATCTGTGTAAATAGTTACGGTGTATCTAGCTCCTAGTAGGTGGTGACGCCATTCCTGGAAGGCAAGCTTTGATGGTCAGAAGTTCCCGCTCTGCCACTGTGTAATTTTGCTCTGCGGGTAGCAATTTCTTTGAGAAGTAAGCTACTGGATGGAAATGGTCAGACTGAGGATCTCGTTGGGACAAGACACCACCCCCTGCCATTTGGGAAGCGTCTGCTTCTATGAAAAATGGCTGAGCTGGGTCGGGATGATGGAGAATGGGTGCTTCAGTGAATGTGTTTTTAAGATGTTGGAAGGCTTTCTCAGCTTCTGCATCCCAGAGGAACTTAACCCCCTTTCGTAGGAGACGGATTATGGGAGCTACCACAGTAGAAAAGTGGGGTATAAATCTCAGCAAAAAATTTGCAAAGCCCAAAAAGTGTTGCACTTCCTTGATGGATCTTGGGGCTACCCAATCCAGGATGGCCTGTACTTCGGACCTATCCATGGAAATTCCATTGGGAGTGATCACATATCCCAGGAATTCTACAGTTGTAGCGTGAAAAACACATTTTTCCAGCTTGGCGAAGAGATGATGCTCACAAAGCCATTTTAAAACTGCTCTTACATGCCCTATATTGTCCTCAGTGGAAGACGAATAGATCAAAATGTCGTCTATGTATACCAGTACACAGATATCCAGAAACTCTTGCAGCACTTCATTGATGAAAAATTGAAATGCTGCAGGAGTGTTACACAACCTGAAGGGCATCACTGTGTACTCGAAGAGTCCAAATTTAGTTTGGAACGCCATCTTCCACTCATCCCCCTTCATCACTCAGATCAAGTGGTAGGCGCCCCGGAGGTCGAGATTAGTATAAATGGTCGACTGACGTACCTGATCTAAAAGTACCGGAATCAACAGAAGTGGATACCGATTTTTTATGGTCACTTTGTTCACTACGCGATAATCTAAACAGGCGCACAGCTCGCAATTCTTCTTGGGCACGAAGAACAAGGACGACAATACTGGTGACGTTGAATGACGACTGAAACCCTTAGCCAATAGATCATCCAGGTAGTCTTGCAGGTATCGATTCTCAGGCTCAGAAAGAGAATACACCTTACTACATGGTAACATTGCCCCTGGAATCAAGTCCATACGACAATCGTATGACCTATGGGTGGCCTTCTGTTCACTAAAGACATCATGGAAGTCTTAATACGGTGCAGGAATGGCCAGTGTGTCATCCAGCTTGATAGCCGTACGAAGTGTGGACCTACAATGCAAGGGTGTCAATAGTAATAGTTTGTTTTGGTAACAGGAGTGCTAGCAATGTTTAGAGTCTAATGTCACTGTCCTTGCTGCCCAGTCAATTTTGGGATTGTGTAACTGAATCCAGGTCATTCCCAAAATGACTCCAAATAATTGGGTATCTATGAGGTCAAACTGAATTTGTTCTGTATGGTTGTTTGCACAAAGCATGGACAAGGGTATTGTTTGATAAACGATAAGCCCGGAGGACAATTCTGAGCCATCTATGGCTCTGACTGGTACAGGGACGTCTTCCTGACAGTCGTAATATTTAGGCCCTCCTTACAACCCTGGTGGTAAATCCCGCTTGCCGCCATGCCGGCGGCTGACAAGATACCATGCCTGCGGCAGTAATCTGCCATGGGTATTATGACCCACACAGAGAATACTGCCACAATACAGACACCCACACAAGTCCGCCACACCAAAGGTCAGTGATAAACTGGTGATAGCTAAACCTGCACCGTCACGCCAACAGAAATAAGCCCACAGTATCAATGCCAGAGTCTTTCAACCACAGTAAACCATTGGCGGTACACACCGCCGCGCTCTAAATACACACACACTTACAAAACACCACCATATTGGACAATTCAAACTACACACACCTGACACACATACACACACCACACCCTCACACCACTAGAAAACACACACCCACACTACCCACAACCCCTTACAATGAAAGAAAAGAGACCAAGCACAGAGAGACAAGCAAAGAGCACACACTCAATTAGAGGCACAGAACAGCACAGAACAGCATCACCCATACACCATCCACGCACATCACAGTATACACCCCAACACATTAACCCACACATCACCTCACATCCATACATGTATCATTCACACCACATCCATGGCACCCCAAAGAAACCCCAGGTTTTCTGAGGAGGAACTAAGGGTAATGGTGGAGGAAATCATCCGGGTAGATCCACAGCTATTCGGATCACAGGTGCAGCAGACGTCCATTGCTAGGAAGATGGAGCTATGGTGGAGGATCCTGGATAGGGTCAACGTAATGGGACAGCACCAAAGAACCAGGGATGACATCAGGAAGAGGTGGAACGACCGACGGGGGAAGGTGCATTCCGTGGTTTCAAGACACCAGATTGCGGTACAGGGGGCTGGCGGTGGACCCCCACCTCCTCCCCCACAACTAACAACATGGGTGGAGCAATTCTTGGCGATCATGCATCCTGAGGGCCTCGCAGGAGTAGCAGGAGGACTGGACTCTGGTAAGTCAAATCTTTACCATTATATCCCCCACCCTACCTGCATGCCATCACATACCCCCACCCGTACCTTCACTCCCATCACTCCATCACCTCACATGTACCCCACCATCACAACCCACCCATCCCAATACTAAGCCCTGCATGCAACAACAATGCATGGACACCCGTCACAGCCCTACATGGACACACCTTACCACAGCATGCCCAATAGAGAGACTCACCCAACCCACACAATCAGCACTCACACAAGGCCAAAGCGACAGGAAAAGCACAATTATTCAGGGAAACACACCCATTGCACAAGATGGCACACACAGATACAATAACAATGCATTTGCATCCCAGCAGGACCCCTACCCAATGTCACCGGATAGGAGGTGCCACCAACAACCGAAGAGGCCCACAGTGATGACAGCAGCTCTGCACGCCTGGATCACGATGACCAACCTGGCCCATCAGGGACCTCTGGACAGTTGGTTTCCCTCCCACAGTCCCAACCCACCACAGAGCCTCTCCCCTCAGGAAACACCACCACAGCACCCACCCAGCGGGCCTATACCTCTATCTTCATGACACGTCAATCAGCAGTGTGTCCACCACTACAGGGACCCCAGGCAACCCCACTAACACAGGATGATCAGGGACCTGGGGTCAGTGGGCACACCGTTCAGGGGACAGAGGCACAGGACAACAGGGAAGCTGGGAGGACTGCTGTGCGACAGGGGGAGGACATGCCCAGGGAACCAACCCTCCAATAGGCACTCTTCAACATCATGGGAGCATACCACTATTCCCAGGAGACCATGGACACGGTACTGGCCAAGTTACAGGAGACCCAGTGGCTGCAGGAGGGACAGTACCTGGGGATCAGGAAGGACCTCACAAACCTCTACACCATCCTGGTCACCATAGCAGGGGTGCTGGCAGACATGGGCAAGACCCTGAGGGAGGCAGTGGCACAACAAAGGGCCCCTGACACTAGCCAAACCGAGGAACAACCTTCCACCTCCGCCGGCACTAGTGGACAGGAAGCCCCGCCACATGACCAACAGGCCACCAGCACCCCACCTCCTGCAGAAGGAGAACCACCCCGCAAACGGTCACTGCGATCCAGGCAGAAGACAGAGAACATTGCCAAGACCCCCGCTAGAAAACAGGACTCTCCTGATTGTCACCCTTCTGTCCCACTCTGTCACCTTGTCCACCTTGAACTGCCATTACTCCCCTTCCTATGCCCCATTGGACAATGCACCTGTGGTACCAAGAGACTGGACTCTACCCGGGACCTTCCTCCACCATCACCCCAGCACCTTGCACTTACCCCCATACTATTTAGCACAAAAAATAAACACCATTGAAATATAAACCATACTGGCGTCAGTGTAATGATTGGAAAGATGTATTCTTACAACATTCTCAAAGCATTGCAACGTCTATGTTCATTGAATTATACCAATGTATGACAGTTGGTGGGCAGCAGTACATATAGCAGGAGCCAGAATGGGGCACACAAATCTGAAAAAAGGGAATCCAATGGGAACAGTCAGTGGCCATAGACAGAGGGTAAGAGGCTGCCATGTACAATGTCCAAAAGATTACTGAAAAGTAAACCTGAGTTACAGTCTCTTACCTGTGTGTCACTGGAAGTACTGCTGTATAATCTTTCTTCAGTTGACCACATCTCCTTCATTTTCCTCCTATTCCTTACTGTCCACAGGCTCCACCGCTGCCACAAGACCATCACCAAGCTCATCCCCCAGCAGAAAAAGCACCTGGCGTCTCAAGGCCAGGTTGTGCAACATACAGCATGCCATGATGATGTGGCACACCTTCTTTGGTGAGTAGTACAGAGATCCACCTGTCAAATGGAGGCACCGGAATCTGGCCTTCAGCAGGCCGAAAGTCCTCTCAATAATCGTCGTTGTTCACTCATGTGCCTCATTGTAACGTTCTTCTGCCCTCGTCCTGGGATTCCTCACTGGGGTCAGTAGCCATGAGAGGTTGGGGTAACCAGAGTCACCTACAAATATCGAGGGACAACCATTAGACACACACTAAGCCTTAGGGACAACCCCATACTCAGACCCCAACTTACACTGTGTGGGGACCTTGGCCTCACCTAATAGGCATCTGGAGTTGCCCCATCACATAAGGGATGCTGCTATTCATTAAGACATAGGCATCATGCACTGAACCAGGATATTTGGCATTCACATGGAAGATGTACAGGTCTGCCAAACACACTATCTGCACATTCATCGAATGATAGCTTTTTCTATTCCTGTAGACCTGTTCATTTGTGTGGGGGGGGACAAATGCCACATGTGTACCATCAATGGCACCAATGATGTTGGGGATATGTCCCAGGGCATAGAAGTCAGCTTTCACTATGGCCAAATCCTCCACCTGGGGGAATACGATGTAGCTGTGCATGTGTTTCAGCAGGGAAGACAACACTCTGGTCAACAGGTTGGAGAACCATGGCTGAGACATTCCTGATGCCATGACCACTGTTGTTTGAAAGGAACCACTTGCCAGGAAATGGAGCACTGACAGGACCTGCACTTGAGGGGGGATTCCTGTGGGCTGACGGATAGCTGACATCGGGTCTGGCTCCAATTGGGCACACATTTCTTGTATTGTGGCACGATCAAGTCTGCATGTGATGATAATGTGTCTGTCCTCCATTGTCGACAGGTCCACCAGGGGTCTGTACACCGGAGGATGCCGCCATCTCATCATATGCCTCAGCGGTTGTAGCCTATGGAGGAGAACGGTGAGCAGAAGGTAATTTACCACATAGATAGCACAACTGTTTTTCAATTAATGTCACAGAAGCAGTGTGTGAATTCGAGAGTCAGTATATGTGCCAATATGTGCTGTGCACAGTTAGGTGCCATGCCATGTGCCCCCCAGAAATGGCGGCTGCCTGACCTGTGGCGAGGGACAAGGGGAAATGAGGTAACTGCGCTGGCGTTGTGCTGCTTCGCGGTAGGTGGTCGATGACCACCTATGGGTCCCAGGATCCAATGGTGATGTACGCCAGCGGTGACAGTACGCACTGCTGCGGACGTCACCACCATTTTCTAGCTATTCACTCACTTACTACCTGACCATCAACAGGAGAGGACCTGCACTGCAAGTGCTGCTGTGACCTGAGCCTGGAAGCGACAATGGCTAGAGTGTCTGGGGAAAGGGCCCCTGCCTTCACTGCGGAGGAGTTGGAGAAACTGGTGGATGGGGTCCTCCCCCAGTACACGTTACTCTACGGTCCTCCAGACAAACAGGTGAGTACACTGTGAGCATGATGCGTGGGCAATGCCTGTTTGGAGTGGTGTGGATGTAAGGCACATGTTGGGGGGTGCTAAGGCATCCTGGCCTGAATGCTGCATGAGAGGTGGTCAGTGTAGTGTGCGTCAAGGCAAGGGTGGGAACTGGTGGGCAATGAGTATGACGGTCCGGAGGGGTGAGTACTTACATTTTCCTCTGTCTTTTCCCTCTAGGTCAGTGCCCACCAGAAAAAGAGTATTTGGTGTGCCACCGCCAAGGAGGTGCGGACCCTGGGGGACTATCACTGGCGGTGAACTCACTGCTGCAAGAGATGGGATGACCTGCACCGCTGGACCAAGAAGATGGTGGAAGCCCAGCTGGGGCTGGCCTCTCAACGTGGAAGGGGTGCCTGTCGCACCATGACACCCCTGATGTTCCGCATCGTGGCGGTGGCCTATCCGGAGTTGGATGGGCGCTTGAGGACATCACAGCTGCCACAAGAGGGTGAGTACAGATTCAGAAAGCTGACTTTGCGCACTTTAGGAACTAGCTGGGTGGGGGATGTGGGCTGTGGGTGCCCCTAGGCCAGGGCGTTCATGGCAGGGTAGGTCCCTTGTTTGCAGGCTCTGAAGCACTCCTACCCCAATGGTACAAGTGGCCAACTACTACTGGGCAGGGTCCTGTGCGTTTCAGGTGTGCAGATGCTGGTGTTAGGCATTGAATCCCATGGGCTGGTGACTACCTTAGTGACTGTTTGGGCATGGCCTAGTGCATAGGGCAGCTCATTGTGTGTTGTGTACACCAACCGTAGTGGTGTTGCTGGCATTGACCAAGTGTATCCTCTGTCTCTCCCCCCCTTCTTATTTTGTCACCCTGTCCTTGTGAGCATTAGCATCATCTGGTGGAGGAGCAGAGGCACCGGCGACGGAGGGAGCTGCAGCCCTCATGGCCCATGAGGGCGAATCCACTGATGGTGAAGACACCAGTGGTGGGATGGAGGGCGAGGGGAGCTCCATGATGGGGACAGGAGGGGATACCAGTGACAGCAACTCCTCCTCCGATGGAAGCTCCCTGGTGGTGGCGGACACCTCTGTGCCCACCCCAACAACAGGTACAGCCACCAACCCCCTACCAGCACTGCCCTCCCAGCAGCCCTTCAGCGTGTTTCCTGTGCCCACTCACCCAGGAGGGTGGGCATCTCCTTTGCACCAGGCACCTCAGGCCCTGCCCCAGTCAGCCCTTCTGCCTTCAGTGAGGAGGCTATTGACCTCCTGAGATCCCTCACTGTTGGGCAGTAAACCATTCAGACTGCTATCCAGGGTGTCGAGAGGCATTTTCAACAAATAAATGCATACCTGGAGGGCATTGATTCTGGCGTGGTGGCCCAATAGAGAGCATTTCAGGCTCTGGCCTCCGCACTGAGGGCAGCCATTGTCCCTGTGTCCAGCCTCCCCCCTCCAACTTCCACTACCCTGACCAAATCCCCTCTAACTCTCCCTATCCCAAGCACACCTTCAGACAGCATGCACACACCTCAACACACAAAAGTGGCTCAGGAAAACATAAGCACCACACATCATCACACAGGCACTCACACAAGCACCATACCCATGCACACATGCCAACATCCACTTCCTCCACTGTGTCCCCCTCCTCCTCTTCGACCACCTCCCTCCCAGTAGGGTCTCCACTCACACCTGCATGCACTACATCATCAGCCACTGTCTCCATCACCAGCACGCCCATCACAACACACCCCTAACGAACAATCACCATCCACACAACCATGCACACGTACCCTGTGTCCTCTCCCAGTGTGTCTGTGAGCCCTCCTCCCAAAGCACACAAACGCAGGCACACACCCACTCAACAGCCATCCGCCTCACAACAGGCTCCAGCCCATGCACCTTCACCCAAACTCAGCAAATGTACACCTCCTACAACCACTACCTCTTCCTCCACTCCCACACCCCCTCCATCTTCCCATCCCAGTGTGTCAAAAAAACTTTTCCTGGTTAACGTTGACCTCTTCCCTCCGCCTCCCCCCCCCCGTCCATCTCCTAGGGCCAGTATGTCTAGATCCCATGCCAGCACCTCAGCCACCAAGTCAGCGTCCTCTGTGGTCCCTGCAAGTCCGAGAGGATCGAAGGGGGCACCCATCAGAGCTGGCAGTGTGCCACCTACCAATGCAAGAGACCACCCGATTCCACCGCCTGCCAAGGTTAAGAAGGGGCCGGCATGCAGCACGGACAAGACGCATCACCCACCCAGCAATGCCTCATCCAAAACAAAAGAGGATAGTGCCAAGGGCCCAGCAGTGTCTACCAAGGTGGGGAAGGGACAAAAAAGCAAAGGCAAGGCACTTCAGGGCTTGGAGCCTCCAGGTGAGGGATTGGTGACCACCATTTGTCCTGACAGGCCAGCAACCTATACCACGGTAATCACCGGCCAAAGAAACGCCACTTGCACCGCCACCTGCCCCGCCGTCTGCCCCACCATCTGCACCACCCCTGCACCGCCACTGCCACAACGACAGTCACCAGCATCATCCCCAGTGGGCAGCCGTCCGAGGCTGCTGGAGATGGACTGGTGTCTCCCTCCACTACTACCAGCACCTGCACCACGGGCAGCACCAGCAGCATCTCTGCCGCAGACACCTACACCGCCATATGCACCGCCACATGCCCACCTGGTGCTACTACATCGGACATCAGCAGCATCCCCAGTTGGCAGCGGTCCGAGGCTGCAGGAGATGTCCTGGACCCTGCACCCACCACTTGAGGCACCACAACAAGCACTGGCACTACCAGCAGTTTGCAGCCTAAGTCACCAAAGGATGGAGTCTGTCTCTGCCTCCATGGAGTATCATGCTACCTGTTCCCTGCACATCTCGTGCCTCAGATACCCAGGTGAGGTAATGTGAACTGCCACACCCCAGGTGCAGCATCACTGGGCACAAGGCCCCCTCCAGAACCAGTGGAGAAATGCATCCACTCACCCAATTCTTGCAGGATGAAGCAGACTGGGCACAAGGCCCCCTCCAGAACCAGTGGAGAAATGCATCCCCTCACCCAATCCTTGGCAGGATGAAGCAGACTGGGCACAAGGCCCCCTCCAGAACCAGTGGAACATGTCACCCACTTGAGAGACTGTGGCTTTGCACTCCCCAGGACCAAGCAGTAGGCAAACCACCCACTTTAGAGACTTGAGAGACTGTGGCTTTGCACTCCCCGGGACCAAACAGTGGGCAAACCACCCACTTGAGAGACTTGAGAGACTGTCGCTTTGCACTCCCCAGGACCAAGCAGTGGGCAAACCACCCACTTGAGAGACTTGAGAGACTGTGGCTTTGCACTCCCCAGGACTTCGCTGTGGGTATGTTGCCCCCTTGAGGAACAGTCACGTAGTACCATCTTCCGGCTGAGGTGCCCCCCTCCCCTTCTCCCTGAGGTGCCTGTTTTTTTTTTACCTGATGCCCCTGCAGTGTTCTCTCCGTTTTGAGGCAGGAGTCAAGTGTGGGCTTCGCCCATGATCTTTTGGGCCACTGGTCCATGGACATTTGCAATGGACAGTGTACGGCCCTCTGTACATATTGTACATATTTGTAGGAACAGTTGTTTGAAATGGTTAACTTTCTATGCATTTTCTAAATATCACAGATTTGACTCAATTCCTTTTGTCCTTGCGTTCTTCCAGGGGGTTATGGGGTGTATCTGTAATGTTGTTGGATCTGTTTGTGTGTATGGTGTTGGGGGCAAGGGTGGGGGCTTGGAGTGTTGCGTGTGTGTGTCACTCTCTTTTTCATCCCCCCTCCCCTGTGTGCTGGGTGCAGTACTCACTGTCGTCATCGCCACCGCCTTCTTTGAGATTCCTGGTGTATTAGCAGATACACCAGCAAGGAGGACCTGCAGTTCGGGCTCCATGACATCCTGCTTCTTCGTAGAGTGTCGAAAGGTGAGAGGTTCCCCTTCAGTGTACTGTTTCCATCATGTTTTTGATGTCGTTGGTACCGCTCCAATGGCTTTCTTTAGAGCAGTAGGCTTGTTAGGACATTCCCGGGCAAAATGCCTGTGTTACCGCAGTATAAACACAGTTTCAATTTTTTCCTCTGTTCTTTCTCTTCCTTAGATAGTGGGCCCGCACACTGCCAATTTGCATGGGCTCAGCTATATCATGAGTGGGAATGGTGGACTCCTTTTTCTCAGTTTTTAGCACCACTAAGCATGTGTCACCCTGGAATTTTTCTCAACTTACGTTCACTCAAGCGGTGATCCAGTCGTACCACCAGGTCAATGAACTCGGAACACTCCGTAGGAGGTTCCACAATTTGGGCTAGAACATCCTTGAGATCGTCCCGAAGGCCATGATAGAAGAGGGAGGTCCTCTTCTCCTCTGGCCACTCAGTCTCTGCCACCAACCGATTGAAAGAGGTGATATAGGAAAGTAGATCCTTGTTTCCCAGGCAACGCATTATCACTGGCTTGCACAAAGAGGTGTTTGGCGAACAGTTTCCGCAAGGCTTCCTTGAACCGGTTGAAATGATCAATCAGTCAAAAAATGTATTAAGCGCACTACTCACCCGTTAGGGTCTCGAGGGGCTGAGGGGGGTGGGGTTGCCGTTTACTGCTCAAAAAGCCATGTCTTGAGGTGCTTTCTGAAAGTTAGGAAAGTTGCGTAGGTTGGTGGGGAGGGAGTTTCAGGTGTTGGCGGCGCGGTGGGAGAATGATCTTCCGCCAGAGGTGGTGCGTTGGATGCAGGGGGCTGTGGCGAAGGTGAGGTCAGCAGAGCGGAGAAGTCAAGTTGGTGTGGAAGTTTTCTCGTTCGTTAAGGTAGGCCAGTCCAGTGTCATGGAGGGATTTGTGAGCCTGGATAAGGACTTTGAAGATGATCCTTTTGCTGATGGGCAGCCAGTGTAGGGATCTGAGATGAGCGGAGATGTGTTCGTGGCGGGGAAGGTTGAGGATGAGACGTGTGGCTGTATTCTGGATTCTCTGGAGTTTTTTCTGAAGCTTGGCTGTGGTACCAGCGTAGAGGGCATTACTGTAATCCAGTCTGCTGCTGATGAGGGCATGGGTGATCGTTTTTCTTGTTTCAAAAGGAATCTATTTGAAAGTCTTGCGTAGCATGCGAAGGGTGATAAAGCAGGAGGATGATATGGTGTTGATTTGCTGGGTCATGGAGAGAGATGAGTCTAGGACGATGCCAAGGTTCCGTGCGTGAGTGGTGGGAGTTGGGGGTGGTCCGAGGGCGGTGGGCCACTAGGAGTCATCCCATGCTGTCTTGTTGGGGCAGAAGATAATGATTTCTGTTTTGTTAGAGTTAAGTTTGAGGTGGCTTGCTGTCATCCATATGTCGATGTCGAGGAGTCCAGCATGCAGGTTTGTCTTGGCGGTGGAAGGGTTCGTGGTGAGGGAGATGATGAGCTGGGTGTCGTCTGCGTAAGAGATGATTGTGATTCCGTGGGGGCGGAGGATGTTGGCGAGGTCGAGCCATGTATATGTTGAAGAGGGTGGGGCTGAGTGAGGATCCTTAGGGGACCCCGCAGATGATCTTTGTGGCTGGAGACCGGAAGGGAGGGAGGCAAACTCTTTGGGTTCTTTTGGCGAAGAAGGAGGTGAGCCAGTCTAGCGCCTTGTGTTGGATTCCTGCGTCAAAAAGGCGTGCGCTGAGGGTTTAGTCGTATACAGTGTCGAAGGCTGCGGAGAGGTCCAGGAGGATGAGGGTGATGATCTCGCCCTTGTCCACTCTGGTTCTGATGTTGTCTGTGCAGGCTATGAGGGCGGTTTCAGTGCTGTGGTTCTTGCGGAATCCAGACTGGGAGGTGTTGAGTGTGTTGTTTTACTCTAAGAAGTGAAACAGTTGAGCGTTCACTAT
This sequence comes from Pleurodeles waltl, assembly GCF_031143425.1. Taxonomy (NCBI): domain Eukaryota; kingdom Metazoa; phylum Chordata; class Amphibia; order Caudata; family Salamandridae; genus Pleurodeles; species Pleurodeles waltl. The sequence continues at coordinate 111,434,205 of NC_090450.1, forward strand.
CTTCTCAGCGACATTGGCAGGGAAGGGGAGAAGAGAGATGTGACGGTAATTCGGGAGGTCTTTCGGGTCTGCTCGTGGTTTTTTGATGAGAGTGTTGACTTCGGCGTGCTTCCAGATATCTGAGAAAGTTGCGGTGTCAAAGGAGCTGTTGATTACGGCGCGGAGCTGGGGTGCGATGATTTAGCTGGCCTTGTTGAAAATGGGGGCAGGGGCCTGTGGGGGAGCCTGAGTGGATGGAGTTCATGTTTTTTTTTGTTTTTTCCATCATTGGTTGGGGTCCAGGTGTGTAGTTGGTTGGTGTCGGAGGGCGTTGTGTTGTTGGTCATGTCAGTGGTGGTGATGGTGGGTGCTGATGCTGTGAAACTGTTGTGTATGTCTACGATTTTGAGGTGAAAGTAGTTGGAGAGGAAGTTGCAAAGGTTTTGGGTGTAAGAGGGGTCGATGGTGCTGGATTTGGGTTTGGTGAGCTATTTGACGATGGCGAAGAGTTCTTTGCTGTTGTGTGAGTTGTTGTCTACGCGTTCTTTGTAGAGATGGCTTCAGAGATTCACTGTTGCACACTACAGTATAGGGTCATTGCGCTCCACCAGCGGTATAGACCAATTAGCTGCATTGCCTCCTAAATAAGAGATAATAAAAGCTACCTATGCAGCATCATTGGGGAATGCAGCTGCCCGACACAAAAACTGTAGCTGGCACTGGTTAAGAAAAATCTTGAACTTGGCACTATCTCCAAAAAACCTTTCTGGAGGAGCTAAGGACACAGGGGTTGGTGATGTGATCATTACCTGCATGGGTCATGTGGTGGAAGTCGGTGGGCCTGAATCAGGTCTAGGAACATGATTAGACAGGTTAACCTGAGGGGCCTGTAGTACAGGAGATCTTTGTTTTAGTTTGACTCCTCCCCAGGGGGGTGACGTGTGGTTTATACCGCTGTAGTTCAGTGTGCAACAACAGGTTCTCTTGCTTTAAGGAAAGAACTTCCTTCTGTAATCCCGCTACTGCCCTAGTTAAATCTAATAAGGGTGGAGCATCCTGATCAGCTTGTAAAGCCTGTGCTAAACCTTTGAAAGTACCCATTGAGGAATCCATCGCCCAGGCAGCCCTGTATGTTGTGGCTTGGCTTTATGTCGAGACGGAGCCACTCACCTAAAAAGCAGGATGTCCGCAGGGGAGATGGTATGCCCCGACCTCCTGCGACACCTCTCGGCACTTCCTGGTAGACACAGAAACCCCGACAGCTGTCCTAAATGGAAAAGGGAGTGGAAGAGAAAGAGATACAACACTGCCACATCTTGCCGGTCCAGCCAGGCACCCTGTATCTTCGGGGGGAAAGGTTGTTGTTGACAGAGTGATAGTAGAGTTAGTGCACTCAACTTCCTTGAAACGGAATATCTTTTCTGATATGGGCACGGGAGCAGTAGCAGAACACCGGGATGCTCCAGCACTTTTCTTGGATAATAATAACTGTTGGCACAATTTCTAACACTGCATTACCAAAAACCCAAACTGAGTACCATAACAATAAGTACTGCAACACCAGGGCTGGCTTCACAGAGATTCACTGTTGCACACTACAATTAGAACTGTGGTTGCACTTATCATGCACAAGAAAGACAAACAAGGGAATTAATGATATCATGTATAACTTTCCTGCATGCATGGGTTAAACTAAAAGGTTCAAAAACAATCCAAGAAATACAAATGTCAACTCTGGGTTTAAACAGTTAGGGTGGTACAGTTTGATTTGGTTTCACTGTGTGTGTGAAAAACCCTTCAAAAGCAAACTTCTCAAACCTGAAACACAGGCATGAATGACACAATTTAAATTCAATAGTTATGCTATTAGAGAAAGAAAAGTCACGTAAATGCCCTTTTAAAATTGCACTGTCACTTTTTGTGGTACTTGGGCTCAAGCAGATTTCCTGAAGCACATTTAGGCAAGTGTTAGAAATGGGGTCTTTGGTTGACAGTCAGGTTACCCCCTGTTCAAGCAAAGACCCTCTCTCTAGTCAGGGTAAAAGAGAATCACCCTCAGCTAACCCCTGCTTACCCCCTTGGTAGCTTGGCAGAGCAGTAGGCTTAACTTCAGAGTGCTAGGTGTAAAGTATTTGTACCAACACACACAGTAACTTAATGAAAACACTACAAAATGACACAACACCAGTTTAGAAAAATAGGAAATATTTATCTAAACAAAACAAGACCAAAACGACAAAAATCCACCATACACAAGTCTAGTTATTAATTAAAAATCTTAAAAAGAGTCTTTAAGTAGTTTTAAAAACACACTAGCGCTGCTAGAGTGAAAATGTACCTGGTGTGCGTCAAAAATAACCCCGCACGGGCGGGTGTGCATCAAAAATAACTCCGCACGGCGGTACTTGAGTCAAAAATCCAGCCGCACGATGATTTGAAAATCCCGCAGCGCAAGTTGTGATCTCCCAGCATCCGTCAGCGATGCTGCGCGTCGTTTCTTTTGCTCCGTGCGTCGATTTTTCGGTCGCGTTTCCTGCGAGCATCGGTTCTCAACTGCGGAGCCGGCGGCGCGTCGTTTTTTCAGCCGCAGATCGGATTTGCGTCAATCTTTTCCCCGCACGGCGCTCTGTGCGTGGATTTTCTTGTCTTTAGGCTGCCAGCTTCTCCTTTCAGGGTCCCAGGAACTGGATGGGCACCACAGGGCAGAGTAGGAGTCTCTCCAGAGACTCCAGGTGCTGGCAGAGAGAAGTCTTTGCTGTCCCTGAGACTTCAAACAACAGGAGGCAAGCTCTAGATCAAGCCCTTGGAGATTTCTTCTCAAGATGGAAGGCACACAAAGTCCAGTCTTTGCCCTCTTACTCTGGCAGAAGCAGCAACTGCAGGATAGCTCCACAAAGCACAGTCACAGGCAGGGCAGCTCTTCTTCCTCAGCTATTCAGCTCTTCTCCAGGCAGAGGTTCCTCTTGGTTCCAGAAGTGTTTCTAAAGTCTGTAGATTTGGGTGCCCTTCTTATACCCATTTTAGTCTTTGAAGTCACCTTTCTTCAAAGGGGACTCACACCTACTTGTGAAATCCTGCCTTGCCCAGGCAAGGCCTCAGACACACACCAGGGGGTTGGAGCCGGCATTGTTAGAGGCAGGCACATTCCTTTCAGATGAGAGTGACCACTCCACCCCTCCCTCCTAGCAGAGATGGCTAATCAGGAAATGCAGGTTACACCCCAGCTCCCTTTGTGTCACTGTCTGGTGTGAGGTGAAAAACAACCAACTGTCAAACTGACCCAGACAGGGAATCCACAAACAAGGCAGAGTCACAGAATGGTTTAAGCAAGAAAATGCTCACTTTCTAAAAGTGGCATTTTCAAACGCACAATCTTAAAATCAACTTTACTAAAAGATGTATTTTTAAATTATGAGTTCAGGGACCCCAAACTCCACATGTCCATCTACTCTCTAGGGGAATCTACACTTTAACCATATTTAAAGGTAGCCCCCATATTATCCTATGAGAGAGACAGGCTTTGCAGCAGTGAAAAACGAAATTGGCAGTATTTCACTGTCAGGACATATAAACCACATTACTATATGTCCTACCTTATCCATACACTGCACCCTGCCCTTGGGGCTACCTAGGGCCTACCTTAGGGGTGCCTTACATGTAAGAAAAGGGAAGGTTTAGACCTGGCAAGTGGGTACACTTGCCAAGTCGAATTTACAGTGTAAAAATACACACACAGACACTGCAGTGGCAGGTCTGAGACATGATTACAGAGCTACGTATGTGGGTGGCACAACCAGTGCTGCAGGCCCACTAGTAACATTTGATTTACAGGCCCTGGCACCTCTAGTGCATCTTACTAGGGACTTACTAGTAAATCAAATAGGCCAATCATGGATAAACCAATTACATACAATTTACATGGAGAGCATATGCACTTTAGCACTGGTTAGCAGTGGGAAAGTGCTCAGAGATCAAAAGCCAACAGCAACAGGTCAGAAAAAAATAGGAGGCAGGAGGCAAAAAGACTGGGGATGACCCTGCATAAGCAAAAGTCCAACAGCAAGTAACTACAATAATAATGTGGAATGTTCAGAAATGCATTTGTCTCTTCAAGATAAGCACTCTGCCAAAATTCGAGGTCTGAAATACACCAGCTGTTCTAGGAAAGTGCGGCGCTCAAAGAACAAACTCCCTGGAGAATACTAGTCACTTTGCTGCAGTCTTTTCCGGAGTTCTGGAGGAATGCCTGGTGTCAGCTGGTACAGGACCAAAGAAAAGAATTGCCTCAAAAGTCCTGAATATGAGGATGACAGCAGGGGCTGGACTTCCAAATCAGATGCTGAGATCAGGAAGCAAAACAAAGCCAAGCAGGGAGGCATGCTTCACTCTGCTATTTATAGCCAATCAGGAAAGCAGCTGAGTTTCCACATGTAGATGAGTCACCACACCCAATTAGAAGCACATGTCTGCACACACACCCAATTAGAAGCGCACTTCTACACCTGCTCACATTAGCAAACAAGAATTGGTAAAACAAGCATTGATAAAACCAATTGTGTAACACAGCACATTATGGCCCATATTTCTACTTTTTGACTCAAATCAGCACCAGGGCAGATTTGCGCCAAACTGTTTACCGCCGGCTAACACCACTCCAATGCACCAGCCAGGCGCCTTATTTATGGAATGACGTTAACCGGCGCTGCGGCCTGGTTTGGGTCAAAATAATTGTCAGTAACCGGGCAGCGGAGGCGTAGGGAAGAATCAGGGTTGTGCGCCAGCCAATGGTGCAAATAAGATTAGAGTCAGAAATATTGGCTCTCACCTGACTAGTGCCATTTTGTGATGCACAACCCCCATGGAAATGACTCCTGTCTTAGCATACACAGAAGTCATGTCCACCTGCCCAATGGCCATGCTCAGGGGACTTTTGTGGCATGTGGGGGGCCCAAGTTAGGCACAGTGGCATGTGGGGGGCCCAAGTTAGCCCCCCCCATGCCACTTAAAAAAATATATATATATTCTTACCTGCACCTACCTGCACTCACCATGGATGGGTCCCCCCATCCATTGGTGTCCTCCAGGGGTGGGCTAGGGTGGCAGGGGGTGTCCCTGGGTGCAGGGAAGGGCACCTGTGGACTGCTTCCATGGTCTCCCACCATGGAAATGAGCCCACAGGTCCCTTAACGTCTGCCCTGACCCAGGCGTTAAAAAACAGCGCAAATCCGGCTGGGCGCCATGTTTTAAAGCCCGCCTCCTCCTGTGCGTCATTTTGACACCGGAGGATAAATAAGGCGCACATACCTTAGAGTCATTTTTTGCACAGGAACGCCTATCTTGCATGTCATTAGCACAAGGTAGGTTTTCACGTCCAAAAAATTACTCACATTCCATAACTTTGGCACTGGACGGGTCTAGCGCCAAAGGATAAATATGGAGTTACGTTTGCGCCAAATTTAATGCAGCAAAAATGACGCAAATCCGGCACAAACAGATTATAAATATGGGCCTAAGTTTACTTAGAAACATGAAGGATTAACTAAGAACAGAGATATGATTTAACCCTAATCCCTGGGGATGCTGACAGATAACGCAGGAGGAACCTTGGGGATTCCTGACCATAACTGCTTGAAGTCATGCACAACCCCAAATCCATATTGACTTTCTGTGAATATTGTTACTTTGAGCTGCTCTAATACACAGTATGCTCTTGTAAGAACAACTAATTCAACTACTTGGACATATATAACTCCTTGAAGCCATGAAGCTTCTATTACTCTTGAAAGGGTGCAGACTGCATAACCAGCTCTCAGTTTTCCTTTGTTGTCTGTTAAACAGGAGCCATCAACAAATACAACTTGATCATTCTCCTCCAACGGAGGATCCTGAATATCTGGTCTGGGTTTGGTTGCCAGTTCAGTGACATTGATGCAGTTGAGTTCCATTTCATTTTCATCATTTGAATCATTAACATGAACAGGCAACAATATAGCAGGGTTTAGTACATAACACCTCCTGATCATCATATTACTAGGGCCAAGGATCAATAATTCATAATGTGTGAGACCGGCACTAGTCAAATATTGGGTTTTAGTTCTCGTTAAAAGAACATTGATGAATGTGTGACATAAACAGTTAAAAGGTGTCCCATCACAGTGCCTTCATATTGACCTATGCTTACACCAGCAGCTGCCACTACTTTTCAACAGCCGGGCAAAGCAGCAGCAACATAATCCAGTATAGTGGAAAAATATGCCACAGGTCTGTTCATTCCTCCTTGTAACTGTGTCAAAACAGAAAGAGCACAACCGTCATGTTCATGACAAAACAGTTAAAAACGTTTCGTGTAATCAGCATTCCCAAGGCTGGAGCTCTACACAAACTCTCTCTAAACTCAGTGAACGCTTTCATAAATTTTTCAGTAAAGGGCACTGGATCTGTAACTTCTTTGTTTGTAACTATTGCAGTGCTTTGGAAATAACTGAAAAATGTGGGATCCATTGGCGAAAGTAGCTCACTATGCCCACAATTTTTTTTTACATCTCTCTGTGTAACTGGAGGATTCATCTTCTTAATAGCTGTAACTTTCTCTCTGGACACTTTTCTTACATCTTTCTCAATGTGATGACCCAAATACTTTACTTCTCTATGGCAACAGTGGCACTTGGTAGGGGAAACCTTTTGTCCATTTTCGCCCAAATGATTCAACAAAGCTATGATATCTTGTATGCATGCTACATGTGTACTAGATGCAACCATCAGTTCGTCAATATATCACACTAAGGCAGAGTGAAATGGCATCTTTAAAGTCTCTAAGTTCTTCTTAAAAATCTGATAAAAAATGGATGTAGATTCTGAAAACCCCTGTGGAGTATGGTGCCATGAATATACTCGGTTGCCGAACCTGAATGATAAAAGTAATTGGCTATCCTCATGTGAAGACACCGAGAAGAAAGCCTGCGACAAGTCAATACCAGAAAAGCATTCTGCTTCACATGGAATTTGGAATAAAAGTACTGCTCGATTTGGCACCACGGACAACAGGATACCACAATTTCATTCACCTTTCTCAAGTCATGAACTATGCAATATTTCCCACTTGGCTTTTACAATCCAAAATTGGAGAATTACATGAGCTACCCATCACGTCTTTTAGAACTCCCTGCTCGACAAAGTCTGCAATTACTGGGATAACTCTTTCAGTTACTTCTGGAGTCATGTTATACTGTGGCGTTTGCTAGTGGAGGAGTTTTAATACAAATATTAATGAGTATTTAAGTATTCTGAGTAATGGATTTGCGTAGAAAATGTATTAACCTAGAAAAATAATCCACGCATTTGAAAATGTGATCACGATGAGTGGCCGCCAAAGTTCATGAAGTATACGTATTAATGGTTTATTAATATGAAATGTTGAGCATATATGTAATTAATGTAGTAATATGTCATATTATTTGAAAGGCCTTAACTTTACAGAGGCCTGGGCTTAGTTCCACAGCCTCATGTCAAGCTGCACGTTTAATAAAATGGCTGTTCAGAGAATTAAACTGTGATTTTCCACTGCTCTGTTCAAATGTGCTTGTAGCTAAAAGTCTTTCTCATGAGAACCGCTTGCTAGAGTACACTGTTCTTGCTAAATGTAACATTATAAGTGTAATGTGTGTAAGTCTAACTTTCTCAGGAGAAGAACAATAAAGACACTGACTGGAGTATTAGCTGCAACGATATTGTTAACTGACCCGCCGGACGATGACAACAGTACAGGAGAAGCAAATCAGCGACATGTGAACGGAGTACTGGTAGAAATTACAGATTTTATGTTTTTGGGCCTCATCACAACCCTGGTGGTCAAAGACCGCCAGGGCTGTTCTGGAGTTTGTACCACCAACAGGCTGGCGGTACAAACTCAGGGATTACGCACTGCCGGGACCATCGGGTTCCCGCCACATTGGTCCCAGCGGTTGTAATCCCCCAGGGCAGCACTGCTTGCAGCACTGCCCAGGGGATTACGAGTGATCCCTACGAGTCCCCCTCCCGCCAGCATTTTCATGGTAGTAGGAACCACCATGAAAAGGCTGGCGGAAAGGGGAGTCGCCGGGCCAATAAGGGGGGAACCCTGCACTGCCCATGCCTTTGGCATGGGCAGTGCAGGGCCCCCCTGCCACGGCCCCATGGAGCTTTTCACTGTCTGCATAGCAGACAGTGAAAAGCACGATGGGTGCAACTGCACCTGTCGCACCGCCGCAACACTGACGGCTCCATTTGGAGCAGCTCCCGTGTTGCGGCCGACATCCCCGCTAGCCCAGCGGGGATGTCTTATTGGTCACAGTGGGAGTGCGGCCGCATTGGCTGCCGCACGGCGGATATAAGTTGTAATAGGGCCTTAGTTTTATTGGACAAAATGTGAACATGCAATCCCTTGACCAATAGGGCGCTGGGAAGTAGTTTTAGGGAATTTAGCTTAACAGGACTGCACTGATGGAAGGCAACACATTTGCCCATTTTCTTCTTGCCAAAAGGCCATTACTTCCTTGAACGTCTTGACAAGGGACATACTTAACTTTGTGTTTTCTGAACTTTGATGCTGAATTCTGATGCCTTACTGACTGAACTGATGTCCTGATGACTAAGACTATCTTAGCTTGCTGATCCAATTGAGAATATGCTTTTACCCAAGTGTTTTGTTATGCCTATTTGCTTTTTCTTTCTATGTACCTACCGCACTGTTTTGATAGAGCCATAGTAAAATGTTTTCCAAATTTGTGTTTACTAAAAATTTTTGCATTAAGCCAAACATTCTGCTGCTAATCTGATGTAAAATAAGGATCCTCACTAATGAGAATTTGCTTTAGGGATTAACGTCTGATGTATTTTCTTTGCTGAATCTAAATGTATGTGATATAATTTGCACAATTATTCTTGTTATTGATTTGCACTGTAACTTTAGAATGTGCAGTAGTTCAAGCTTTGATTAGATTGTGTTTCTTTCACAGGTTTGGACAGTCAGTGATGTTTCTGTATGTGTATCATTTGATTTTGAGATTATCTCATGTGACATTAGCATTGTTAATATAGTAAAATAAATATTCTAACTTTTACTAAAAGGTGTGAATATTCATGTTCTTTCAAGTCAAGTCATGGTGTGTGACAATTACTGACTCCAATGATTACAAATGCTATTGATTATCAATGTTATTGATTGATTATTGATTATTAATCTTCCTGTACTGGATCTATGGTGGGAATATCGTAATTGCGAGTCAAAAGGTCAATCGACCTATTCGCGTCCCCTTGTAAGTTTACTTATTAAGGTCAGACACGCTAACAGAGATGGTAGCAGAGCGTGGTGGTGCGTCTCCTTAAGAGCCCATCACAGACATCCAGTACAGAATGAGGTATTCACAGAGATAGTAATAGCTTGATGGTTCGTCTCTTAAGAGCCTGTCATAGATGTTCCCAGAGATGGCTGTAGCTTGATGATTTTGTCTTTGGAGAGTTCATTAATACTGAGATTTGGATTTTATTTTTCAATTATGCTAATTGGAGAGAAAATGTTCCCTTAACTCCAGAAATGACTTTCCCAGAATCTTGGAGCCTGCCAATGGTTGTTTGAGGATGTTCTCGGCGTTCTAGTGATAGTGTGAATGCAGTAGGGTTTTACACTTGCACAGCTTATGCAAATTGCAGATGAATTGTGAGGTTTGTGAGGGTTTAGGGAGTTTGCGTAAGCCAAATGAAGTTGTAGAAGGAGTGTGTGTACTCCGCAGTGTGAGAGTAGGGAAGTCGTCCAACTTCCAATGTGTGTGGCGCTTTGTGCTCAAATGTTTTCGACATGGTTGTTGATGTAGGGATCCTGCATGGTCTAAGACTCCGGAGTATATTGAAAAGTTTATGAGGCACTAGGTTTTATATTGTAATTTGTCTGGTTTAGTAGGTTGATTGGGCGCGGTCGACAAGTCAAAGTGAGTGAAAGAATTTCGACTGAGATCTGACAAGTCCTATGTGCACCAGGACAGACCCACTGATCAGTTGAGAGTAAAGTTTGTGGGTCAAATTTTGCTTGTGAATCAGGGAAACTGAGAAAGAAGGAGTAGCTGTTAGAGCGAGAGCCATCAGTGAAAAATACATAAAGTTTCTGAAGCAATTGTGTTACCATTCCTATAGTAAACCAGCAGATTTGGTTTGTAGTTTTAGGCTAGTGCTCGCAATTTTTGCATTAGTTTGTGTGAATCAGAATTTGTAAGGACAGGCCGCAAGACTTTGTCAGCTGCAGTACATGTGAGTGTGACATCATCCGAGCCATGCTGGGATAGTTTGGTTATTGAGAAGGGTCGTGCAAAGATTGGCAGCCGTCTGCGAGAGGCAATTGGTTGAGAAAGTGGGTGAAGAGAGTTTACTTCCTGATTTGATTTTAAATAACATAAAGGTTGAAACGATGAAATTTGCCAAAGCTTTAAAGAGTGCTTTAAAGGGAGATACGTACATTATAATGAGTATAGGCGAGGCTACACCGCCAGAAGGTACACCAGCTTACATTGTAATGGAAGAGAAGAGTTTTGCGTCATGTCTTTGGCTAAAACAATGGTGCAAAGTGACAGAGAAAGATGGAAATTTAGCATTTCCTACAAATGGAACATTCCATTTGAGAGTTATGGAGCATTTAAGGATGGTGTTATATGAATTGAAGCCCCTTCTGAGAACAGCACAGTTCGAGGCATTAGCAATTTGGGAGCTATTAGCCAGACAGCAACAGCAACAGAAATTCGAGAGGAGAATGAGAAAGGCAGAAACTAATTTAACAGAGGCTAGGTGGGATACTGCTCAGAGAGTCTGGAGGATGCAGACTTTGCATGGAATAAAGTTGTTTCCAACGATTACACAAGACAATGAGAAAGAAGGAAGGAAAGCTACTAGAAAGACTAAAAGAAGCCCGTCCGAAAGTAGGGAGCCTAGAAAGTCTTCATCAGTGGGGGAAGAATCACATGATGATGAGTTCATTTTGCAGTTATTCAGAAATCGCCCACCACCCTATGCATCACATGAGAGAGACCCGAGCATCAGTGCTGATCCTTCAGCTGCGACACAGGTCAGCAGGACAGTGAGTCCGGTGAAGGTTGATACTGGCCTGACACCGAGTCCGATGCAGAGTAGTCTCAACGCGCCAACTTCTCCAGTAGTACTAAATCAGGTGCAACAGCCACAGGTTCAGAGAATTTACCCATTATGAAAATTACTACAAACTTAATGGTGCCTACTGAACAGGTTTACCGAGACAGATGTTGGTTCAGGCAGATCCAACTCCACTTTTACTGCCACAAGTGCAGCCACAAGTCATGCAGAGATTCACTCCAGTAATAGGGACACAGTCAGATATGTCTCCAATGATGAATCAAAACATGGTAGTTACTCTCCCTCAGAACTTAAGTGGCAGACCAACCCCTGATGCTATATCTCTGCCTATTACTGTTGGTCCAGCAGTAGCCCTATTTGCTCAGAAGAAACCTAGTGTAGGTAAACAGGGTGTCATGACACAGAATACAATGGGGGAAGACATAACGAAAATGCTTGAGTAGTCTCTCCTGTGGGACAGACTTTTGCAGATCGAGATCACTGCTGGACCTTAGTTCATTTGGAGTACTTCCAGATAATACAATAGGGTCGAACATCAGCCAGAGCTTGAAATTGCTGACACCACAGACCCCAAATGCAATTGCACAGCAGGTTCCTCCAGTCCAAGCGAGCAATATTTTGTTGCAAGGTTTAACAGCTCAGCAGTTGACTGAATGGTTAGACATTCTCCGCATGCTGCTCCTAAGGGAGAGGAGTGTTTGAACTATGCTAGACTAAGCATGGAAGTGGGTGAACTCATTGAGGGAACTATGGGTGTGAACAGGTTAGAATCCTACACAGAAGCAGAACTGAGATATTTATGCACGAAGAGCATGAGGGAATTGAGTAATGTGCATCGAAAGCTAGCAGACCTGGCAGAGAAGCACGGCATAGAAATAGAGAAAACAAAGCATTTAACTCTTTCTGTGCCGGGGACATAACGGTTACGTCCACCGGCAGAGTACTCCTGTGCCGAGGACATTACCATTACATCCGCGGCCCTGGAGCTCGGAGGGAGCGCTAGTGCTCCCTCCGTGGGCTTCCCTCCCACCCCCCCAAGGCACGGATGGAAGGGTAAGCCCTTCCCCTTCCACTCCCGACCCCCCAGTGACGTCTGATGATATCAGCGCGTATTTTGCACACTGACCACACCTTCCTTATCGCGCTGGAAGCATTTCTCTTCCGATCGTGTGATGGGGGCCTGAGAGGCTTCAAAGGGAAGGAAAGGAATTTCCTTCCCTTTGAAGTCTCTCAGTGCATTTCAGAAGCCGGATCGTGAAGCAATCCGGGTTCTGAAATGCCCACTAGACACCAGTGTCAACACCAGAGCAGTACGCGCTCTATTGGTGACAAAAATGCAAAAACTCAGCACTCTCAAAACAACGTAATTTATGGATTGTGCTGATATGTTGTGGTTTAACCTTTTGCATTGCAGAGTTCAATCCTGAAAACTTATTTTTAATATGCTTACAAATACTGTTCCTTTGCAATGTATTGCTGCAGGTTTTCAGAGTGTGTTAGGGTATGGTCCCTTTCCAGGGCCTTCCAGAGACTTTCCCTGCAACATGCCTGGGCGTGGTTCTGGGCTGGGCCAAGACTCTATAAAAGAGAGCCAGCTCAACTCCCAGTGCTCACTATTCAGAGGTCCCGGTGCAGAGCAGCAGCTTCTTCCTGAGCTCCTGTCCCGGCGGCCCATTTGGATCTTCCAGTCTTCTGCCCTTCATCCTTCATTGGTGATCACTGTTCCAGGCGGTAAGACGGTGGTTGGATTATCCCGACACCGTTATTGAGAATTTTCATATTCTTGGTTTAATTCTTAAATGAGTAACAGATTACTTGCGCGCTACCATTTCTTGACATTTATATGGTAATTTACAAATAGGCAAGACACGCGATTTGTTTCATAAAGGTTTGACTTTGTTGTTTATTGCGCGCTACCATTTCTTGACATTGGCATGGTGGCTTAAGAATCGGCAAGACGCGCAATTCGTTTTATGGTGTTTAAACATTGTTGTCCATTGCGCGCTACTATTTCTTGATATTTACATGATGTTTTACGAATTGGCAAGACGCGCAACTCGTTTCATGAGGATTTAAATTTGTTGTTTATTACGCGCTACCATTTCTTGACATTTACATGGTGGCTTAAGAATCGGCAAAAGAAGCGTGATTCGTTTCATTGTACTTTGATCTTGTTATTTATTGTGAGTTGTTATTTCTTGATATTTACATCGTGTTTTACGAATCGGCGAGACGAGCGATTCGATTAATGATGATTTGACTTTGATATTCATTGCGTGCTACCATTTCTTGGTAATTTACATGGTGACACTCGAAACGACAAGTTAAAAAGTTGAATTCATGTTGTTTATTTGTATGCCACTATTCTAAGATATTTATTATGTAATATTCGAGTTGACAAGTTATGCGATTTGTTTCCTGAATCCATATTGTGTTATTCATGGTGCACAATCCTTTTATGGTGTTTACTATATATATATATATATATATATATCCCCACAACCAGATGAGTACAGCAGATGTAACAGTTTATTGCTTTAAAAAATCTGACATCGCAGGAAAAAGTTACAGAGTAAAACGTGGAGAAAAATGGCTGTTTATTTCACCTCAATTTCACTATTCTTTTATTTCAGCTGTTATTCTCTGTAGTAAACACTTGTAGGATCTACACAAATGACCCCTTGCTAAATTCAGAATTTTGTCTCCTTTTCAGAAATGTTTACTTTTCTGGGATCCAGCATTGGTTTCTCAACCATTTCTGTCACTACTGGAAGGAGGCTGAAGGCACAAAAAATAGTAAAAATGGGGTATGTCCCAGTAAAATGTCAAAATTGTGTTGAAAAATTGGGTTTTCTAATTCAAGTCTGCCTGTTCATGAAAGCTGGGAAGATGGTGATTTTACCACCGCAAACCCTTTGTTGATGTCATTTTCAGAGAAAAAAATAACACAGGCCTTCTTCTGCAGCCCTTTTTCCCATTTTTTTTAAACAAAATTAAATGTTTGCTATTTTGGCTGATTTTTTGGTCTCCTTCAGGTGAACCCACAAGTCTGGGTATCTCTAGAATCCCTACCATGTTGGAAAAAAGGACGCAAATTTGGCATGGGTAGCTTATGTGGAGAAAAAGTTATGAGGGCCTAAGCGCGAACTGCCCCAAATAGTCAAAAAAAGGCTCGGCACAGGAGGAGAAAAGGCCTGTCAGCGAAGGGGTTAAGGAGGAGTTATATATTAGATTTTGAGACTAAAGACTTTGAACAAATGAGATCTGCCAGAAAGAAGGCACACCTTAAGGAATTACTTCAAAGTGCCGAGACTTGGGGAGCATTAGACAAGTGGGAAGGCAGATGGGTAAAGAACAGAGATAAGAGAGAAAAGGATTCTGTGGAGCTGACTGCAAATGATCAGAAAGACCAAGATCCAGTGAAAGTTTTACCAATGAGAGAGATTCAGGGAGGGAAATTTGATCATGTCCCTTGGAGCAGAAGAGACATTCTTTTATTTACAAATGATTATCGAAAGCTGAGAGAGAAGCCAGTGGAGTGGCACCAGCAGACAGATAGGTTTGTGAAACTTGCAAAGTGCCTGTGGGAGGATTTGAACACACTACTAGAGATAGTGGTCCCAGTTGATCTGTGGATAGAGTGTAAAAGGAGTATATATTGGCCAACAACCGAAGCAGAGAGAAACAAAAATACAGGTGCACCATCTCCCGAGGTAATGAAATATTACTATAAGGTGATTGAATTTTTAAAAGCGAGGATTTCAACCAAGACTATTGATTGGCAGAGAATTGACAGGACAGTACAGTAAGCAAAGGAGTCAATACATGCGTATTATGAGAGATTGTTACAGCCGTTCAAGCATTACAGTGGTACAGAGACAATTGAGGCGAAGGACATGATTCATTTTGTGTTCACATTTGTGGAAGGATTGAGACTTGAAACTAGCCATATGATTAAAAGTCATTTGACTCGTTGGCAAGCAAAGCCGATTGATGAGGTGTTGCAGTACACAAAGTATTGTAGCGATGAAACTGAATTGAAGCAGAGAAAGCTGAAAGAGAAGGTAATGGTGATACAGATTAAAGCTGCACAGACACACATGCAAGAGATTTTTCTACAACAGCTGCCACAGCAGCTGCAGGAAAACATGGGATTTTAGCCCCAGTTGAGAGGTCGAGGTCGCGGAGGCAATGTGAATTGTGGTCCAGATTTGGGTACTGTATTGGTTCAGAATGATGTGCAGGAAATGAAGAAATTGTTGCCTTGTCATGTTTGGGGAGCCATTAGACATTGAAAACGGGAGTGCCCGATGATGGTGCAGGAAGGTGTTGTTCAGCAAAGTAATGACATCAATTCATTCCAGAACATGAGAGGACCAAGAATGAGAGGTCCTAATCTAAATTTCCAAAATAATGGGAATCAAATGCAAGGTTTTCATCCAATACAGCCGGTACAAATGCCACGTGTGCAAATTACACATTTGCAGCCAGTGCAGCAGCAGGTTACCATGGTACCTAGAGAGTAAATTCAAATACCTTAAGCCGCAATGGAACAGCAGCAAATTATGCTTTCTCAACAGGTCATGGGTCAGAAGCTTAACTAAATTAATAACACTGCACCAATTCCTGTTACACAGTGAGAGTGGAATAAACAATGATTGGGTGAGCGAAAGTTCAGATGAAGAGCCATGTGTGATTGCAACTTCCTTAGAAGTAGATCAGAGAGGTCCCTATGTGAAGGGAAGAGTCATGGGTCACAGAGTTCCATTCTTGGTTGACACAGGAGCTACACGCTCCACAGTGAGAACTGCAGAAGTTCCAAACTTGCCCCTTTCAGGTAAAACAGTTCAGATTGTAGGAGTAGTGAATCAGTATTTGACCAACCCAATTACAGACCCAGTTCAGGTTAAAATTGGCAACTTCCAGGGATTGCACAAATTTGTATTTTGTGATTCAAGTCCAGTATCCCTACTGGAAAAGACACTTGCTGTGGAAAACAAAATGCTTGATAACTTGTTCAAATGATAGAATGAGATTCAGACAAATAGTGATGATGAAGATGATCAAGCCCCAGAGATAGAGTATGAGACTACAAATAAGTAATACCCTCTGACTGAATTTTTCCTAATGTTCACAGTGAAGGAGCTTCATCCTGATTTGCAGGGGAGGGTTAGGGAGAAGGTGTGGGATCTGACAGGAAAATAGATATGTCTGATAAAGGGTTTTGAGCCAGTTAAAGTTACTGTAAAGCCAAATGTTATTTTTCGTCAAATTCCCCAGTACCACATGCCACAAGATGTCTTTATGAAGGTAGCCTAAATAATTGCAGACTTTATGAAACAAGGGGTTCTGAAGAAAGTGTTGAGCAGCCCATGTAATTAATTGATAATGGGTTTGCAAAAGCCCTGTGGCAAAGTTCGAATTGTCCAGGATTTGAGAGAAATAAATGACCTTGTGGTCAAATATTGTCCTGTGGTTCCAAATCCAGCTGTGATAATGCTTCTGATTCCATATTTCATGTGATGCTGAGTGGTTCACTGTCACTGATTTCTCGAAAGCCTTCTTTTCTGTGCCTCTTCATGAGGACAGCCGATTTCTCTTTTGTTCCAAATTTTTGGACCGAGTTTAATTTTGTTGCAGAATTCCTCAAGGGTTTTCTGAGTCACCTTCTATATTTAATTAGATCTTGAAAAAATCATTTGGAGTAGTTGGAATTGCCTTTCCATTCAACCTTGGTACAGTACATTGATGACTTGCTGATTGCGTCCAAAACAAGGGATGAGTGCAAGTATAACACAGTTGCCTTACTGAACCATTTGGGAAAGAATGGTCCTAAAGTGTACCCGCTTAAATTGCAATACTGTCAGAAAGAAGTAAAATACTTGGACCACCAGATTGAGAAGGGATCAAGAAAGACATCCAGAGAAAGGGTTACAACCACATTGCAAATGAATCCCCCGGCCACACAGAGAGATTTCAGGATGTTTCTTGGGATGGTAGGCTATTGTTGCCAATGGATTCCCAATTTTTCAGTCATCTCAAGACCATTGCAAAAGCTGACTCAGAAAGAAGTCACTGATCCCATAGTGTTAGACCAGGCTGGAATTAAAGCGTTCACTGAATTGAGAGAGAGTCTGTGCAAGGATCCTGCTTTGAGTATGCCTGACTACACAAAACCTTTCACATTGTTTTGTCATGAGCGTGATGCCTGTTCTGTGTTTGTCTTGATGCAGGTCCATAGAGATGTAAATCACCCAATAGTATATTTTTCAGCTACTTTGGACCCAGTTTTAGCAGCCTTACCAGGTTGTTTGCATGCAGTTGTAGCAGTTGGACAAAGCCTCTGATTATAATGGTCCCTCATTCTATTGAGATCCTACTTACAAAAATGAAAACCCAATACTTGACTGGTGCAAGGTTGACCAGATATGAAATGAGTATTTTAGGGTCACCAAATGTGTAATTGAAAAGATGAACAGTGCTGAACCCGCCAACCTTACTTCCTAATGAAAATGTAGAAATTGAGAACTTGATAGACATTGAGCATGATTGTCCTGAAGTAACTGACTTGTGCACAAAACTGAGACCTGACCTTAGAGATACCCGATTGGACGAGATGGACTAAACTATCTTTGTTGATGGTTCTTGTCTAAGAGACAATACAGGGACATTGAGAGCGGGATATGCTGTGTGCACAATTACTGGTATTCTGGAAGCTTGTTGGCTTCAAGGAATGTATTCTGCCCAAGAAGCAGACCTGGTAGCCCTTACTAGAGCATGCTATGTTTCTGCTCAGCTGCAAGTTACTATCTATACGGACAGCCAGTATGGATTTGGAATAGTCCATGATTTTGGTCAGTTGTGGTCACAGAGAGGTTTCATGACCTCTTCTGGTTCACCTGTGAGAAGTGGTGAGAGGATTAAAGAACTGTTACGTGCTATTCAAATGCCTGAAAAGATTGCCATGGTAAAATGCAGTACATAGCTAAAGTCACAGGACTTCGTGTCATTGGGAAATGGATATGGGGATCAAGTCACAAGGTTTTGCGCATTGAACTGTGTATTGAACTGGATTTGTGGGAACTGTTACCTGAAGAAGATGAAACATGTCCAAGTTTTGCATTTAAAGTAATTGATACCTTTGAGGAATTGAAAATGTTGCAGAATAATGTTGACAGAGAAGAGAAACATTCATGGAATAAAATAAAGATAAGCATTCATGAAATAAATGGAAATGTGTGCAACGACAAGATGAATTGTGGGTTTCAGAAGAGTGACATTTGATCTTGCCTAATGGTCTGTTGTCTCAAATGGCTAGGCATTATTATGGTCAAGCACATGTTGGGAGGGATGCCATGATTCGGTTGTTCAAGCACGATAGGTTTAACACAAGGTTCAGACAGGTTGCTGAAGCAGTTTGCCATTGTTGCATAATTTGCCAGCAAAAAATGCAGGGAAAGGGACAGTGGTTAATTTGAGCCACATTGGAAGAGCAGGAGGTCCATTCATCAGGATGCAGATGGATTTTATTGAGAAGCCAGTGTGTGAAGGTTTGTGATATGTGTTGGTGATTGTCTGCATCTTTAGTCACTCGATAGAAGCTTACCCTACACAAGGAAATTACAGCCTTACAGTAGTGAAACCACTGCTTAGGGAACTGATACCACGTTTCAGGTTTCCAATATCTTTAGAATCAGATTGGGGAAGTCACTTCAACAATGAAGTAATTAAATTACTGTGTGCAGCATTGAACATTGAGCAGAAGTTGCATTGTAGTTACCGCCCTGAAGCATCAGGACTAGTGGAGCAAAAGAACAGTACATTGAAGTCAAGAGTTGCAAAGATGTGTGCATCCACGAATCTGAAATGGCTAGATGCATTGCCTTTTGTTCTGATGACAATGAGAAACACACCCGTCAGGAAGACAGGATTGTCATTGTATGAGATCCTTATGGGTCGAGCCATGAGGGTGCTAGCGGTGCATGCGAATGCACTTGTCAGCATTACAGTCAGTCAGTCACAAAACTTTATTCGGCAAATGCCATAAAAGTACAGACAAAAACACAAATACCACACAATAATTACGTTACAGTGAATAGATAGAAGAATAAAATAGTACCATATCTAAAACATTACGTAAACATCCGGTCTAAAATCTCATAAAATAAACAAATAAAACTCATAACATAAGAAAAATCACAATAACAGAATACAAAGATTAACTTACAATATTAAACTATACATACATATACATTTAAAATGAAATGAGCCTTTTCCTAATGCTTAAAGAAGCTGTAACAAAATCTAATACAAAATGACAAATTTGTCTATCTGGCAATCTCTGAAAATATATTAAAGCTTCCTTGTAATGGATGGGTCTAACAGAGCGTAAAGTGGGTAAAATGCAAACCCCTCTAGGAGCAGCATAAAAAGGGCAAAAGAGAAAAAAGTGCAAAGTACTCTGGGTTGATCTAGAATCACAGGGACAAAGAGGTAAATCCCTTTTCCAAAAACATGGTTCAGGAAACGCTACTTTAAAATGAATTAAATTAAGTCTAAAAAGTGTTAAAAAAGAAAGTATCTTAAAACTGGAAAACCAGGTCAGATAAGGTTCAAGGCATGGGGCTGTCACAACCTGAGAATAGGAATCAAAGGATTTTAATTTCAGAGAACTGTAAAATCTCAGGTCTGATATGTACTCGGAGTAAGTAGCCTTCAGAACGGACCTAGAATTTATAGTTAATAGGTGAGGTTCATCAAACATATATCTAAGACCTAAATTCTCAAAAGAGTTTCGTAGAAACATAAGCCAGGGGATCCTATTTGAATTTTCCAATTGTAAGCATTCGGAAATACAATCTTGGACCAATTTTGCCATTGGGTTTAGCCAACATCTAATCCAAAGCAATAATGGCGCCAAAAAAACCCTATCCTCCAAAAAACACTGACCAAGTTCTTCGTGGCAGATGATATTTGCAGTACATTTTGGAACCAACAGTAATCTTCGCAAAAATGTATTTTCGACCCTCTGGAGAGATGGTACCTTTACACAGCCCCAGACGCCTGCTCCGTAGAGCACAGCTGCGGTACACTTAGAATTATACAGAGTTTTCATCTGTGCAGGGGGTCTATGGCCTAATTTATTAGAGAAGCGAAAGATCGCTTCGGTGTTCCTTATCAGCTGTTGGAGCTTAAAATTAATATGAGTCTTCCAGGACAGAGAGGAACTCAAATACATGCCTAGGTAACAAAAATCTTTGACCTTAATAAGAGAATGCCCTCCCATAGTAAATTGTTTGGATTTTGTGTTACGTGGGCCACAGGTCATGACAAAAGTCTTGGGGTAATTGACCTTCAAATCGAGGCTCGACATAAACTCATAAAATATGTCCAATAAGCCCTGTAAGCCATTTGCAGTACGAGCAATTAAAACTGCATCATCCGCATATACAGCATTACAGAAGATATGGTGTTGGACTACTGCAAAGGTCTGGCTGATGTGGTTCGCTCTTTCTCTGAGCAGGTGGAGGCCACCCCACTGCCGCCGATCCATGACTCAGGACACAATCTGAGGGCCGGTGACTGGGTTGTGGTCCAGAAACAGGTGAGGTAAACGTGTTTGGAGCCTCGATGGAAAGGACCTTTCCTGGTAGTTCTGACAACTGCCACAGCTGTGAAATGTGCTGGAGTTCCGTACTGGATCCACACCAGCTACACAAAGAAAGTGGCATGTCCTCTGGACAATGAAGGGGAGTTGGTGGGAGTACCAATAACAATAGGACCAGTCTCAGGCCCGGAAGGAGAACAAAGGGGAACTGAGACCGGAACTGAGACCGGAACTGAGACCGTTGAGGACGGTTCAGTCACTCATGTGAGAGACGAAGGAGAAGACTTCCAGGAGGGTGACGGAGAGCCTATCTCAGTTGTGGTAGCAGGATAGCCTAGACTGAGGAGGGCTTTTGCAGAAGCAGATGATTTTGAGAGACAAACAGAGCAATTGCCAGACCCCGAGGGGGAAGGCATTGAGGTGGAACAAAGTTACTTTGATCTGACTCCTCCAGAACCAGTTACAGGTCTGTCAAGAGAAAACACTATAGAACAAGGAGATGGTTCAAGTTTGACTCTGAAAAGAACATTGACCAAGGGTCCACGGAAAGGAGATTAGTGGCCAGAGACACAAGAAAAGAGAAAGGAAGTGGTTGTTGAAACAACAATTGAAGAAGAAGAAGGTACAACAAGGAGAGAAGATCTAAGTGAAGGAGAATTGAATGGTGATCGAAAGTTGGAAAGAAAGAGAATAGCAAGACACAGATAAGCAGGTCCTGAATGGGCATACACAACTACAAGTGAATGGCAGCAAGAATTTTTGTCTTTTTGTTTTGATAGAGACATTCTGGGTCAATATTTTGACCCTTGAAGGAAGCTGATGAACTGAACTGTTGAAACAATCTGAGAAAATGTTTGAGAAATAGACTGTCAAGAGTAACCGGAAGAGACTTTCATAACCTTATTTGACCTTTTTGAAAATTGATTTTGATAAGCTGCTTACCAATGTTGACAAGGGATCCTGTAAGAAAGACTGAGAGCTGTAAATAACTGCTGGAAGAACATTTTAGTTTTGATTTTTGCTGCAGTTTTTCTAAATTTTCCCTTCTGCTTGCTGATTCTTAACAGATCATGAGTGACATTAGCCAGCAGGGTAGGAAGGATAGGCGCTGCAAATATATGAGCATTGGTTTAGCGATTGTATGTGGATATTGTTTGTGGTATTGATTGAGGGTATGACTGTTCTTGATAATAGAAAAGCCAACCATACTTCTGCTTTGGAGACAACTACTGTACTAACTGCAATAGAGAAGTTTAGGTTAGATGAGAATTACCTGCATGAGGGAACTAATGCAAACTGAGAACTTTCTTTCATTGTCTTCTATCGCTTGTTAAGTGAGCATGTTGAGACAATGGATGCAAAGAATTGTTATATGTGTACGCAGATTCCTTCATCAGTTGAAGAAGGAGTTACTTACCATAGTCTGCCTCTAATATATGGAATAAGTTCTAGTCTGCTACTAACACGATTATATGACCAGGAGTAAATTCAGTATTTCTACTCCAGTTATGATATGTTGTTTTTGATTGTCCCTCTAATTAGCTATTTGAGTAGAAAAGTTAAGGATAATGACATAGTATTAGGTTGGGGTTTCTTTGAACCTACATTAACATTTGGCATAGCTTATGCTCACAGGAATAACCTGAGATGCTTGCTTACACCTTTAGAGAAGAGCTTTCTAGATAACGCAGATGTGTTGAAGGAGAAGTTAGAAAATGGCTTAAAGAAAAGGAATTACAAGAATGATTATCCTTATAGTGCAATTAAAACACAAGGGAAATTAGCTCTAGATGCGCAACACGTAGGGAAACTTTGTATATATAGGCCTAAATCACACATTGATACTTTGTTTGTGGGAACACATGAATGTAGACATGTGTTTTTGTTTCAGAGTAAATGAACATTTATGTTGAATGGTCAGGACCAAGCCATTCCTGGGATATATTACATCTGTGGTCCTAATGCTTATTACCGTCTTCGAGGAGGACGGTATGGGACATGTTATTTGGGAAAAAAAATTCTAAAGATTTTTCAAATGGATAACTTGAAGAAGTTTCCGAAAGTGACTGAAATACGACAAAGGAGAGAGTCTCCTTCTGGTATAGTGGGAGATATATTTGGACCAATAATTCCAATAGTGGGATTTATTCTGAATTTAATAAGGATTAGAAAGTTGTCTAGTATTGTGGATACCATGCTGACAAATTTTTCAGGAGCCCTACTCCTGATAGATACCGAATTAGCTGCCGAAAGAGCTATGACTCTTCAAAATCGCCTTGCTTTAGACATTCTTTTAGCAAAGGAAGGCGGAGTTTGTAGGATGACTAATTCTAGGCATTGATGTTCGATCATTCCTGATAATAGTAAAGAAATTAGAGGCACTTACTAATGTGACTAATGAAAGTGCTGAATCGAAAGAATTGAAAGAACCAGGTGTTTGGGAGAAAGTTGCCAAGGGTTTTGCTTCAGTGGGAAATTGGCTCAGCAACATTTGGAATGGGATCTTATTGAAAATTATACAGGGAATATTCATTCTCATGGTGTCCCGAACTGGAATATGAGGAATATGTAAATTGTGTAAAAGGATTAAACTGAAGAAGTCAGAGAATGATCAGAGGAGGAAAGAAAAGAAAAGGAAAAAGTTGTATAGGGAAAATTTAAAAGGGGAACAAAAGTATGAAGGGAATGAAATGACAGAATTTGAGCTGATGCAAAAATTTGTGAGTGATAGTTTAGTGTGATGACACATTTATTCATCAGAGGAGGGATTGCTAGCGCAGGAGTTTTAGTAAAAATATAAATGAGTATTCATGTATTCTGTGTAATGGATTTGCGTAGAAAATGTATTAACCTAGAAAAATAATACAAGCATTTGAAAATGTGATCATGATGAGTTGCCGCCAATATTCATGAAGTGTACATATTAATGGCTTATTAATATGAAATGTTAAGCATATTTATAATTAATGTTGTAATATGTCCTATTAAGGGTAATGCATTATGAAATTGCTTTATTAATTGAAAGGCATTAACTTAGTAGAGGTCTTGGCCTAGTTGCACAGCCCCATGTCAAGCTGCATTGCTTTTGCATTTAATAAAATGGCTGTTCAGAGAGTTAAACTGTGATTTTCCACTGTACTATTCAAATATGCTTGTAGCAAAAAGCCTTTCTCATGAGAACCGCTTGCTAGAATATGCTGTTCTTGTTAAATGTGCATTATGGCCCTCATTATGACATTGGCGGTAAGTGCTGCTTACCGCCATGCTGACTGCTGCCAACATACTGCGACCGCAGCGGTATACTTCTACGCGTATTATGACCCACACATAGAAATCCGCCACTATACAACACACACACAAGTCCGCCAGCCGAAAGGTCAGTGCTAAAATGGCGGTACCAAAATGCACACAGTTACGCCAACAGAACTACACCCACAGCATTATGACCCACGAATCACCGCAGCGGACGTTCAACCACAGTAAACCATTGGTGGTACATACCGTAGCGCTCAACATACACACACACTAACAAAACAACATCACATTGGACAATTCAAACTACATGCAACTGACACACATACACACACCACACCCACACCACTATAAAACACACATACACATTACCCACAACCCTTTACCACTACAAACAAGTTACAACAGAGAGAGAGAGACACACCAGGAGCACCCACAGAATCAGAGCCACAGAACACCATCACCCATACACCATCCATGCACCTCATGGCACACACCCCAAAACATCACCCCATACAAACTCACACACACCACTCACACTACACCCATGGCACCACAAAGACACCCCAGGTTCTCAGAGGAGGCGCTAAGGGTCATGGTAGAGGAAATCATCTGGGTAGAGCCACAGCTATTCGGATCAAAGGTGAGGCAGATGTCCATTGCAAGGAAGATGGAGCTATGGTGGCGAGTCGTGGACAGGGTCAACGGCGTGGGAGAGCACCCCAGAACAAGGGATGACATCAGGAAGAGGTGGAACGACCTGCGGGGGAAGGTGCATTCCGTGGTTGCAAGACACCAGATAGGTGTACAGAGGACTGGCGGACGACCCCCACCTCCTCTCTCACAACTAACAACATGGGAAGAGCAAGTCTTGGCAATATTGCATCCTGAGGGCCTGGCAGGAGTAGCAGGAGGACTGGACTCTGGTAAGTCAAATCTTTACTGCTTTCACCACCCCCCTACCTGCATGCCATCACAAACTCCCACCCCTAACCTCATCCCCATCACTCCAGCACCATACATATACCCCACCATCACAACCCACCTATCCCAATTCCAAGCCCTGCATGCAACGCTAATGCATGGACACCACTCACAGACCTGCATGGACCCCCATCACCACAGAATGCACACTAGTGACAATCACTTAGCCAACCAAATCACAACTCACACAAGCCAAAGCTGCCTTGGTAATAACAACCATAGAGGGGAACATAGCCATGCACAAGATGTCATATGCAGTAACAATAACACTACATTTACATCCCCACAGGACCCCCACACAACATCACTGGAGAGGAGGTGTCAGCCACATCCAGTCCTCCCCACAAGAGGCCCACAGTGATGACAGCAGCTCTGCACACCTACATTAGGATGACAAATCTGGCCCATCAGGGACCTCTTAACAGTTGGTGACCCAGGCACTGTCCCATACCACCTCAGAGCCTCCCCCTCAGGAAACACCAGCACAGCACCCACCCAGCGGGCCCATCCCTCTGTCCCCAGGACACCTCAATCTCAATCAGCAGTGTGTCCCCCACTACCGGGACCCCAGGCAACCCCACAAACACAAGATGGTCAGTGGCAGTGGGCACAGGGTTCAGGGGACAGAGGCACAGGACAACAGGGATGCTGGGAGGACTGTTGTGCGACAGGGGGAGGACAGGCCCAGAGACCCGACTCTCCACGTGGCATTCAACAACATCCTGGGAGCATACCACCATTCCCAGGAGACCATGGGCCAGATACTGGCGAAGGTGCAGGAGACCCAGCAGCTGCAGGAGGGACAATACCTGGGTATCAGGGAAGAGCTGAGGGTCATCCAAACCACCCGGTCACCATTGCAGGGGTGCTGGCAGATATGGCCAACACCATGAGGGAGGCAGTGGCACACCAACAGGCCCCTGACACTAGCCGCCCCAATGAACAGCCCTCCACCTCCACTGACGCTAGTGGACAGGAGGCCTGCCACAGGAACAACAGGCCACCAGCACCCCTCCCCCTGCAGATGGAGAGCCACCACGCAAAAGGTCCCTGCGATCCAGGCAGAAGCCAGAGAACATTGCCAAGACCCCCGCCAGGAAATAAGACTCCCCTGAATGTCACCCTTGTGTCCCACTCTGTCACCCTGTCCTCCTTGAACTGCCATTGCCCCACTCCATATGCCCATTTGTACAATGCACCTGTGATACCAATAGACTGGACTCTATCCTGGACATTCCTCCACCATCAACCCAGCTCATTGCAATATCCCCTACACTTATTAGCACCTAAAACAACACACTTGGAACTATTACAAGTATGGAGTCTATCAATTGATTGAAATATGTATTTGTTTAACAAGCTGTTAACATAGCAATTCAAATGTACAGTTATAGATACATAGGTATGACCTGTAGTGGGAAGCAGTAAACATACCAGGAGCCAGAGTGGGGCACAGATATCTGAAAATAGAGATACAAAGGGCACAGCAAGTGGCCATAGAAATAGAAAAATCAGGCTGCCATGTAAAATGTCCAACACAAAACTGCAATGGAAGGTGAAGTTACAGTGTCCTACCTGTGTGTCACTAGAAGTACTGTTGAATTATGTTTGATCTGTTGTCCACATCCTCTTCCTCCTCTTCATCACTGTCCACAGGGTCCACCGCTGCCACACCACCATCTCCAGCCTCATCCTCCTGCAGAAAAGGCACATAGAGTCTGAAGGCCAGGTTGTGCAAAATGAAACATGATCTGGCACACTTTCTTGAGTGAGTAGCACAGGGATCCACCTGTCAGATGTAGGCATCGGAATCTGGTCTTCAGGAGGCCAAAGGTGCGCTCAATGATCCTCTTTGTTCGCCCATGTGCCTCATTGTAACGTTCTTCTGCCCTTGTCCTGCCATTCCTCACTGGGGTCAGTAGCCATGAGAGGTTGGGGTAACCAGAGTCACATGTAAATACTGAGGGATACCTTTTAGCAAGACACTCACCCTTAGGGCCAACCCAACACCCATATACCAACAGACACTGGGTGGGGATCATGGGCTCACCTATTAGCACACTCTGTGCCTCTGTATATGGAATGCTGCTATTCCTCAAAAGAAAGGCATCATGCACAGACCCAGGAGACTTTGTATTGACATGGGCGATGCATTGGTCCACCAGGCACACTATCTTCACATTCAGAGAATGAAAACTCTTTCAATTTCTGAACACCTGTTCATTTCTCCAGGGGGGCACAAAGGCAATATGTGTACCATCAATAGCACCAATGATGTTGGGGATATGTCCCATTGCATATAAACTAGCCTTCACTGTGGCCAAATCCTCCTTCTGGGGGAAAACGATGTAGCTGCGCATGTATTTCAACAGGGTAGACAACACTCTGGTCAGCAAGTTTGAGAACATAGGCTATGACCATGGCCACTGTTGCTTGGAAGGATCCACTTGCCAAGAAAAGGAGCAGTGACAGGACCTGCACAAGAGGGGTAATACCAGTGGGGTGGCGGATAGCTGAAATTAGGTCTGGCTCCAATTGGGCACACAGCTCATGGATTGTGGCCCTATCAAGTCTGTAGGTTAGGATAATGTGCCAGTCCTCCATTGTCACCAGGACCAAAAAGGCTCTGTAAACAGGAATATGTCTCCATCTTCTATTTATACACAGGGTTGAATTCTAGGGTGAAAAATGGTAAGCAGATGTTCATATTCAAACATATCCTCAGATTAATATGTCTTGAATTTTTTTACAGAAACAGTATGTGAACGTGTAGGTCCGTTGATGTGCCCATGTCTGCTGTGATGCAGTTAGGTGCCATGGCCAGTTCCCCCCAGAAATGACGGCCGTCTGACCTGTGAGGAGGGACAAGTGGGAATGATGCAATTCCGCTGACGTTGTGCGCCGTTGCGGGAGGCGGTCGATGACCGCCATGCAACATATCATTGGTGATAATTGGGGCCTAAGGGTTCCAGGAGCCAATGGTGATGTACGCTGCGGTGATAGTACACACTGCCGCAGATGTGACCGTCATTTTCTATCCGTTCACTCACTTGCTACATGACCTTCAACACGAGAGGACCTACACTGCAAGTGCTGCTGTGACCTGTGTCTGGAAGCGACCAGGGCTTGAGTGTCTGGGGAAGGGCCCCTGCCTTCACTTCCAAGGAGTTAGAGAGACTACTGGATGGTATCCTACCCCATTACCCTTTACTATATGGTCCTCCAGACAGACAGGTGAGTACACTGTGAGCACGATGCATGGTGCATGAATGTATGGAGTGCTGTGTGTGTAAGCCTCGTGTAGGGCTCGTGGCCAGAGTGCAGCATGTTTGTTGGGCAATGTCTGTGCGTAAGGGGTTGGGAGGTATATGGTGGGCCATGAGTGTAACAGTCCGGACGGTATGACTAATACCTTTTCTTATGCATCTTTTTTCTGCAGGTCAGCACCCATCAGAAAAAGGGTATTTGGCTTGCCCGTCGTACCATGACCCCCCTGATGTTCTGCATCCTGGTGGTGGCCTATCCGGAGTTGCATGGGTGCTTGAAGGCATCACAGCAGCCACAAGGGGGTGAGTGCACGTTCAGAATCATGAAGGTGCACGCGTTGAGGTGTAGCCTGGGAGGGGGATGTGGGTCTTTGGGTGCCCCTAGGCCAGGACGAATATGGCAGGGTAGGTTCCATGATGGGCAGGCTCAGATGCACTCCAACCCCATTAATGCTAGTGGGCATCTACTACTGGGCAGGGTACTGTGGGGTTCAGGTGTGCAGCTAATGGCATTAGGCATTGTACTCAATGGCCTGGTGACTAACATGGTATTGCATGGCCTAGTGCATAGGGCTGTTGCCTGTGAGTTGTGTATGCCAACGGTGGTGGTGTTGCTGGCATTGAAGAAGTGTATCCTCTGTCTCTTCCCCACCCTTTATGTTTTGTCGGCCTGTCCTTGTGTGCATTAGCATCATCTGGCAGAGGAGCTGAGGCACCAGTGGAGGGAGCTGCATTCCACATGGGCCTGGACACCGAATCCACTGACGGTGAGGGCACCAGTGGGACGGCGGGCGAGGGGAGCACCACGACAGAGACAGGAGGGGACAGTTCTGACAGCAACACCTCCTCCGATGGAAGCTCCCTGGTGGTGGTGGACCTCTCTGTGCCCACCCCAACTACAGGTACAGCCGCCACCCCATACCAGCACTACCCTCCCAGCCTCAGCAAGTTTCCCGTGCCCTCTCACCCAGGAGGGTAGGCATCTCCTTTGCCCCATGGAGCTCAGGCCCTGCCCCAGTCAGCCCTGCTGCCCTCAGTGAGGAGGCTATTGACCTCCTGAGATCCCTCTCTGTTGGGCAGTCAACCATACTGAAAGCCATCCAGGGTCTAGCAGGGCATTTGCAACAAACAATTGCATTTCTGGAGGCCATTCACTCTGGTGTGGCGGCCCAAAAGAGATCATTTCAGGCTCTGGCCAACTCACTGATGGCAGCCATTGTCCCTGTCTTTAGCCTTCCACCTCCATCTCCATCTCCCTCTACCCAGTCCCATTCCCCCCAACCTCAGCCAGTCCCAAGCACACCTTCAGACCAGCATGCACCCAAATCAACACACAGAAGGGGCTCAGGAAAACACAAGCACCACACATCATTCCACAGGCACTCACAAAAACACCATCCAGATGCAGACACACCAACATTCAGTGCCTCCACTGTGTCCCCCTCCTTCTTCTCATCCATCTCCCTCCCAGTAGCGTCTACACTCACACCTGCCTACACTACATCCTCAAACACTACCTCCATCACCATCACGCCTATCACTACACGCCCCTCACTGGCAGTCACCACCCACACTTCCATGCACACGTCTCCTGTGTCCTCTCCCACTGTGTCTGTGCCCCCTCCTCCCAAAGTACACAAATTCAAGCACTCAGACACCCAACAGCCATCCATCTCACAACAGCATCCAACCCATGTACCTGTACCCAAACAGACACCTCCTACAACCACTCTCTCTTCCTCCACTCCTAAACCTTCACCCTCTTCCAGCCCCAGTGTCCCTAAAAGGATTTTCCTCTCCACCCATGACCTATTCCCTGCCCCTCCCCCCACCGTCCTTCACTTCGGGCCAAGGTGGGCAGAACCCAGGCCAGCACCTCAGCCACCCAGTCCACGGCCACTGTAGTTTCTGCAGCTACTGCATGTGTGAGAGGCTCCAAGGTGGCACCCGTCAGCACTGCCAGTGTGCCTGCACCATCTGCCAAGGGCAAGAAGGGACCTGCAGCTATCAGGGGCAGGAAGGGAACACATCAGCCAGCAAGGGGAAGGAGGCACCACCATCTGCTAAGGGCAGGAAGAGGACAACAGCTACCAAGGCCAATGCAAAAGAAACGGACGCCACAGGCAGGATGGATCTGGTGCCTGGAGCTGGAGCAGCATCTGGGCAAACAACACCAGCCATGGCACTTCAGCCATCCGAGGCTGCAGGGGAAGGTCTGGAGCCTCCCCCCACCACTGGCAGCACCGCCACCAGCACCACCACTTGCAACGCCACCAGCATCACTGACAGCAGCAGCAGCCCCAGGCTGCAGGGGAAGGGCTGGAGCCTCCCCCCACCAATGGCAGCACCGCCACCTGCCCCTCCACCTGCACCACCGCCAGCACCGCCACCTGCACCACCAGTAGCACCACTGCCAGCAGCAGTAGCCCCAGTGGGCAGTCATCCGAGGCTGCAGGGGAAGGGCTGGAGCCTCCACCCACCACTGACAGCACCACCGCCAGCCCCACAACTGCCATCCACTGAGCAGCCGTCACTGCCGGCGAGCAGTGTGTAGCTGTGACTACATGGGCTGTAGTGCATCCTAGCCCCTGCAACACCTGTAGGTGTGACACCCAGGTGAGAGACTATGACCTTGCACCATCCAGGATCAGCATCACAGGGCACAAGGCCCCCTCCAGAAACAGTGGAAGAATGCATCCACTCACCCCCTCCATGCCAGCATGAAGCACACTGGGCAAAAGGCCCCCTCCAGAACCAGTGGAAGAAGGCATCCACTCACCCCCTCTTTGCCAGGATGAAGCACACTGGGCACAACGCCCCCTCCAGAACCAGTGGAAGAAGGCATCCACTCACCCCCTCCTTGCCAAGATGAAGCACACTTGGCACAAGGCCCCCTCCAGAACCAGTGGGCAAACCACCCACTTGAGAGACTGTGGCCTTGCACTCCCCAGGACCAAGTAGTGGCAAACCACCCATTAGAGAGACTGTGGCTTTGCACTCCCCAGGACCAGGCAGTGGGCGAACCACCGACTTGAGAGACTGTGGCCTTGCACTCCCCAGGACCAAGCAGTGGGCAAACCACCAACTACAGAGACTGTGGCTTTGCACTCCCCAGGACCAAGCAGTGGGTAAACCACCCACTTGAGAGACTGTGGCCTTGCACTCCCCAGGACCAAGCAGTGGGCAAACCACCCACTTGAGAGACTGCGGCTCTGCATTCCCCAGGTAGCCCCCTCCAGGAGTGGCGTTGTACCATCTTCCGGCTGAGTTGTCCCCCATTCCCCGTCCCCCCGAGGTGTCTGTGTGTTTTCGACCTGATGCCCCTGCCGTGTTCTCTCCGTATTGAGGCAGGAGTCAAGTGTGGCCTTGGCCTATGTTTTATGGCTCTGTGGGCCACAGATATTTTGGAGTGGGCATTTTCCCTCCATTTACATATATTGTGCATACCGTTTTGTGCTTTAAGGACGTATTTGTCTAAATTTTTAATATTACACTCACTTTAATCAATTCTTTTTGTCCTTGCGTTATTTCTGAGGGTTATGGGGTGTATATGTAATGTTGTTGCATCTGTTTGTGTGTATGGTGTTGGGGGTGGGGGTGTTGCGTGTTGTGTGAGTATGTGTCACTCTCTTTTTCATCCCCCCCTCCCTTGTGTGCTAGGTGCGGTACTCACTGTGGTCGTCTTCGCCGCCGTTCATGTTCCTGGTGTAGGAGGAGGTAGACCAGCATTGGGAATATGTGCAATTCGGGCACCATGGCGTTGTGGTTCGTCCTTGAGTGGCGAGAGGTGAGTCGTTTCCTTTCTGTGTACTGTTTCTACCATGCTTTTGATGGCTTTGGTACCGCCCCGGAAAAGGTGGTGGATTGGTGTGTCATAATACAGTGAGCTGTACATTGTCTTCCACCTGGCTCTTGGCGGTTACCGCTGCAGTGCTTGTTGCTACCGCTGTGGCGGTCGCAGTGTTAAAGTGGCTGTATGCTTTGGCAGTGTCTGCCGTTGTCAAAATTACATTTTTCTTACCGCTGGCCTGTTGGCGGCATTATCGCCGCTTCATCACGGACCGCCAGGGTTGTAATGAGGGCCTATGTGTGTAATGACTGACTTTCTTAGGAAAAGAACAATAGAGACACTGACTGGAGTATAAGCTGCAACAATCTTTTTACCTGACAAGTCGGACGATGAGAACATTACAGAAGAGACGAGTCAGTGACATATGAACGGAGTACTAGTAGAAATTACAGAGTTCATGTTTTAGTTTTATTGGACAAAGTGTGAACATGCGATCCCTTGACCAATAGGGACTTGGGAAGTAGTTTTAGGAAATTTAACTTAACAGGACTGCACTGATGGAAGACAACACATTTGCCCATTTTCTTCTTGCTGAAAGGCCATTACTTCCTTGAGTGTTTTGACAAGAGACGTACTTAACTTTATTGCTTTAAGACTTCAGCCCTCATTGCAACCCTGGCGGATGGCGGTAAAATGGAGAACTGGCTGACTGTACATTTCCCAATATTACGACATTGGCAGTTAGGTAAAACTCTGTCCGCCACGGCAGTAACAGACGCCGGGCTAGAGACTTCAGTGTCCAGCCAAGCGGCCATCACTAGCCCAGCGGCAGGATTATGACTCCGCCTACCGCCATGGTTTTCTTGGCTTCCTTACCACCACAAAAACCATAGCAGTAGGCACTATCAGTGACAGGGAATTGCTTCCCTGTCACTGATGGGGGTCTTCCATGCCCCCTTCCCCCTCCCCAGGTTTCCCCCCACTTCCCCTCACACTCCAGACCCCCCAACATACACGCACCTTCACGCACCATCGAATCACGCATATACACACTCATAACCACATCCATCCACCCATGCATACATCCATTCACACACACATCCACACACACACTTACATACATACATGCACACACGCATTCACACAACACAACATACATGCCCATACAACATACACGCACTCACACATCCATACTTGCACACTCGCATCCACGCACACACAAATACACACACACACACACCCACACACACACAACACCCCCACCCCTCTCCCCTGTCCGAGAACCCAACTTACCTGATTTCAGGAGGTCCTCCGGTAGGAGACAGGACGGGGCGCTGCATGAGTCATGATACGGTCTGCGGCAGTCCACTGGCCGCAGCCGGAATTCCACCATCCTTCTGGCAGAATTCTGGCTACGGTCATAATTTGGCAGACGGGCGGTAGCTGGGACAACGGTATTTTCGCGGCCGTTGCTGCGGCTATAGGTGGTTTTTACAGCCAATGTTATAATGATTGCCTTTGTGTTTTCTGTACTTTGATGCTGAATTCTGATGCCTTGCTGACTGGACTGATGTCGTGATGATGAAGACTATCTTAGCTTGCCAATCCAATTAAGGAGAGGTATACTTTTACCCATGTGATTTGTTATGCCTATTTGATGTCTTTTCTTTGCTGAATCTAAATGTATGTGATATCATTTGCGCAATTATTCTTGTTATTGATTTGCACAGTAACTTTAGAAAATGTAGTAGTTCAAGCTTTGATTAGATTGTGTTTCTTTGGCAGGTTTGGACAGCCAGTGATGTTTCTGTTATGTGTATCATTTGATTTTGAGATTATTTTACATACATTAGCATTGTTAATATAGGAAAATAAACATTTTAACTTTTACTAAAATGTGTGGTTATTCATGACCTTTCAAGTCATGGTGTGTGACAATTACTGACTCCATTGATTACAAATACTATTGATTAGCATTGATTATTGATTTTACTGATTGATTATTGATTATTTATCTGCCTGTACTTGATCTATGGTGGGAACATCTTAATTGCGAGTCAAAAGGTTCATCGACCTATTTGCGTCCCCTTAGATGCAACCATCAGTTCATCAATATATTACACTAAGGCAGACTGAAATGGCATGTTTAAAGTCTCTAAGTTCTTCTTCAAAATCTGATAAAAAATGGATGGTGATTCTGAAAACCTCTGTGGAGTATTGTGCCATGAATATACATGGTTGCCTAACCTGAATGAGAAAAGTAATTGGCTATCCTCATGTGAAGGCACCGAGAAGAAAGCCTGCAACAAGTCAATAACAGAAAAGCACTCTGCTTCATATGGAACTTGGAATAAAATTACTGCTGGATTTGGCACCAAGGGACAACAGGATACCACAATTTTGTTTACCATTCTCAATTTCTGAACTCGGCGATATTTCCCACTTGACTTTCACAATCCCATAATTGGAGAATTACAAGAGCTACCTTCATGTCTTTTAGAACTCCCTGCTCGACAAAGTCTGTAATTACTGGGGTAATTCCTTTAATTACTTCTGGAGTCATGTTATACTGTGGCATTCTTGGAAAAACTGCATTTGGCTTTACTTTCACTTTGACTGGTTCAACATCTTTTATGAGTCCAATATCTTTACCCAAGAGATCCCAAACTCTCGACATTAGCGTGTCTTATAATCCATCAGGCATGTCTTTGATTGTCATGACAGGAAATAATGTAATGAGTGCATACATCTCATCAGTTTAGCCCGGAAGTCTCATCATCACTATTAGTTTGAAATGCGATCCCTTCATGAGTACATGTGATGGAGCATTTTAATGTGCATAGTAAGTCTCTTCTTAACAGACTCACAGGACTCGAAACAAAGACAACGAATTGGTGCAGATTCTCAAATATTCCTATTTTTACTGGAATGAGCTCTGTTATGGGGTTTGTCAAACACTGATTTTGCGACTCCTAAAACTTTAACTGTCCTTCCAGAAAGGGGCACATTAGGGACTTCAACAGATCTGACAGTGGAACAAGTTGCTCCAGTGTCAACCAGGAATGAAACATCATGACCCATAACACTTGCATTTACATAGGACCATGCTGATAAACTTTCGGTGAGGCAGCCAACACACATTCTTCCTTTTCTGAATTCTCATCCACAGATTTTTTATTTTATTTCATCATCACTGAAATCTATCAATGGGTTTTGTGTGATTAACTGATTTTGATTTGTATTTGCTCTATCATTCACGTTCTGCTGAGGAACAAATTACCTGTTGCGGTGCCATCAGAGCTTGTGGAATCCGCATTTTTTGCGGGGCTTGGATATGCTTTTGGGAAAATTTTATTTGTTGTTGGGTAATTTGCATGTGGACTGCTCCAATAGGAACATTCATGTTTTGATTTTGGGGCCTTTGAACTCTTTGATTTTGAAATTGACTGTTGCCAGCCTTCTGCGCAACACCACCGCCTTGCCCAAATTATTTACATCATTATAGGGACCCTTCCATTTCCAATGTCTGACATTGCCGAACACCTGACAAGGAAGCATTTTCTTCATGTTTTGAACATCAGCCACATATACTTTTGGGTCTACTCGAAGTCCACAAGCTCTACCTCTGAGCTGAGGCAACATATTTCTCTGGTGTTGTGTTCCCTGCATTCCTCCTACATTCACCATTCCTTGCAATCCCTGCATATCCGCTGCTTGGGTAGATTTGATTTGCATCACCATTGCCTTTTCCCTTAGTCTTTTCTGCTTCAACTCAATTTCATCACTACAGTATTTTATGTAATGCAATACTTCATCAACAGGTTTTCCCAGCCAGAAAATCAAACGATTCTGAATCATGTTGCTAATTTCAGGTTTCAAACCTTGAACAAATCTGAACACAAAATTAATCCTGTCTCTTGGTTCAATAATTTCTGTGCCACTATATTGCTTGAACACCAGTAACAATCTCTCATAATAAGCATCAACAGACTCCTTTGTCTCCTGAGCTGTCCTGTCAATAATTTGCCAATCAACATCTCTGGGGGAAATGTTAGTTTGCAAAAATTCAATCACCTTGTGATAGCTTTTCATCTCCTCTTCAGATGGTGCACCTCTTACTGCATCCCTTCGGGTCTGACCAATAAACACTCCTCTTACACTAAACCCACAAATCTGCTGGAACCACAATCTCAAATAAAGTGTTCAAATCTTTCCACAGGTGCTTTGCAAGCTTGACAAAACTCTCTGTTTTTTGGTACCATTCCACTGGCTTTTTTCTCAACTTTGAGTAATCGTTTGTAAATTTGAATATGTTACTTCCACTCATCGGGACATAAACAAAGTTCCCTCCTGGAAATTCTCTCATTGGCATCATGTTTACAACTCCCTCAGCCTGCTTTACATTACTTAAAGATTCAGTCAGCTTTTTCTTCTGTCCTCTCTTCTTTGCCCATCTGCGTTCTCATTTATCTAATGCTCCTCATGTTTGAATGCTCTGGATTAGTATGAAGTTTCATTCCAGGTGATCTCCTATTTGCAATGTCTCTCTTTGCAATGCTTTCTTCCTCTTTCCATTATCTTGCTGTGTAAACTGTGGAATACTACATGGAGCTCTCATAGCCTGCTCTGGAGCCGTCACAGATGATCCCATTGAGCATGGAGAACATGTCACATCAGTCAATTGACCTACACTATCATGTGTTCGGTTCAAACCAAAATGAGTCATAGGGGTCATGGCTGGCTCAGTAGTGCTCAGATTCTCAATTTCTGCATTATTTCCAAAAGGTGAATTAATTGCTGATACTGGATTTGGAACCTGGGACTACTATCATTATTACCCTTTTGTTATTATTGACCTATTGTTACCAGAACTGTCAATGCATCTAATCCTGACAAATTAGTTTGACTTGGTGGAATTATCAGTTCTTTACCTTGGCAAGATTTGTCTGATTTGGGGCAACATTCTGTAGTGTTATTACTGGGGAATACATAGGCATTGTCCGTCTCTGGTTCTCAATTTGTGCATCTGTCTGTGCATTAGGTGTGGATTCGAATTGAGTCGTTCCTGAATTATGAATTGGCTGTGGCATAACTGGAACTGTGATATTTTGGCTGTATTAATGATTGGAACTGTCAGATAAACAGCTGGCACCTGTGCAACATTATCAGTAGGTATGTTTGGAGTCATCTGAACCTGGCTTTGTGTAACTGGAGCTGTGACAATATTCAGAGCTACATTCTGATTTACTAATTCAACTGCATTGTACAGTGGGGGACAAATCTGCAACAGCTGGATTATAAATTCATCCTCTGAATCACTTTCCAAGTCAGCTACCTTTTTATTTTCCCCTAACTTCTGTTCTATATCTTCCTCAGAATTATTTTTGGCTTTAGATTGAGCACTTCCATCACCTTCCTGTATAACTGCTGGGAATAACTTCACTGCATGTAAAGTATCTGCTCTTCACATCCTCTGTTCCTCATTCCATATAGCTTCTGCTAATGTCTTTTCTGCTTCTCTCATTCTCCTTTCGCATTTCTAAGCCTTTTTCTGCCTCACAAATAATTCACAAATTGCAAGTATTTCAAATTGTGCAGGTCTAGAAGGGGTTTTGACTCATGCACACCCTCCTCAGATTCTCTAATACTCTTAAATTAAAAGTTCCATAACAGGGAAAAGGTAAGGGACCTTCCTTCTCAGTTACTTTACACCATTAATGTATTCAAAGACATGATGAAATGCCTCTTTTCTCTATTACCTCAAATGCTGGAGTACCCTCAGGTAGAGTAGGCTCACCCTCTCTAACTGGAATACAAACTTTCCTCCAAGGGCTCTCCTTAAAAATTTGAAAAACATAATTTTTTTACAAATTTAATTTACAAATTAAAATTCTACGAAACCAGGAAGTAATTTTCAATCCCAAAATCTCTTTCACAAGCTGTTCTTAACCTATAGCAGGGCTGTTTTGTCCACCAATCCATGCACATTTTTTTCTTACCAACCAACCTGTTCAAGCGCGGATTAAGTGACGTCACACTCACTTCACTCAGCAGCTGTGACTCACTTCAGAGCTGTCTCATACACCTTCCACATAAATATCTAAATGCAAATATTCCAAGCACAAGAAACAAACCTCTCTGTTAACTATGGGCAGGACTCAAATGCTTTTAAAGCTGTACAGAATTTTCGACTGTGGCCTTTTGTACAAAGCGTTACTCTTCTGACTATGGCTTTCTCATGAATGAAAGTAACATTTGACCTGCAAACCTCACTTCGGTCGATACAGATCCTCTCTGTGCACTCAGGATTCACCTAATACCAACCAGCAACTCACACACTCAAGGGAAATCTGCTGGCATTGTCGACAGCGCTCAATTGACCAACACCTCAC
The DNA here is from genome assembly GCF_031143425.1 of Pleurodeles waltl. Lineage (NCBI taxonomy): Eukaryota > Metazoa > Chordata > Amphibia > Caudata > Salamandridae > Pleurodeles > Pleurodeles waltl. Next base: position 111,472,605 of record NC_090450.1, read on the forward strand.
TGCAGACGATAAATTAACCAAGTGTCTCTATACAGCTGTGCAATACTCCAGGCCTCGTAGGACCCATCAACAACAACAACCACATGGACAATTTTTGGCGCAAGATTCACTTGAAGTATGCCAACTCCCTATTCTCTTACTTGGAGTATGCAAACCCCCTACTCATTTACCTGGAGTATGCATACTCCCTACTTACTTCATGCACTAAACTTCACTGCAATTTAGCCAAAAGCAGTGCAAATATAAACCTTTCTCAAAACACATACTGTACACCTGTGACACAAGGTGAAATTTCATCAACCCCTACACTACACCAAGAACAACTCACAATGTGGGCAAATTCTGACTCTCCTCCTTATAAAACAAAACCATCCTCTGCTACCAAAAACTGCTGAAACGCTCACGGAGATCCTCTTCCCCCATAAGGTTCAGAAACCACAGGCACACTGGTGATCCACCATACCCTATCCCACCTTCAAAAGACAACTGGATCTTTGGACTTAGTGAGGAGTTAGTAGACATATTCATTCAATCACAAATTAGTAACCAGAAATCATAAATAATTATGGACACCTTGAATAATGTAAACACTAAATCAAACTCCAAACTGAATGAAGTTTCAAAGCTTTATTAAAATCCCAAAATCAAGGTAACATATAGGGTGTGCAAAACTAAGTTATAGAGATACTTGAAGACCATTGGCTGGCCAAAACATCTAAAAAGATTCACGTCCTCATTACGACCCGGGTGGTCTTAAGACCATCAGGATTGTGGTGGCTGTCGGACCGCCACCAGTGTGGCAGTCTGGCAGCCACATTATGACCATGGCGGTCGTGCCACCATTGGACCCCAGCATCGCCAGATCATGGAGCCTCCTTGGAGCCTCTCACACCTGCTTTAGCTGCAGAAACCACTGTGGACTGAGTGGCTGAGGTGCTGGGCTGGGTCCTGGCCAACCTGGCCCGAAGTGAAGGACGGAGGAGGGGCAGGGAATAGGTCAATGGTGGCAAGGAAAAGCTTCTTAGGGACACTGGAGCGGGAAGAGGGTGAAGGTTTTGGAGCAGAGGAAGAGGGAGTGGTTGTAGGAGGTGTCTGTCTGCTGTGTTTGGGTGCAGGTGCATGGGCTGGATGCTGTTGTGAGGTGAATGACTGTTGGGTATCTGAGTGCTTGCGTTTGTGTACTTTGGGAGGAGGGGGCACAGACACAGGGGATGTGTACATGGATGTGGGGCTGGTGAATGCCAGTGAGGGGCGTGTTGTGATAGGTATGCTGGTGATAGAGGTAGTGGATGAGGATGTAGTGTATCCAGGTGTGAGTGGAGACACTACTGGGAGGGAGGTGGAAGACGAGGAGGAGGGGGACACCGTGGAGGCAGTGGATGTTGGTGTGTTTGCATCTGGATGGTGCTTGTGTGAGTGCCTGTGGGATAAAGTGTGGTGGTTGTGTTTGCCTGAGCCACTTCTGTGTGTTTATTTGGGTGCATGTAGGTCTGAAGGTGTGCTTGGCATAGGCTGGGGTTGAGGGGATTGGGACTGGGTAGAGGAAGTTAGAGGGAGGAGGCTTGAGACAGGGACAATGGCTGCCATCAGTGAGTTGGCAAGAGCCTGGAATGCTCTCTGTTGGGCCGCCACGCCAGAGTGAATGCCCTCCAGGTATGCATTTGTTTGCTGCAAATGCCCCGCTAGACCCTGTATGGCATTCAATATGGTTGACTGCCCAACAGAAAGGGATCTCAGGAGGTCAATAGCCTCCTCACTGAGAGCAGCAGGGCTGACTGGGGCAGGCCCCGAGGTGCCTGGGGCAAAGGAGATGCCCACCCTCCTGGGTGAGTGGGCACGGGAAACATACTTAGGGGCTGCTGGGAGGGCGCTGCTGGTACCGGGGTGGAGGCTGTACCTGTAATTGGGGTGGCCACAGAGGTGTCCGCCACCGCCAGGGATCTTCCATCGGAGGAGGAGTCGCTGTCGGAACTGCCTCCTCCGTCCCACAGGTGCCCTCACTGTTGGTGGATTTGGCTTTCAGGCCCATGTTGGATGCAGCTCCTTTCGTCACCGGTGCCTCTGCTCCTCCGCCAGATGATGCTGATGCACACAAGGACAGGGTGACAAAACAAAAAGAGGGGGAGGGCAGAGGATACACTTGGTCAAAGCCAGCACTAACACTACTGTTGGCGTACACAACTCATAGGGAACATCCCAATGCACTAGGCCATGCACTACCAGTTACAATGTTCGCACCAGCCCATGGGGTACAAAGCCTAACGCCATTAGCTGCACACCTGAAACCCACAGGACCCTGCCCAGTAGTAGATGCCCACTAACATAATTGGGGTTGGATCTGCATCTGAGCTTGGTGTGTGTGAGGGTGTTTGGGGTGATATGTTGGGTTGTGTGCTGTGAGGTGCCTGGATGGTGTATGGGTGATGGTGTTTTGTGGCTCTGATTCAGCGGGTGCTCCTGACTTGTCTCTCTCTCAGTTGTCAAATTCTTTGAGTCGTAAAGGGTTGTGGGTAGTGTGTGTTTTACATTGGTGTGGGTGTGAGGGTGTGGTGTGTGTATGCGTGTCAGTTGTGTGTATTTTGAATTGCCCAATGTGGTGTTGTTTTGTATGTGTGTGTATTTTGAGCACGGCGTTCTGTACCACCAATGGTTTACTGCGGTTAAATGTCTGCTGCGGTGATTCATGGGTCATGATGCTGTGGGCCTATTTCTGTTGGCGTAACGGTGTGGGTTTTGATACCACCATTTTATCACTGTCCTTTGGTGTGGCGGACTTGTGTGTGTATCTGTATAGTGGCGGATTTCTATGTGTGTGTCATAATACTCATAGCAGTATACTGCCGCAATCGCGGTATGTTGGCAGCAGTCAGCATGGCAGTAAGCAGCACTTACTGCCAATGTCATAATGAGGGCTTTAGAGGGAGACAGGAGGTGGAAGATGACAGCAGCACACTTTGCCAGACATCAGCAGACTCTGACAGACAGTAGAAGACTCTCTCAAAGTTCCAAAGTTCCTCGCTAGTTAGAAATATCCTTTGGCCTTTTGATTGGTCGTTTATCTCTGCACATCTTATGCAGAAGGTTCAGCATCCATTGGTTGCCGCTGACACCATCAAGTTTGCAACTATTCTGCGGATTTCCTCAGAAAAACGTGCTTAGTCATTTCAATGATTCCATACAGTTCTGACAAAATATTACATTTTCTTGTTGGTTGTTACTACAGGATGGGCTAAACCTTTCTTATACGAAATGTTCTGCCTTGTTCAACAGCTAGAACAAATATTGTTCCATGCTTAACATCGAAACAAGTTCTTCACCTTCAATAGAATACGGCATTCTACATCAAGTCATAAACCTAGGCAAATTAGTTGATTGCAAACATTATTTACAACATTTTACAAACAGTTTTAAACTTGCATTCATTATTCTGCACACATGTAACTCACGTCAGTAAAATCCATTTAAAACAATATAAGTGCGATGAATTCATGTTCATTTACTACTTGATACTTTAAATATACTTAATTTCTACTATTTCTTTTAATGATAATACATTTCAAAGTTAATTCTATTTCATTTCATGTTAAAAAGTAATGTGAAGTACGCATGGAGGCCACATTGTCCATCCTGATTTCTCTGTTAGGGTTCTAACGTCGCAGGTTGTAAATCACCATATGCTAACTTCTACCCCATGAAAGTATTAGTAAAAATTGATCTCTACCAAAGTGCACAAGTTCTCCTTTCGACCCAGTCATGTCTGCCAGGATCCCTGTTGGGGGGCGTTATCAGTCTTTTGTGTGAGGACAGGCCACTGGCCTTTGAAGTGGAAGATAGAGTCCCTCCCTGCCCAGGGACATCTATCTGTATGCGGATAAATGCAGATGCAGCTGTGTCCTGTGTTTACAGCTGACTGGGTCGAATGCACAAGGGGAGCTGTCAAACAGCACAGACCAGACATGGATTGGAGACAGACTGTAAGACAAAGATGGCAGTATGTGCAGAGAAATGCCTACTTTCTAGAAGTGGCATTTCTGAAATAGTAATGTAGAATCCAACTTCACCAGAAAGGAGGATTTCCCACTACCATTCCAACCATGCCAAACATGACAAGTCTGTTCCTCCCTTATCAGAAATTACCACCTAAAAACATATAAGTGAATCTCTAATGATGGTCTATGACAGAAGCAGGCTTCACAGCAGTGAAAATGACGTTGGGAGTTTTTCATTACCAGGAAATGTAAAACCTATAAGAACATGTCCTATCCTTCACTTACATAGCAGCCTGCCCTATGGGTTATCTAGGGCCTTACCTTACATAAGTAACATTACAGGTTACTTATGTGGAAGACAAGGGGAAATTAAGGCTTGGCAAGTAATTTTAAATGCCAAGTCGAAGTGACAGTGAAACAGCATACACAGGCCTAGCATTGCCAGTCCTGAGACATGGTTGGGGGGCTACTTATGTGGAAGGAACAACCAGTGCTGCAGGCCTACTAGTAGCATTTAATTTGAAGGACCTGGGAGCATCCTGTGCACTTTACTAGGGACTTGCAGGTAAAATAAATATGCCAAAAGGGTATGAGCCAATGTTACCATGTTTAGGGGCAAGAGCACAAGCACTTTAGCACTTGTCAGCAGTGGTAGAGTGTGTAGAGCCCTAAAACTAGCAAAAATGAGATCAGAAAATGGGGGGAGGCGGACAAAAAGTTGGGGAAAGGCTACTCCAAGGCTGTCACAGATCTATTTTTCCTAATTATGTTCATTATTTTTTCAATTCAGCAATTAGTTCTATATGAAAACCATTGATGAACAGCATCTTTAACAACTTATTGAATTTCGATTTTATGTACTTTTCCAAAATGTAAACATTTAATGGTTTACCAATGGGTTTCACATCAGTTTCAGTCACAAACTGGAATTAAGTACACACCATACAAAATAATAAAATACATTTTCCACCACTTAAAATTAGGGTGAAATATTTTTTTTACAACTCTGTCTGTTGCTGAATGTTATGAATATGGTAACTTAGCATAGCATTTCTCCTGTTGATACCATTCTTAATAATATATATACTTTCTTGCACAGCATATTTTCCTGTTTCTGTTTTTAAAACAATTCATAATTTCCAATATTTTCTCTGTCCCCTTCAAGAAAAACCTCAAACCTTAGGTAGCTTTAGAATCTCAAACATGCCGGGGAAAAAGACGCAAAATGGCCTGGGTATATTTTGTGTATAGAATAAGTTAAGAAGACATACCTGCACGTAACAGGTTAATTCATACCAGCGCCTAGGCACCGCATAAATTCTATAAAGCAAAGTTAGCTGAGGCTGAAAACAGTTGGCACTGTGAAGTAATGTAACATATAAAGGCCAATCATATATAGTTTGTCCTTTTGTTCAGGCGATATATCTGAGATCAATCAGTTTTTACTACTAATGTACCTTTCCAACACATCTTGTCTTAACTTTAAGCACATGTCTATAAGTCCAATTTACATTTTGAAAAAGATGATGTTCCTTTGATGGATTTTTGATACCTCTGACAGTTGGGTTGGATATGTAATCTTTTCAGATGAGACATATGTTGAAAATCGTATCCTAAAAAAGATATACTTTTACCATCCAACAGATAAATGAACGCCTATTTTCGAAAGGAAAAACCCTCATGAAAGTGATATAGCACAATACAGAGGTTGTGCTTTTGGTTTAAGAGATTACTGTGAATTCTCTCGCATTTTTTACTTCTGAATTGGACTACTCTACCCTGCCTCTCTTCATTCAATGTCTTCCTGATATAATGGCATGTATTTTTTCTACCTCATTTGTTTCTTCTTTCATTTCTTTTATCTAGGTTACTGTCTTTGCTCACTTACCTTATTTAGGTTTGTTCATTTCCAGGTCTCTGCTTGCAGCCATTTACATGGATTTTACTAAATGATGACTGCACCAGATAATGTATACAACTGATTAATGTATATAAGTCAACAATCCATTATCTCTGTGAAGTAGGAACGTGCAGTGGCTTTTATCTTAGATACAGAGAGTCAGCACACAGTTCATACTGGACCGTGGCATTGCTCATTTTGACTTTTAAAGTGGTTGCACATGCTGTTTTCTTTATCAAAAGAATGGCCCAGTTATTCAATAATCTGTTGTGTGTTTTGCTGGGTTATGCAGTTGTTATATGTCCTATTACAGAGCACTATTGTTCATTATATGAGAGTGTTCCTAGCTATTTAGAACTGTTCTAAGGAGAACATCATTACCGATGATTGACCACCTGGGTGCCTAGGGTGAGCTGGTCTCGTTCTCGGCAACGGTTCACGTGTGCCGGGGAGGAGACCAGCTCATCCTGCACCCGGGCAACGGGAACACCCCTTATCAGGAATGGAAGGAGAATCGCTTCCCCTTCCACCCCGATCCCCACCCCCCATGATGTCTGATGACATCCTCGCGCAAAAGCATTTCTCTTCCAATCACGGGCTGGGGGCGGAAGAGGCATCAAAAGATAGGAAAGGCCTTTCCCTTCCTTTGATGTCTCACTGAGCATTTCTACAGCCTGATCGTGAAGTGATTGGGCTGCAGAAATGCCCACTAGGCAGCAGGGAGTTTGTTAATTTTTATATTTATATATAAGGTGAGCAACCCCTTAGACAAGGGCCGCTCCCCAGAGTGGCAATATTTTTTAAGGCCATTTCTGCCCCCTGGGGGCAGATCAGCCTATTGTAATTAGGCTGATCTGCCTCGGGGGGGGTGAGCGTCGGGGCAGAAACCTCTAGACGCAAGGGATTGTTTACTTTTTTTTTTTCAGGAGGGCCATTTCTGCCACACTTGGGGGTAGGTCGGCCTATTTTATTCAGGCCAAGGGTCGCTCCACCGGGGGGGGGCAATTTTATTTTAGGCCATTTCTGCCCACCTTGGGGAAATGTGCCCCACAGCGGAGCAGAAACCAATAGACACCAGGGATTTTTTTTTACGTCAGTTTCACACAAGAGGAGAGACCCCTTAGGCAAGGGTTGCTCCCCGGGGTGCAAATTTATTTTAGGCCATTTCTGCCAACCTTGGGGCCATATCGGCCTATTTTTCTTAGGCCGATCTCCCCCCAAGGGGGGGTAGAAACCACTAGGCACCAGGGATTTTTTTGTTTTTTACAGATGGGGAGTGACCCTTTAGGCAAGGGTTGCTCCCCTGGGGGGCAAATTTATTTTAGGCCATTTCTGCCCCTTTGGGGGTAGATTGGCCTATATCTATTCGGCTGATCTGCCCCCAGGGGGCAGAAACCACTTAGGCACCAGGGATTGGTGTGTGTGTGTGTTTTGCTTGGGGGGGCAGCCCCTTGGCCAAGGGTCGCTCCCCATTGGGGTCACATTACTGTTGGCCATTTCTGCCCCCCCTTAGGGGGAAGATCGATCTATTTTTGTAAGATCCATCTGCCCCAAGGGGGGGCAGAAAGCCCACAGAGACCAGGGAAGCTTTTTTTTTAACAAAAGATGTTGGGGGTATGGTCATACCCACACCCCAAATAAATGGGGACAAAGTTTTTCTGCCCACTGGTGGGCAGATGGGGTAATTAACCCTGATCCACTGCTGTGGGGGCAGAAAGCCTACTAGATGCCAAGAAATTAAAAACAAAAAATAGTGGGGTGGTGGCTACAAAGCAGTATGGGCATGGTTATGCCTCCACTCCAACTGAAGGGGGTAACAGCCTTATAGCTCTCCCCGCACACACTAAAACATCTTATCCCACTGCGAGCAAGAGGACATTTTATTATTTTGGGTTTTGGTTTTACGTTTGGGCCATGAGAGCTTGACTAATTCTCAAAATCGACCCACTTAGAATGGCAAGGGCTGCACTTTTTGGACTTTAGGACGCACCATCTAGAAAAATCTATGAGACCTAGTCACATCTGAAAACGAAACATCTGGGTGAGTCCAGGGTGGTGTGCTTTACATGCACCATGCACCATTTTCTTACCCACAATGCCCTGAAAACCATCAACTTTCCTGGAAATTACACATTTTCCCACATTTTTGTGATGGAACATTCGTAATCCACACAATTCCTACCACCCAGCATTGTCACATCTATACCAATAAAAATTCTGCCCCACTTGTCAGCCTAAAAATGTTTTTTTCAAACTGCCCTTTTGGACCCGCTTTAGTTCCCCCTCATTTTCTACATGGTTTTGGCTCTTACCTGTCACAGGCACTTGGCTCACCTACACAAGTGAGGTACAATTGTTACCGGGAGACTGAGGGGAATGTTGGGTGGTAGGAAGTGTGTGCTGGTGCGGTGATCCCACACTGAAATGTGGGTAAAATGTGATTTCTTAGCTAAATTTGAGGTTTGCTGAGGATTCTGGATGAGAAAACACTGGGGGATCCACGCAAGTCACATCTCCCTGGACTCCCTCAGGTGTCTAGTTTTCAGACATTTTCGTTTTGGTAGGTTTCCCTAGATGGCTGCTGAGCCGAGTACCAAAAACGCAGGACCTCCCACCCCCGCAAAAACAGGTAGTTTTGTATTTGATAATTTTGATGTGTTCACATAGATTTTTGGGGCATTTTCTGTTGTGGCACTAGGCCTACCCACACAAGTGAGGTACCATTTTTGTTGAGAGACCTGGGGAAATGATACGTAGATGGAAGTTTGTGGTTCCCCTCAGATTCCAGAACTTTGCAGCACCGAGATTTGATGAAAAAGTGTTTTTTGCCAAATTTTTAGTTTTGCTAAGGATTCTGGGTAGCAGAACCTGGCGAGAGCACCACAAGTTACCCCATACTAGCTTCCCCTACGTGTCTAGTTTTCAGAAATGTCCAAGTTTGCTAAGTTTTCCTAGGTGCCAGATGAGCTAGTGGGTGAAATTCACAGCTAGGCACTTTGCAAAAAACAGGTCAGTTTTCTTTGGGAAAATGTGATGTGTCCACGTTGTGTTTTGGGGCATTTCCTATTGTGGGCACTAGGCCTACCCACACAAGTGAGGGTCCATTTTTATCAGGAGACTTGGGGAAATGCTGGGTGGAAGGAAATTTGTTGCTCCTCTCAGATTCCAGAACTTTCTATCACCGAAATGTGAGGAAAAAGTGTTTTTTTTTGCAAAATTATGAAGTTTGCAAAGGATTCTGGGTAACAGAACCTGGTGAGAGCCCCACAAGTCACAACATCCTGAGGTATGTAGTTTTAAAAAATGCATAGGTCTGCCAGGTTTCTCTAGGTGCTGGCTGAGCTATAGGCCAAAATCTATAGCTGGGCACTTTGCAAAAAACAGGTCAGTTTTCTTTGGGAAAATGCGATGTGTCCATGCTGTGTTTTGGGGCATTTCCTGTTGCGGGCACTAGGCCTACCCACACAAGTGAGATACCATTTTTATTGGGAGGCATGGGGGAATTCTGGGTGGAAGGAAATTTGTGGCTCCTCTCAGATTCCAGAACTTTCTGTCACCGACATGTGAAGAAAAGGTGTTTTTTGCCACATTTTGAGGTTTGTAAAGGATTCTGGGTAACAGAACCTGGGGAGAGACCAACAAGGCACCCCCATACTGGATTACCCTAGGTGTTTAGTTTAAAAAAATGCACAGGTTTGGTAGGTTTTCCTAGGTGCTGGCTCAGTTAGAGGCTAAAATGTACAACTGGGCACTTTCCAAAAAACACATCAGATTTCAAAGTAAAAATGTGATGTGTCCATGTAGCTTTTCCTGTCGCGGGCATTAGGCCTATCCACACAAGTGAGGTACCATTTTTATTGGGAATATAGAATCGCAGAACAAGTTATTGCTCCTTGTCTTTCTCTACATTTTTTCCTTCCAAATGTAAGACAGTGTGAAAAAAGACGTCAAATTTGCGAAATTTCTGTAATTCACATGCTAGTACGGCAACCCTGGAATTCAGAGATGTGCAAATAACCACTGCTTTTTACCACCTTATCATGTGCCCATTTTGGAAATACAAAGGTTTCCTTGATACTTATTTATCACTCTTTATTTTTCACCAAATGAATTGCTGTATACCCCATATACAATGAAAACCCATTGCAGGGTGTAGCTCCTTTATTGGCTCTTGGTACCTAGAGTTCTTCATGAACATACAAGCCCTATATATCCCTGCAACCATAAGAGACCAGCAGACATAACAGTATATTGCTTTAAAAATCTGACATCACAGGAAAATGTTACAGAGTTACAGAGTTAAACATTGAGAAAAATAGCGTTTTTTAATCTCGATTTCAATATTTTTCTATTTCAGAGGTTATTTTCTGTAGGGAAACCTTACAGGATTTGCACAAATCACCCCTTGCTGAATTCAGTATTTTGTCTGCATTTTTAGAAATTTTTAGCTGTCTGGGATCAAGCATTGGTTTCACACCCATTTCTGCCACTAACTGGAAGGAGGCTAAAAGTAAGAAAAATAGTAAAAATTGGTCTGTCTGTTTCTGAAAGGTGGGAAGATGGTGACTTTATCACCTCAAACCCTTTGTTGATGCCATTTTCAAGGAAAAAACCACAAGCCTTCTGCAGCCCTTTTTCCCCATTTTTTTAAAACAAATTTTTTGCTGTATTTTGGCTAATTTCTTGGTCTCCTCCAGTGGAACCCACAAACTCTGGGTACTGCTTGAATTCCTAGGATGTTGGAAAAAAGGGACACAAATTTGGCACTGGTAGCATATGTGGACAAAACGTTATGAGGGCCTAAGAGTGACCTGCCCCAAATAGCCAAAAAAGGTCTGGCATCTTAGGGGGAAAAGGCCTGGCAGCAAAGGGGTTAATACACATTGTAAATGTCATATGCACTGTACCTGTATGACTCACAGACTTATACCTTGATGTCTTGCCTAGAGACACCCGTTTCGCTATCTTCATTATGGTAGCCCCTGCATATGTGGAGTTTGGTGTCAAATAAAGTGCCTTCTCTCCCTTGACACAAATCTGGTATCACAGGACAGCTGGCGTGAACCCAGGTAGCACCTTAGAAGTTACCCACCAGTTTGTCTCAACTTCTTTGTGCTCTGGCTGATCAGCACATATTTCCCATGGCTGCTGCTGGCAAGACAGGATTCTGACCTCCTGCCAAGTAGTGTGGACACTCCCAGGAGTCAGAGATAAAGGCTAAAGTAGAAAGAAGATCACACCTCCAGCCCCCTCAGGCTGGGCTAGTGAATAGGAATTTCAGGGAGGTGAGCTTCAAGACTTTACCACCCTGATGGGCATCTGTGCTATTCCTCAGAGAAAGAAACAACCATCCTTCTGCCCCCAGGCACATCTGCTTGTGAGAAAATATATATGTAGTGCAGTAGAACCCCCAGCAGACTTACCACAACTCCAGGGTGAGCAGCCCGGTCTGTGCACTAAATTTTGATTTCTTCCATCTTGGAAGTGGCAGAGTAAAGGGCTTTGGGTTGCAAAAGGTAACCCACTCCAGTGGATGTGGCCACCTTAGGAATATTTGGCACTCCGCGCACAGCCAAAAAACTCAGTGTAGTTGGGCGGAGCAGAGTTTTTACCTTGCTCGCGCCCGTCAACAATGAGTTAGCAAGCGAGAATAAGGAAAATCTTACTTAAGACCACCTCCCAGCAAGATATATCAGTGCAAGCGGTTGCAGTATGGTTGTGACCACTCACGTTGAGAAACCTTCTGTTTACGCTGAGGTAGCTGGCGCTCAAGTAGAAAATCAACTCGAGTGGCAGAAAAGAAGCAGCACCCTTTTGCACTGTGCAGGGAGCTGTTTGTGCTGATTTTTCAGCATGAGACAAAGACCTGGCACTAAAAATCAGTGTGAGCATAATGACCTAATGCACTCTCCCACTTGTGCAACTCTGCGTAGCACGGCAGAGGTTTTTGGGCACTCTGAAGAGGTCCACGTAGCGAAACCCCGCAAACTCCACCCAGGCCTATTTAGGAGCGGATTCGTTGAAGGGGCTAGCTGCCCATTGGCCCCTAGCCTCCTCCTCCCTAACTCCCCTAAATGCAGTATTTAAGGGACATCCCTGACACCAGAACCTCAGATCTCAACAACTGACTTCAAACAAGGACTAAGAGGAGCTCAGATTCACTCACAACTGGACTTTGCCAACTTCACCAAAGCAAAAGAGGGATACTCTGTCAATGATGCAACAGACTGAGAACTGCATGTACAACCCTTGTCCTTGGCTGAAACTCAGCAAACCCAAACAGAGGGACCCCTGTTGACACTAGAAGCACCCTCAGTCTCCCTTGCACAAGTGACACTAGTCACCTGCAAAATGCAGGTACAAACGGTTGCAGAATCTGTAGATTCACTGGCCATCTGGCCCTCCATGGGATCCCCAAATCCAGGTAGTCCACTGTCTTCTGGGAGTTATAGTCTCGCCTGCCTCAAAGTTTCAGACAGCCATGACACTTTGCCAGAAACAGGGAAGTTCCCAAAGCTTTTTGTCACCTTTAGCAATGCCAAGGCTCCCTGTTGCAAGCAAGGTAACATACCCCCACACACAACACTGCATTTGCATGGCACACCAAGCAGCCCACATTCCTAGCCCCAGCGGAATCTTTGCATCTTGTTTCTTGCATCATTGTGTAAGCAGTAAAATCAGCACCAGCGCAAGTCCTACTCAGCACTGTCGACAGCCAGAACAACTCTGCACCTGAACGCCATGGGCTAGGTAAAAATGAACTTACTGTCCTAGGACCCACACAACCCTAAGCTAGAAAGGGCTCTGTGTAGCTCAACCTCTAAGTGGTCTTTGGCCACTTGTGGTTTTTCTCCTTTGATTTCAATGTAACATTAAAATGCAATTTTTGCTGTGATTTAAATTAGCTTATAAAATCTATACCTCTGGTTATACTGATGCAATTCCCTTCAATTTGGTGTCTAAATTAAGCTCTATTGTTATAAATTGGTGTTGGATTTCCTTTGAATCGTGTCTTATTGTCTATGTTGGTGCTATGAAATGCTTAACACATGTTCCCCTAGTCAAGCCTGACTGCTCTTTGCCCCAATACCCGGACTGTGCTAAGGACTTATTATTGTGAATCCAAGGTCAAGCTTTCAGGTATGGTGAGAATATAACATGGTGAGGACTAACCCCTACACTACATAGTACTTCACTTTCCTACATTGGTGTTACAGCGGTGGGATTCTGAACTTGTGTCTCACAGAACCATTTCTTTATAACTGAATTTTGAAGGAGAAATCCATTAAATTGACATTAGCAATACAAATTATTTGTGCAAAATGTTTTCACATTTTCGAATTGGTTTGTAAGGGCTTTTTGTAGACTACCATTCCTCTAGACATTCAAAAAGGATTAGGGCCCGATGTATGATGGCATTTTGCAGTCACAAATGGCGAAAATTGCTGTTTGGTACTGCAAAATGGGCAGCTACGATGTAGCATCCTTATTTTACAAGTTGGTCACAATTACTGACTCGCAAGATAGGGATTTGCGCCTTCCAATTAGGAAGGGGCATCTTGAGGGCGTCCATTCCTAATTGCGTGTGGCAGGACGATGTATGTTTGTTTTGGGACCGCAATTGCAAATGGGTTGTTACCCTTTCATGGGAAGTGAGAGAAGTCACTCTAGCTGACCGCCCACTGTTAGGGTAGAAGGACTCCTAGAGAACGTGTTGGATTTAATCTCACTGGAGGAGAGAAAACTCAAACTTGAGGAGAGGAGACTAGCTCTAGAGGAAAGTAGGGCTAAGTTGGCCTTAGGACTAAAGATTGTGGCAGTAGTCAAAACAAAAGGGAGAAGGCTGAATCCTTTGAACCTAAATCCTCCAAAGGGATTGTTCCTGAGTGTAGTGATGGAGATGATATTAATAAATCATTTTCAGCCTTTGAGAGTGCTTCAAGATGAGGAAGGTATCATCCTCCCCAACAAAGCAGCTCTCTACTTTGGGAGTTATTGTCAGCAAGGGGTAGAGATAGATGTCTGACCCTTAATGAGGAGAAGCTGAGTCCAATCAGCATATAATGGAGTCCTTGATAGAATGACTTGGACTCAGTGCAGAAGAGTACATGGCAAAGTTCAAAGACCCCCACAAAGATCAGAACCTGGCCTGCGTGGACTTTGAGGACTGTTCTGTCAAAGCACTGAAATGCCAGAACAAAGGCAATAGGATTGACACTTATGATGGGCTGTTAAATTTAATTAGAAAAGGGCACATTTTAACTAGTTATGCTATGGAGTAATTGTGTCAGTATATGGTGGATTCTGAGTTATCTGCTCCTACAGAGCTCGGGAAGATAGCTGACAAGTAGTCAGATCTAGGGTGTCCAAGAAGACCCATTGTGGGTGTGACCAGAAAAAGTGTTCACAGGCTTCCCAGTAGGGGAAAGAGGTGTAGTGAATATGGAGTTCTCTGAAGGACCCCGAATGACTTCTCTGTAGGGCAGGCCCAAGACGTCCCATAATCCACAGGAAATGGGTATCGGGGCAAGAACCGGTACCCAAATAAGGCTTCTGGGGTGTGTCATGACTGTCATCACACAGGTCATAAGGAAGATGAGGGAGCATGCTCCAGCAAGGTCCCCAGTGGTACCCAGTCCCTAGGATTGGCTAGCATTGGAGTGGGAGTCAAGGTGTACTCTGGAGAGGCCACAGTTCACACAGAGGCTTCAGATGTGGGGTGGGTATTGAAGCCCTGGCTATCTTACCTTCAAACATGGAGAATTATAGACAATGGCCAAAGATCAATGGGACTGAGGTAAAGGCTCTGAGGGATGCAGGTGCCAGTGTCACTATGGTGGCAGCTAGACTGGTTTCCCCATGCCAAATGCTGCTACGTGTCATTTATCAGGGTACCCTTGCTGACAATAAGACTAAGCTCTATCCACTGGCCTTGGTAAGCTTAGAATGGGGAGGGTTCACTGGCCCAAGAAGGTGTTTGGTCCCCTACAATCCAAGTAGAGTGTCTTTTTGGAAATTACCTTGAGACTTCTGTATTTAATTTTGTGTCTAATACATTACAAGCACTGATTGGACATTGATGTATTAAATGTTGATTGTTGTGTGGCTGAGAGCAGAGCCTAGAGCCCACAGCACAGTCATAAGCCTTGAATGCTGCTACTCACTAACCGGAGAATCAAGTGTAGAAAAGGGTTCTTATTTCTCAGTTTTCATGTCTGCAGTACTGGAGTAACAGGATAAATTGGGCCATAATACCATTATGGCACAATTTCCTTGTTTGTGCCAGATACACTTTTCAAAAGGAGTACCCTGAGCAAACAAGGAGAGTGTGCTGTATTGGAATGAATGCACTGCCCCAAGGGCAGCTGCATGTAAATGAATTTCAGAGAGGCTTTGAAGAAGCCAATTCGTGTTTCACTGTGCAGACAACAACCTGCCTGCACTTTTCAGAATGAAAAGAAATCACCTTGCAGGTGGGTGCAATGAGTGACTGTACCTGCCTGTAAGGGTCTGTCTGGGGGTTCATAGGACCATTTATCCTCCTCCAGAGGGCTACCTTTAGGGGGCACACTGATCGTGTGCCACCTTTTTGTGGCGTACTGTCAGTGTGCCTCCTGAGAGCTTCATTGCCTTTCCTCCCACATGTATAATACAGCACAGGAGCAGAAGTAAAGTGATTCCCTCATTTGCATGGGTCCATGCCCTCATGCAAATGAAGGAGCACCCTCTGATGATAGTGCTGGCACTATATGTGCACCAGCACTACTTGTATTACAAAAGGGGACGAACAAGCACCTGTGGTGCCTCTGTAGCACTAAAGTACCCCTAAACCACCAAAGTGTGCATGCAGAGCAATCACAAATGCCCATTGAGCCCCCCTCAGCACTTACAGCCCCTGAAATGAAAGATTCTGGTTATTGCAACAGGGGCCCACTATCTTCTGATTGCTGTGCGGCACCCCAGTATCACTTTTCTCAGACACATGACTACACTTAACTACACTTTGTACTGTGCTCATATTGGTCCAGATACTTTGGAACATAGAAAACACCATTCATAATAATGGCAGAGGTGCAGGTTTATGCCTGGCCCATTTTCCTTAAACCAGTCTACTAGAAGAATCAGTCCACAATTGTGCTGTTTAGTGTCTAGTATTTAGCAACACATTGTATCACAAAGTAGGACTACTATTTGTCGATCATACTTCATATAAAAGTAGTAAATTGAATGCATGTACTACTTGTGATTCAGACTGCATCCAGAAGATACACATATGCAAGACAACTGTAAAACAATCAATAGGAAAACAAATAACATTTCATTGTATGGCAATTTCTTAGATAAACTTGCATGTGTTTCAACAGACTGAATTGACTGAGGAAGTATATGTGGAATTTTCCTGGGGACGTCAAATACTCCTGGAAGAAGCTATTACACGATTGCCTTCAAAAGTTATGTAAGGTCAGGTGGCGCTTACTCCCATGCCATATGGGTATCTTTGGCTCACTTCTAATGATATGCATGCTTCATTAATTAGATGCATTTTAATCATACATCATCATGTAATCATACAGTGAAGTGATATATTTAGGAAAATGGAACATTTAACAACATATATTTAGAGCAAGTACAATTATGTGATTAAATATGTTGATTATGTTTGCAAGCTATTTATATTAGATTATTTGAATCAATTCAGAGCATGTGTGCTGCTCATCCTCATCAGTATTTCCAAAATTTAGAGTGAGGAATTGAAAAGCATTTCATTGTCAGTGTTACCAGAAGTTTCCAAAGTATTCATCTGAGCACAGCAGTACTCTCTGGAAGTACAGTTTATTTTCACATCATTGAACTCAGGTGTCTAAATAGATACAGAACACAAGTAAGAAACTTTGGTTATTTTCAAAAGTTTACTCCTTTAGGGAGTTTGCTTTGTAAACAAGGGTGAAATGAAGAGAACAATAGTATAGACTATGGCCATCATTATGACTCAGGTGGTCAGGGTTAATTTTGCGGTAGTACCGCCAACAGCCACACATGCACACATCACCCCCCACCAGTCACAGCACCGCTTACCCCACACCCCCTCCCTGCATATACACAAACAGACACCCACACACACCACAAATACACCCATTTACTCACACTGCCACACATGCATTCAAACACTGCATGCACGCACGCATTAATACAAACACTGCATGCACGCAATCATACAAGTATACCTGCAAACATACTCACACACATTGTTACACAATCACACTAACATGCAGACACACACTCACTTCACCATTCTTACACACATTCACTCACATGCATACAATCATGCAAACAACACAACACACACAGATGCATTCACACATGCACTCACACACTCAGACACACACACAACACCCCCACCCTCCCACCACCCTCTCTGTCGGACACCTGACTTACCTTGTCCGGTGAGGTGATTGTCCGGCAGGAATGGGAAGGGCGCTGCTAACGCTAGCAGCGCCCCACCAGCAGATCACTGCCAGGCCGTATTTCTGGTTAAAATATGGCTGGCAGTGTTCTACTGGCAGGGTGGTGCAGGTGGTAGCAGTGCCAGCTTACCACTGTCCAGCTGCATGAGCACTGCCGGATTTCCGCCCTTATTGTGGCAGAAGTAATGCAGTGCTCATAATATGGTGGACAGATGGTAGCCGCCATGGTGGTATGTTGGTGGCCGTCATGGTGACAGAAGGCGGTATTTACCGCCAATTTCATAACAACCCCCTATGTGATTTAATAAAAATCACCATCTCATAGGCTAATGAAGAAAATACCAGCTAGTTAGTTTATTTTGAAAGCATTTTCATTCATCTGCTTGTGAATTAACTAACAATGATAATTATATGGCTGTGTCTGGTTGAATCTTATTTCTCAATCAGTCGATTCATTTGAATTATTATACAAAATCTCAGTATTACATTATATCTGGCAGACTTTACTGTAAGGCTTGTCTTTTGGCTCAAATCACTCAAAAAATCGACTAAACATTCTCAGGTCTCAAATTAATTGGAAAGACCTTAGTTGCCTTCAGTCAATGGGTGAGGTTTCCAAAAATGGATCTAGTTATTTCCACGAATATGTTGGGTTGTGTTAAGCTGCAAGATAGGGAGACACAGCAGTATCACAGTGATAGAAGTGCTAATGTATGGCACGAGAGACAAACATAATTCACACTACACTCGTAAAAATACCACACATAGGGCCTGATTCAGACCTTGGCGGACGGCGGAGGCCGTCCGCCAAGGTTCCGCCGCCGAATGACCGCACCGCGGTCAAAAGACCGCGGCGGCCATTCAGACATTTCCGCTGGGCCGGCGGCCGCTCTCCAAAAGAGCGCCCGCCGGCTCAGCAGAAATGCCCCTGCAACGAGGACCCCGGCTCAGAATTGAGCCGGCGTAGTTGCAGGGGTGCGACGGGTGCAGTTGCACCCGTCGCGTATTTCAGTGTCTGCAAAGCAGACACTGAAATACTTTGCGGGCCCTCTTACGGGGGCCCCTGCAGTGCCCATGCCCCCAGGGGCCCCGCGGCACCCCCTACCGCCATCCTGTTCATGGCGGGTTTCCCGCCATGAACAGGATGGCGGTAGGGGGTGTCTGAATCCCCATGGCGGCGGAGCGCGCTCCGCCGCCATGGAGGATTCATTGGGGCAGCGGTAAACCGGCGGGAGACCGCCGGTTTACCCTTTCTGACCGCGGCTGAACCGCCGTGGTCAGAATGCCCTCGGGAGCACCGCCAGCCTGTTGGCGGTGCTCCCGTGGTCGGTGACCCTGGCGGTCACCGGCCGCCAGGGTCAGAATGACCCCCATAGTTTTTATTTGGTAACTAAGTAGTTATATATCTGCATTCGGTAACAGATTTAGGGCCTCATTATGAGGTTGGTGTGCTGACGGTGGTCCCGAGAGTTCCGTGGAGAGGAGACTACCGCAAAGCTGGCGGTCTCCTCCCAGGCCAATTAAAGATCTCCACTTGGCTAATGGGCGGAAACTTCTGAATTCTGAGTTTTCTCCGGTCATCCCAGTGGAAACCATGCAGCATCACAGAGGGGGCCCCCAGCACCCTTGGAATATACGCTGCCTGGTGTAGCAGACAGTATGCATTCCAAGGGTGCTGGCCAGGGGGGGCACCAGCACTGCCCATGACATGGTCTCTGGGTCCCTGATCCTATCAACTCAGATACCTCCTGGGACAGATACCCTGAACAAGACACTGCAACCTTCCAAGAGGAGTTGTCTGGCTGCCCAAAAGGACTCACCTGGACTGCCTTGCTGTGAAGGACTGCTACCTTGCTGTTGCCCTGCTGCCTTGGTGGCCTCTGGCTCTGCTGAGAAGTGCTCTCCAGTGGCTTGGATTGAGTTTGCCTCCTGTTTCCTGAAGTCTTGGTGCCAAAAAGACTTCTTCTCTTCCAAGGAACTCCTTGTGTGGTGAAAATTGCTGCACAGCCTGCCAGAGTCGACGCACGGCCTGTCTAGCTGTGAAAGAATCACTGCATTGCCCGACTCCCCAAGTGGAGTTTGATGCAGCACAAGCACCAGCGTTGCAGCCGGAACTTTGACCACACCCCACCTAATCAATGCATTGACGAGCCGGAACGACGCAGCCTGACTTCTCATGTGAGGAATCACTGCAGCTTTGCTGTGCGAAAGAAAGTCCGGCGCATCACCTACCAGATTGATCCAGCACCTGTGACTTCATCTAGCACGCCCAGGTTTTCCATGCATCATCCCTGGGCATCAAAAGACCCTGCATCGCAAAGAGGATTCAAGCCTGCACGCCGGAATTTGGTACAAAGTCCTTGCCGTGTGGAAAAGAATCAACACATTGTCTGTGTGCGACCGGAAATCCGATGCACACCCTTCTTTTTCCCCACGTCCGCTCCTCTGCGGTCTCCATGTGTGTAATTTTGACACATACCAGGTACTTTGTGCACACCATAGACAATTGTTGCTTTTTAAAGACTTAAGACTCTTCTTATCATTGCAAAAGTGATATTTCAACTTGTACGTATCAAATCTTGATAATTTTGACTGTAATTCATTCAGATAAATATCTTATATTTTCTAAACCTGTGTTGTGTATTTTTGTGTTGTTTTCACTGTGGAATTGCATGATTTATTTCAAAAATACTTTACACATTGCCTTCTACGCTAAGCCTGACTGCTCAGTGCCAAGCTACCAGGGGGTGGGAACAGGATAATTTGGATTGTGTGTGACTTAACCTGACTAGGATTATGGTCCTTGCTTGGACGAGGGTGTATGCCTCTGCCAACTGGAGACTCCATTTATAACAGCTACCAATCACATTTCTCAACTGACCCCTTACAGTCTGGAAGCTCCACCTGTGAAACTGGAAGTGCCAACAGGCCTTATGTAATTCTTTAGTTGCATCCCCAAAAGGGGTGACAAAAGAAAGCCAGGCTGAAAATATGACTTTTAACTGTCAGGAAACATTTACTATACAAACTGCAAAATGAACTGTCTGACAGCAGACATTCTCTACCTATACCTGTGTCTACTATACCTGCAATTATGTGAGATCCCATTTCAGCTACTATCCAGATAAGGATCCCATATTCCCTACCTTTGAAAGTTGAGTGGTAGACAGATTCAGAAAGTGTGCCTGCCCTGTGCGCAGGTATTCAGGTGGGCAAGATGTATGAGGATAGGAAAATGGTATTCTCTACCTCTATGCCTTTGAAAGCCATCTAATCATAGCTGAGGATTCAATGGGAGGCAAAGGTGTATCTCATATCTTTAATTAAATTTGCTCCAATTTTGCTAACATAGGGAAAGTTTTTAACATGCAGGTGCTTGTGGAAACCAAACACAAATTAAAATTGAAACATCAAAATTATAAACCAATATAAATACTAGGAACTACTTAAAGTATTCTTTTAAAATACAACCAATTTGTTGAAGAAGTTAATATCAATAACTAAATTAATCACTTTACAAACTCATGGAGTGACGCCATGTAAGAACACTATTTACCCATGTCAACCACAAATCTGAATAACAGGTAGCATGATATGGCTGCAAACTGTACAAAACATGGATTGCTAATACACTTTGTGATAACTAACAGAATGTGGACTGTATTGTATATTACATGTATGGTACAAAGTAGAGACAGATTTATGGTTCTCATGATTATACACTTAATACACTTCACTCTAATCTAGTTTTGCAATGTTCCACTAAGTCACACTGTTTGAAGACACTGAGCCAAAGTTTGAGAAATGTGTTGTGACTATGCCCTACCCTGATTGAACTGTTTATCTTCAGAGACTGAGTAGTTGGTTACATGCTACACCCTATAGAAAGCTGGAAAGTTTTGTTCCTATGAAGCACCTAGGCTGAAACATACTTTTATCAAAAAGTGTGCTTTATACGTTCTCACAGTTAGTCAGCCAGCTAATCAATCAGTCTTAATATACTCCTCGTCAATCCAGGGTGGAAACTTCTGTCAATTATTAGGGGCTGATTTATAATTTGGCAAATGGAGATTTGCTAGTCAGGGCGATGGAGTAATTTACTCCATCACCTTGACTACACCCTTGCCAACTCAATTATGCAATGGCCACCAAGCCTTTGGTCATTTCTTAAAGCATTACCAGGAACAGCTGTCACAGTGGTTCCTGTCTATGCTTTTTGCACTTTAACACATGGCTCTATCAAGCATGACAGGGTCATTTGGCAAACTGTTTTCTTTTAGAAAGTACAAAAAGTCATATCCAATGGCAAGGGAAGCATTATGTAATTTTCACTTCCCCTTACCAAAAGGGTTCTCCTGGTAATGGTGGTAAATGACTCTCGAATTCCCCCCATCTAACTTAGGTGTTTGGATCTAAAGGTAAGCCTCTGATGGCCCTTGCTCCATCAGGTCATCAGATGGGTTTAATCACAGCGGAGTCAGAGTAGTCTCCACTGTGATTAAACCAAAGGTCTACCCACATTTATATAAGGTGGATGGACTACTGTCTTGTTGGTATTGATACTCTGTTTCTACTGGGATGGAGCATCCATACCGCGAATATATGAATCATATGTTTAGGGCCGTATTTATACTTTTTGGCGCACAACTGCGCCAACGCAGTTGTGCGTCAAAAAATGTAACGCCGGCTAACGCCATACCAAAGCGCCATGCGGGCGCCTTATTTATGGAATGACGTTAGCTGGCGGAGCTGACTGGTGTGCGTCAAAAAAAATGACCCACACCAGGTAGCGCCGGCGTAGGGGAAAATGGAGCTTGGGCGTCAAAGAATGGGGCAAGTCGATCTGAGGCAAAAAATCTGCCTCAACCCGATTAGCGCCATTTTTTTTTACTCCCACCCTCCATTGACATGACTCCTGTCTTAGCAAAGACAGGAGTCATGCCCCCTTGCCCAATGGCCATGCCCAGGGGACTTCTTTGGGCATAGTGGCATGTAGGGGGGCACAAATCAGCCCCCCCTATGCCACAAAAAAAAAATATATATATACTTACCTGAACTTACCTTAAGTTCCCTGGGATGGGTCCCTCCATCCTTGGGCGTCCTCCTGGGGTGGGCAAGGGTGGCAGGGGGTGTCCCTGGGGGCATGGGAGGGCACCTCTGGGCTCCTTCCGAGCCCACAGGTCCCTTAACACCTGCCCTGACCAGGCGTTAAGAAATGACGCAAAAGCGGCTGGATGTCATTTTTTTTGACCCGCCCACTCCCGGGTGTCATTTTTGCCCGGGAGTATAAATACGGCGCACATGCCTCGGAGTCATTTTTTAGAAGGGAACGCCTACCTTGCATATCATTACCGCAAGGAAGGTGTCCACACTAAAAAATGACGCAAACTCCAAGATCTTTGGCGCTAGACGGGTCTAACGCCAAAGTATAAATATGGAGTAAGTTTTGCGTCGGATTTGCGTAAAAAAAAACGACGCAAATCCGGCACAAACAGAGTATAAATATGCCCCTTAGTTTCTACTGTAGACTTAAGGTATGAAGGTTTAGCATTTCAGAAATCAGTTGCAAATTGATTTACTAATGTCAAAGCAGTACAAAACGAGTCTCAGAAAATGATCAGCACCTAGAATTAGACAGTGAAAATAAGTTAAATCATAAAATTGCAAAAAGGCATAGTGCCCTATTACAAGTTTGGCGGAGGGGATTACTCCGACCCAAAAGTGACAGATATTCTGTCCACCATATTACAAGTTCCATTATATACCATAGCACTTGTAAAATGGGGGACAGGATATCTGTCACTTCTGGGACAGAGTAAGCCCCTTGGCCAAACTCGTAATAAGGCCCATAGTGATTCACAAATGGAGAAATGAAAATCACGAGTTCCATATTATATCTACAAAATATAGAGAAATTGGGAGGAGTTACAATTCACAATGTAATAGAACCAAGTGGTAAACAGTTGGTGTTAGACTTTTCAAACTTGCCGTGATCTCCATTAAATTTTTGCCTCTGTTCCCCTATATCGTTGATGTGTGCTGCACTCTGATTTTGCTGTTTTTGTTACTCTGGGCACTTTAACACTGCTAACCAGTGCTAAAGTGCAAGTGCTCCTTTACAAAATGTATATGTAATTGGTTTATCCATGATTGGCATGTTTGGATGTACTAGTAAGTCCCTAGTAAAGTGCACTAGAGGTGCCAGGGCCTGTAAATCAAATGCTACTAGTGGGCCTGCAGCACTGGTTGTTCCACCCTCAAAAATAGCTCTGTAATCATGTCTCAGACCTGCCACTGCAATGTCTGTGTGTGCAGTTTTAACTGTAAATTCGACTTGGCAAGTGTACCCACTTGCCAGGCCTAAACCTTCTCTTTTCTTCCATGTAAGACACCCCTAAGGTAGGCCCTAGGTAGTCCCAAGGGCAGGGGGCAGTGTATGGTTAAAGTAGGACATGTAGGCGGTCATTCTGACCCTGGCGGTTGTAAACCGCCAGGGCAGAGTGCCGCGGAAGCACCGCCAACAGGCTGGCGGTGCTTCCGGGGGCATTCTGACCGCGGCAGTAAAGCAGCGGTCAGAAAAGGGAAGCCGGCGGTTTCCCGCCGGCTTCCCGCTGCCCCAGGGAATCCTCCACGGCGGCACTGCAAGCAGCGCCGCCATGGGGATTCCGACCCCCTTCCCGCCATCCTGTTTCTGGCGTTTTTCACCGCCAGAAACAGGATGGCGGGAACGGGTGTCGTGGGGCCCCTTGGGGCCCCTGCAGTGCCCATGCCACTGGCATGGGCACTGCAGGGGCCCCCTAACAGGGCCCCATTGTGATTTTCAGTGTCTGCTTGGCAGACACTGAAAATCGCGACGGGTGCAACTGCACCCGTCGCACACCAGCAACTCCGCCGGCTCCATTCGGAGCCGGCATCCTCGTTGCTGGGGCTTTCCCACTGGGCGGGCGGGAGGCCTTTTGGCGGTCGCCCGCCAGCCCAGCGGGAAAGTCAGAATGACTGCCGCGGTCTTTTGACCGCGGTACGGTCTTCTGGCGGTTCCCGCCAGGCCGGCGGCTTCCGCCGCCGGCGGGGGTCAGAATGACCCCCGTAGTAATGTGTTTTATATGTCCTGACAGTGAAATATTGCTAAATTTGTTTTTCACTGTTGCAAGGCCTGTCCCTTTCATAGGTTAACGTAGGGGCTGCCTTTAAATCTGATTAAAGTGTAGAATCCCCCTGGGAGCGGATGGACAGGTGGAGTTTGGGGGCTCTGAGCTCACAATTTAAAAATACATCTTTTAGTAAAGTTGATTTTCAGATTGTGTGTTTGAAAATGCCACTTTTAGAAAGTGAGCATTTTCTTGCTTATACCATTTCTGTGACTCTGCCTGTTTGTGGATTCCCTGTCTGTGTCAGTTTGACAGTTGGGCTGGTTGCACCTCACACTAGACAGCGACACAAAGGGAGCTGGTGTGTAGCCTGTATATCCTGATGAGCCATCTGTGCTAGGAGGGAGGGAAGGAGTGGTCACTCACACCTGAAAGGGCTGTGCCTGCCCTCACACAATGCAGTCTCCAACCCCCTGGTGAGTGTCTGGGACCTGGCCTGGGCAAGGTAGGATTTTACATTCAAAAGAGACTTTACTTTGAAGTAGGCCTACTTCAAAGGAGAAATTGGGTATAAGAAGGGCACCCAAAACCATAGACTTTAGAACACTTCTGGAAACAAGAGGAACATCTACCTGGAGAAGAGCTGGTAAGCTGAGAAAGACGAGCTGCCCTGCCTGTGACTGTGCTTTGTGGAGCTATCCTGCAGTTGCTGCTTCTGCCACAGTAAGAGGGCAAAGACTGGACTTTGTGTGCCTTCCATCTTGAGAAGAAATCTCCAAGGGCTTCATTTAGAGCTTGCCTCCTGTTGTTTCTCAGGGACAGCAAAGACTTCTCTTTGCTAGCACCTGGAGTCTCTGGAGAGACTCCTATTCTGCCATGTGGTGCCCATCCAGTTCCTTGGACCCTGAAAGGAGAAGCTGGCAGCCTAAGAGGAGGAAATCCATGCACAGAGTGCCGTGTGGGGACAAGATCGACGCAACTCTGATCTGCGGCTGAAGAAACAACTCGCCACCGGCTCTGTATCGGTGCTCACCAGAAACGCGACTGAAGAATCAACACACAGAGCTGGAAAAACGACACCTAGCATCGCTGACGGATGCTGGGGGATCGCAACCCGTGCTGCGTGGTTTTCGGATCATCGTGCAGCTGGATTTCTGATGCAAGCACTGTTGGGCGTATAAAAACAATGCCAGGCCTGCCAGGATCCGAGAGAGCTAACCGGATCGACGAATCGCTCTCCTGTGGAGAGAGGAAACAACGCGACCGACCCGATGAAAGGAGAAACAACGCAAGGTCCCGCTCGTGAGTGAAATCGATGCATCACAAGCCCTTTTTGACACACCCTCGCCCGTGCAGGGTTATTTTTGATGTACCCAAGGTACATTTTCAGGCTGACAGTGTTAGTGTGTGTTTTAAACTACATAAAGACTCTTTTTGCTTTTTAATTGATAACTTGACTTGTGTATGGTGGATTGTTGTCGTTTTGGTCTTGTTTTGTTTAGATAAATATGTCCTATTTATCTCAACCTGTGTTGTCATTTTGTAGTGTTTTCATTAAGTTACTCTGTGTGTTGGTACAAATAATTTACACCTAGCACTCTGAAGGTAAGCCTACTGCTCTGCCAAGCTACCAAGGGGGTAAGCAGCGGTTAGCTGAGGGTGATTCTCTTTTACCCTGACTAGAGTGAGGGTCTTGCTTGAACAGTGGGTAACCTGACTGTCAACCGAAGACCCCATTTCTAACAGTTGGAGTCAGTAAAAGTACATCTAAAGCGCAGTTGTTTTGATTGCACAGACAGCCCTCCATCCAACGGTGTGATGGATGTGAGGTATTGGGAGCCAAGCAGAGGCGAAGTGTAAATATGCATATGCCAAGGGTTGTACTGCTTCTAGGCATATCACTAGAAAACAATCACAATAATTTACCAATTTCCTAGATGTGAACATTGAGATCACATTTGGGTGGCCCCTGTTTACAATGGTAAAATATAGAGGATGGATGCATCTTTCCCACACAATGAAAGTGTATTGCCTTCTTTTCTGTGGTTTGGGGTGGAGCTACTGATGATGGAGACGAGGATCCCTTTAGAAATTGCTTGAGGGCTTAGTTAGCAATGGAATGATGATTAGTTCTTCCTGAGCACTACAATTTGGTGTATGGTAGAGATTGAGGCTGGGACTGCAGTTTCTGTTGTTAAAAATCAGGATGTTTCTAGGCAGGGCCTTCTCCTTTGTATGCTCCTGATTACTGCTTTAGGAAGGCTGATGACAGCCAGATAAAGCAATATCACACTCCATTTTGTCCTTGTTTCGGATATGAAGGTTGTTGCAAGCACCAATGTTTCTCATTGCAAAAGCCATCAAGGTGCACAAAGGTTGTCCCGGAGAAACCTGACAGGAAATGGCATTTGGCAGAGAATCACTGGAGACAGATTTTAGAACCTTAGACATGAGTTCATATCCCTTGTCTAAAAAGGGGGTATAATCATATGACCCATGCTGCCCTAATTTGCTTAAATCAGAGTTCTTCTTGATCAGGGGAGGGAGTTTTCAACAGAGTACTTTAAGGCCTACTGTGGCATCAGGGCTGGTGTTTGTAGGACGTCCACTACCCCAGAGGTGAGAGAACATCAACTGAAGTCTGCAACTTGTTGGAGAAGCCAAGGGTATGCTTAAGCATCCAGAAACCTCCCTGTCTGCTCAGAAAGGGAAGTAGTGTGACTTCAACTTGAGAAAGACAAAAATGTCAATGAGGAGACACAGCATGTTCTCCGATTGTGGAACAGGCAGACATAGCTGACTATGGACATGAAATGAAACCTATACTGACCCGAAGTGTGAAGGGGTTCCTGGTCTCCTGGCTCAATTGCTGCCCTAAGCTGCTTAAGAGGCTGTGCATCAAATCGTCACAGTGCAGCCAGGTACTTGCACCACTGACCCTGAATGCATATTGCTAATGTTGCCAGCAGAGATTCCCATCTATTAAGTTCTGTGGTGGTGGTAATAGTTTGTTGGTTTTATGTTGTAGTATTGTGCTGCATTATTGCATCATGTTACTTTTGTGTTTTACTGTGGCAGCTATGTTGGACCTGTTGTTTTTGTATTATTATTTTGCTTTTTCGTGTACTGTGGTGTCTTTTGTTGTGTGCATGCTGAACAGACCATTGGAAAAAGTGTTGCACTGTGATAAACAGCAAGGCATTTGGAAGCTGTGAAGTCATTGCGTGTGTACCATGTGTCTGTTGAGTTCAGCTAGCACCAATTAAACCTTCTCATTTGGTTAATTTACAACATACATCTAATTATACGACAACTGGCACCACATACATATGACATGGTGCAGATTACAAGTTTGGGTGAGCCTAAAACTCTTATCAACAAATAGAAGACGAATGATTTTTAATTTCTTATTAACCTACTCAGATAGTGTTCTATTACGAACTTCTATGGTCAGCCATATAGGCATTAAATTAGGCATTAAATTGTGGTATCTGGAAATCACAAAGTAGTCATACTGTCAGGCTCCGATAGTAGTGTTATTTGAGCTGTATTTCCAGCACCTGCCTTCTTCAAGCACTGAGCTCTGTCAGGTCTAATAAGTTTCTGAACTTTCGCGCGTTTTCTCGACCATTCTACATCCAGAAGAGTGATGACGACAAGGACTAGTCCAATGGTAGCCCTGTTTAAAAGATATTGGACCAATCGCTGCACAGATCTGTGATTAGTTGTACAGTAAACTACAAAGATTACTGTAGCGCGGCCAAGTTGCCATGAAACCGATGCTAGGGCCAGGGCAGCTTTTTGCTAGGACCTTCCCATTTTTGTGGCGTTACCTTTACTTCTTACAACCTGGGAATGCAGTTAGCCCGCCCCAACCACAAGTATACGAGGGCCTGTTTCTACAAAATGGGTGAAATTGTTATTGATAACAGTGAATTTCAACAAGCTACAGCAGCCTACTGCTTGGGAAAATATACAGTAAGGGTTGAAACCCATTCATGGCATGTGAGACGTGTCACCTCACTTGTGGCATATGCCACATAGCTGCTTGTTGGTTCAAACAAGGATCTTTATTGTAAACTAAGTATTTATGTACACTCCCAAAAACTTGGGAGGTGTCCAGGTTTATGCTTAGTTGAGTCAGACTCGTATGACCGGCTGATAAGTCTTGACGATAGCTGGTTTGCTTCACTCTGCTGCTCAGCGGACCGACGTTTAAGAACATAGAAAGTGAGTATAAACATACTGTCGGAGCTTCACTTGCTTTATTTACCACGTCCTCCGGTGTACTTTTTCAACATAATTTATGTATTATTGTTTGTAATTTAGACAGCTTGTAACCGACTAATATCTTTGCATATACAGAATTGTGTTTATAACCGCGCACTATTCTCTGACCTATATTATTTAATTGTTTATTTATTTATTTACAGACTTTTGTAGCGTGAACAAGATCCCCAAGGGGTATCTGAGGGATTTACATAGGTAATCGTCAAAAACATGATCAATTATGAAGGTAGTAGACAGCACACCTATTAATAAAAAACATAGATTGTTGGACATCTAATACATGTTTTAGCTTCAACTAAATTACTCTTCAAAATAATTTGAAAATCTTGCTTTCCAAACGACAAGCTTGAGTATTTTATCTTTTTTTGTATTCTAGAAAGGCTGTAAACAAAAGGAAAGACACTAAAGCCAATTAAAATGTTCGCAGTATTACTGTATAGGGTTACCTTAATAAACCTTTAAGTCATATGGTTTAAATTAACAAGTCAAAAACAAAAAAATGGTAGGAGCGTACATTTGGTTACACCTTAAAATTAAATTAAATTACAGTTTGCCGAAACGCAATCAATAACTTGTCCTAGATTTTTTTTAAATTTATTTTGCCTCTATACTTAAATTCCAACATTTAAAAAGATCAAAGCACTGAAAAAAAAAAAGAATAAAAAGAAGGAGAGGAAAAAGCTGTAAAGAAGCTGATGTTCTAGTCAAGCAGTCTTTGTGATTCTTATGTTGATTTTTAGTTCACCAAAACAGGAACGCCACCGATCTATTTAAATTACGAAAACCTCTTAGATTGATGCAGGAGAAAAACACCCCAGAAACATTTATAAATCATTCTGGTAACCCAAACATTTGGGTTCTAAATATTTGTGTGAAAGTGCTGTTCCTCACTGCGGCTATATGAAAAACATAATTTACAAGAAAATGTGCTTATCTGCCATAGCTCTTCAGGGTAGCAAATATATCTAATTTAAAAATCATGTCCAAAACTGTGAACCCAAATGACCTAGTTTTTAACTCTCTTTCCTCCACTATACCAACTTTTGTGGTCATGTACAAAATAACATTTCTATCCTGTGACTTAGAAGTGAATACAAGGACTGCTTAGAAATGTGATGTCTCCTAGGTTAAATGATACATAGGACAAGCATTTGAAAAGCCAATAGGTTTCACTTATGTGCGAGCTATTGCCTTTGGCAATCAGGTGTGGGTGGTGAACGGGAGGGCGCGTGACAGTTGGGAATGAGAGGATGGGTGATGGTGGTGAATGGGAGGGCGGGTGGCGGTTGTGAATGGGAGGGCGGGTTTGGGAGGTAATGGGTAGGCGGGTGGGGGTAGTGAATTGGTGGGAAGCTGTGAGTAGATAACAGGTCTCTGCTCTCCCCCTGCCTACTAAAAAAACATATTGGGTTTTTCCTTCCCTTGGTACCTGCACTTTCACTTTTCAGATGTATTACACTTGGCAGTCTGACTTTGCCCTACACGCTCATCTGAGAAGCAGATGGGGAAAGGGACTTTGTGCCAGCTGATCCATTTAAAATCCCTGTACGGGCTCCATCGGTCTCACAACAAGAAGAGACTCAGGTGTTTGTAATATGGCAGGTGGATGCAATTATCAGGCATCCAGCAGCATGGATATGGATGACAGGATCTGCTGTTACTTGTGCCCTGCACATGTACATGAATGTACACTTGCATGTGTTTTTATGGGCCTGTGTCTGCACCGCTGCATGTTTGTGTGTGCATGCACATGTGCCTGTATGTATATGAGTTGTATTTTATGAGTGTGAGTCGCTTGTGCATTTTACTGTATACGTATGTGTGCCCATCAGGTCCCGTGGAAAAAGGGGTAGTGGGTGAGATGCAAACAAATATGTTAAACATGTTGTAGGAAGTTGGCTCTGTATACTATTTGAAAATAAGAAATAGTGTGCACAGAGTCCAAGTTTTCCCCTTAGAGGCAAGATAGTGGCAAAATTAAATAATTCTAATGCTCTATTTTGTGGTAGTGTGGTCGAGCAGTAGTCTTATCAGAGGGTAGTGTTAAGCATTTGTTGAACACACACAGGCAATAAATGAAGAACACGCACTCAAAGATTTACTCCAGGCCAATAGGTTTTTACATAGAAAAATATCTTAGTTTATTTTAAGAACCACAGGTTCAAGATTTTTAGTAAACACTTTAAATGCAAGGTACTTCACTTAAATACTTAAGGAACTTTGAATAAAAGCATTATCATATAAAAGCAATATCATATACAGTCTTTGTAAAGATGACAATAAGCTATTTTCAAAGTGGACACAGTGCAAAAATCAACAGTTCCTGGGGGAGGTAAGTAAAGGTTAGATTGTGAGGTAAGTAAAACACTTACAAGTCTCAGTCCTGTGGATTAGGCAGCCCACCATTGGGGGGGATCAAGGCAACCCCAAAGTTACCACACCAGCAGCTCAGGGCCGGTCAGGTGCAGAGGTCAAAGAGGTGCACAAAACACATAGGCGCCTATGGAGAACAGGGGTGCTCCGGTTTCAGTCTGCCAGCAGGTAAGTACCCGCGTCCTCTGGGGGCAGACCAGGGGGGTTTTGTAGAGCACTGGGGGGACACAAGTAGGCACACAATATTGTATTGGTTTCAATGGATGGACACGGGGTCACTCTAGCAGTGCAGGCAGGTACAGGGGGTGCTTCTCGGGACAGCCACCACCTGGCTAGGCAGAGGGTCGCCTGAAGGTCATTCCTGCGCTGAGGTTTGGTTCCTTCAGGTCCTGGGGGCTGCGGGTGAAGTACTGGTTTCTGGCATTGGGTCCCTTGTTACAGGCAGTCGCAGTCAGGGGGAGCCTCTGCATTCTCTCTGCAGGCGTCGCTGTGGGGTTCAGGGCAGTCGTCTCTGGCTACTCACGGGCTCGCAGTCACCGGGGAGTCCTCCCTGTGGTGTTTGTTCTCTGAATCTCGAGCTGGGGCTTCTGGTGGAGAGTGTGAAGTCCCACTTCCGGCGGGAAATGTGCAGTCTTTGAAAGTTGCTTCTTTGTTGCAAATAAGTTGCTGGTTTTGAGCAGGGCTGCTGCTCACAGGAGTTTCTTGGTCTTTTAGTCCAGGGCAGTCCTCTGAGGCTTCAGAGGTCGCTGGTCCCTGTAGGATGCATCGCTGGTTGCAGGTTTTCGAAGTTGGAGACAGGCCAGTATGGCTGGAGCCAAAGCAGTTGTAGTCTTCCTTCTTCTCTGCAGGCTTGTAGGCCAGCAGTCCTTCTTGTTTCTTCAGGTTGCAGGAATCTGATTTCCTGGGATCTGGGGTGCCCCTAAATACTGAATTTAGAGGTGTGGTTAGGTTTGGGAGGGCAGTAGCCAATGGCTACTGTCCTGGAGGGTGGCTACACCCACTTTGTGCCTCCTCCCTGTGGGGAGGGGGGCACATCTCTAATCCTATTGGGGGAATCCTCCAAAACTAAGATGGAGTATTTATAAAGGCCGGGATCACCTCAGCTCAGGGCACCTAAGGGGCAGTCCTGACTGGTAGGTGACTCCTCCTTGTTTTTCTAATTATCTGCTCCAGCCTTGCCGCCATAAGTGGGGGCAGTGGCCGGAGGGGACGGGCATCTCCACTAGCTGGGATGCCCTGTGGTGCTGTAACAAAAGTGGTGAGCCTTTGAGGCTCACCGCCAGGTGTTACAGTTCCTGCAGGGGGAGGTTTGAAGCACCTCCACCCAGTACAGGCTTTGTTCCTGGCCACAGAGTGACAAAGGCACTCTCCCCATGTGGCCAGCAACTTGTCTGGTGTGTGGCAGGCTGGCAGAAACCTGTCACCCTACACTAGAAGTCGAATTGGTATTCAGGGGGCATCTCTACGATGCCCTCTGGGTGCATGTTACAATAAATTGCACACTGGCATCAATGTGCATTTATTGTGCTGAGAAGTTTGATACCAAACTTACCAGATTTCAGTGTAGCCATTATGGAACTGTGGAGTTCGTGGTTGACAAACTCCCAGACTATATACATTTATGGCTACCCTGCACCTACAATGTCTAAAGTTTTGCTTAGACACTGTAGGAGCATAGTGCTCATGCACATATGCCCTCACCTGTGGTATAGTGCACCCTGCCTTAGGGCTGTAAGGCCTGCTAGAGGGGAGACTTACCTATTCCACAGGCAGTGTGAGATTGGCATGGCACTCTGAGGGGAGTGCTATGTCGACTTAGTCATTTTCTCCCCATCAGCGCACACAAGCTGTGAGGCAGTGTGCATGTGCTGAGTGAGGGGTCATCAGGGTGGTATAAGACATGCTGCAGCATTCCCTGCAGAGACCTTCCCTGGCACCAGGGGTACCAGTTACAAGGGACTTATCTGAGTGCCACGGCTATGCCAATTGTGGAAGCAAAGGTACAGTTTAGGGAAAGAACACTGATGCTGGGGCCAGGTTAGCAGGGCCCAGCACACTTTCAGTCAAAAGTTAGGGGGTAACCATGTCAAGGAGGCATTTTCTTACACATGTGCTATTTACTCTGACCGCCTTTGTGTATGAAAGAGCACAGCTTCCATTACCAGCCCCTTAGATATTGGTATAGACTTTCGCCATCCAAAACACATTATTAGTTACAAGATTGCTTAGAAGGTGAAGGTGCTAGGGTGCGTTTGGGAGCCCGCAGTGTCAAGATGGATCTGCAGCAGTTCAACACTGACGACTCCATGCACAAAGCCTCCGGGTGCCAGTGCCATGAAAGGATGACATGGCAATAGACAAGGGGGAGATACTGCCTGCTGGCTCCTTGGGAG
Source organism: Pleurodeles waltl (assembly GCF_031143425.1). Taxonomy (NCBI): domain Eukaryota; kingdom Metazoa; phylum Chordata; class Amphibia; order Caudata; family Salamandridae; genus Pleurodeles; species Pleurodeles waltl. The sequence continues at coordinate 111,506,103 of NC_090450.1, forward strand.
AGTGAGCTGCATAGCTCTGTCTGCACCATCTGCAGTGCTCTGCACCTCATGTATGTAGAGAGATAAAGATGTGGTGCATGTGATCATGCCTGTGAAAGCAACTGCCTCAAGACACAGGAGCGCCCAAAGACATGTTGAGAGCGAAAGAGAGGAATCCGAGCTGGCACCAAGTGTGAGCATGGAACAAGTAAATGGTATTGCTCGGCGGGGACAACATGCAGGGCCAGAGAACCCCTTTTCCACTTCCACTGTCAAATGGATTGAGGTGCGTGGAGAATTACAATAAATGGGAGGCTCGTCTGTGCCACCATTAAGATATTACTAACATTACTGTGGATGTACTGTGAAGACAAATAGCACTCCTGGCATTGTGCGCTTTTAGTAATGCTGCATGCATAGCTTTCTACTTCGATTCAGAGCTGTGCACGGAAACACAGAAGAGCGAGACAACAAATGTAAGAAGTCATATTGTGCAAAATGATTATGCAATTTATTTGACATATTACATAGCGATTAACAGCCCTGCATGTCAGAGCACTAGCGAACTGTGGAACATAAAAAAACAATCACAGATGCCTTCACTTCTTCATGTCTAGCAAGTGTGATCTGCCACTGACAAGAAGCAGAGGAGAGGGTATTGTTTTGGGAAACTGGCATGCTGAACGCAGGAAATGAAATAAAAAATGCCAAAGTGTAAAAGCAGGCACAATGTTATGTCCTCTCTGTCTCTTGCTGCACTCTCTGTACCCCCCACACTCGGCTACTGCAGGGTGAGGTCACAGGTGAAGAGTGTGGAAAGAAAAAAAATAGCCCTGCTTTGAACAAGTCTGGATTGATAGCACACACTAGGCACCCTTAGGCAAATGTGAGGAGAAAAGAGAACATGCCTACCCTCAACGAGATGTAGAGCAAAACAGCTGGTCTTTGCTAGCTTGGAAGGGAGATGTTGCAGTAAGATTTAAGTAGCTCTGGCCTTAAGCACCCATAGTGTAACAGGAGCAACAAAGAAATGATAAAGTAGTCCCTCAAAGTAAGAGATAAAGAACCAAAGTGGAAATATACAGTAGTTAGTCCCTGCTCCCCAAAAGCAATGAAAGAGAAAAGGAAGGACAAGGAGGGAGGATGACCAATAGGAAGCAAAGATTTTTAAAGGACACTGAAACAAGCAAATGAGAAACAGTGGGCTGCATTTAAGCCCAGAGAGATATATACTAAAGTATACTTGAGGCTCTACGCTTACACGCAACCTAGAAAAAGACATTCATACACAATTTGTCTGAAACAGATACAATTCCAACATTAGATCACAATATAGTTCCACTAATCATCAGATTATGTGTGATAGTGTGGATCACATGATAGGGATAGAAGGCGAGTGGGGCCCAGATTTATGGAGCCCTTTTGTTGCCTTTATGTTACGCAAGGTGGCACAAGGAACCATAAGAGCTTTAGTGAGATTTACCAAGCACACAAAGACACTCTGCAGAAGTGAAAGGCAGTGCAAGTTGCTGTCTGTCACGCACCTCAGTAAAGCAAGCTGTCTTTCTGCACTGTGTTGTGTGACTTGTTGGTAAATCTGCCCATAGGTGTCTCCATTTGATTAGGACTTATGTGGTCAGACATAGATGTGAGCTGATATTGTGCAAAAAAACAGGGCCTTGGAATTCTGATTTGCAGGATCAGTTTCATTGTGTTGCACATGGGACCTAATGATAGACCCCTATGAGGTATGTGTAGCAGGCCATTGGTAATCAATGAGAGTCAATGACATCTCAACAGAGCTGTACCAGTTAATAGATGAATGTAAGGAGCATGATGTAACTGGAATTATGTGGTCCGTGTAAGTAAGTTCAACGAAAATGAGAGAAACAGAATGTTGAAAAAATTAAGATACTGTAAAAACGTGGGTCATATTTACGAGTGACGTTGCATCTTTCTTGCACCATGCAATGTGGTGCAAGAGTGATGCAAGCCCAAAATAAGATTTATGAAGCCACGCAGGCCACAATGCATGGCCCTGTGTGGCTTCATAAATCTCGAGTAATGCAATGCAGCGCAATTCTCTGCATTGCATTACTTTGTGCCAGGGAGGCATTTCCGTTGATGTTGCATGTGTCTTCCCACATAACATCCACTGATTTTGATGCATTGTCAAAGTTACCAAAAATTGTAGATCTGGGAATGTGCCAAAAAAGATGAAATATCTTCATCTCTCCTCATTTCTTCCTCTTTCTATGTGTGCTGTATTCTGCAGCAGACATAGAAAATTAAAAAGCCTCTCATGATTGTTTCTATGCAAGAATGTGCCCCTTTCTGTATTCAAACAATCCTGCATGCAGCAACGGCACTCTTGAACTATGCTCCATATTATATTAAATACAGTTAATTTCTGCCCTTTCCCTGTGATGCAGAGCAGCAAGGTGACTTGCTGCACCACAGTTTCATAAATATGCCTCTTAGTGTTTCAAATACAAGAGAGCATTGGTTTTTCAATGTAAAATCAAGAAGGGAAAAGGCTTCATCACAGCACATTGGCTGGCACTCATTCTAAACATTTATGGTGATATCTTGGACTACTGTAAAATGACTAATCCCTAAAACGACAATTTAGGGATGTTTTCAATATTTGTAGCCTTTAGATAAAGATAGAGTTTAAATCATGAACATAGATATTGAAGGAGCAGCAGTGTCATATCCTGAGCATATTTTTAATGAATAAATAAGCAACATTGACTTCAAGAAGAAGGAAAGTTGTAATTTGCTATGCCTGAATTTAATAAAGTTAAACATATTAGTCTCCAAATGCACAATGGTTGTCAATGTACAGGCAATTCATACACAAATTCCCTTTAATTTGTAAACAATCTTTGGTTAATATATAATAGAGGAAAAGGGGTTCTTAACAAAAAGCACACGTTAAATTCATTGCAGCAACTATTCACAAAAATGCCAATACATTTATTGTTCTGCATAATCCTTGAACGCTCTCATAAATTTAAAAGAAAAGATTTGACAGCATATCTTCATAATGCAAAAGGTTAAAATGTGTTTACTAATCCAGCAATTTTATATGGTAAATTCTAAGGCCCCCGGGTGGCTTAGTAACTTTCCTAAACAGTAAATTATATTACAAATATTTTATTTCTGTTGAATTTCTGATTGTACTAATTGAACATTTGCATTGTTGTGCTTTAAGGAAATTGGAATTAATACATATCTTGATACAGTATCTTACATTAACAACAACAATATTGAGGCTCACATAAGTAAGAAATTGGGTTATTAGATGAGGGGAGAAGAAACCACACTCAAAGACTAAACACAATCCTTCTCAGTGTTTAGCACAAAAGTCACTAAATAAACCTGTTCTTAACCCTGTGGCAGTTTTGCAGAAAAGCAGTCATGCTTAGGTTAGAGGCAGTGTGTACATTATTTATGATGCACACAAACAGTATTAAAGCGAAAACGCAACAAAAATTCCAAACCAATTTGGAAAAACGGAGTACATTTTAATAAATAAAATTATACTAAAATTACAAATATGCCATAAGTAGAACCAAATATATTATTTTGTTACATTTTGTGTGAAAATAGAGCAAAGAGGCACAAAGCACCCCTCACAGCCATCTGGTCATGCTAAACCAGGGGAAAGTCACAGGTTCAGGCCCACCAAGATGGAGCATGGGTCTGATACAGGGATTGGGTTAGTCCGCCTGAAGAGTTACCTTCTCAATTCCAGTGCAAAGAATTCTATTCAGGGACTGAGGGACTGAAAGAATGAGGCTTTTGGCATGAAGAGCCGGTCAGATGTTACGGATGGTCACTGATGTAGCACGAAGAGACAGTCAGCGCTGGGGCTTCACATTGGTTGATCATCATGGATCATCATGGATGGTCGCTATCATCAAGAAGAGCAGTCCCACTTGAGCATTGCATTGGTGGTCAACACAGGAGGTCGAATCTCAGTGCATTCTCAGGGATGCCAGCCAAGGGCCCAGGACATGGGGTGCAAGTCTTGAGTACTGGGGCTCACTCCAGCAGACACCACACACAGGGCTCTGTGAGGTCCAGGTATGTTCAATTGGTGCTGACCAGTTGGACAGTTGAAAGGAGGCCTCTGGAACTGTCACCTGACACTTTGAGTCACTATGAGTAATCAAGGCAAGTAAGCCTAATTTTCTCTTCACCCAGATGGGCAGTCCCTCTTCTGCCGACAGCTGAGCAGTCCTTCTTGAATCTTCCACATGTCAAGAAGTGTTCTGAAGAGGGGTTATAAACCTCCCACTTTTGTACCTGGTGCCTTTGAAGTGTAATAAGGTCAGAGTACAGCTCCTTCCTGGGCATTCTGTCAGGAAGACCCTCCCATCTAGGCTTTCTTTGTCTCATGGTCTGGAAGCAAACCACAACCTAGAACTGTAGGTCCATTCACAGTCATGTTAACCATGGCACTGGCAAAAGACACAGTTGCTTTAGGCAGGAAAATGCTTCTTTCTAAAGTTGGCTTTTTTAAAAATTTAACTTAAAATCTGACTTTACTATGAAAGAGGTTTTTGAAATTACACATATGAGTTCAAACAGAATATCTCTATCTGCTCCCAATTTCAAGTCAGCACTTATTAAATAAATTAAATAAGGTAACCCTGCATTTGTCTATTGCAGAGACAGCCTTCCAACAGATGGCTTTAAGATTTTTTTCACTGCTAGCACGTGTAAAGCTTTAATTAGCGTTACCTACTTTTTAAATACAGAACACCCTGCTCTAGGGGTAGATAGGGCGTTCCTTAGGTGTGACTTCTAAGTTGTAAAAGGAAGGTTTAGGCCTGATAAAGATATATTTTGCCAGTTCAAAACAGAAGTGCAGACTGCGCTGTAGGCTGCAGTGGCAGGTCTGAGACACGACTTGCAGTGGTACTTGAGTGGGTGACATAATGAGTGCAGCTGTATGCTGGTAGCATTTAATTTACAGGTTCTGGGTATCTGGAGTACCCTTCATTAAGGACTTATATGTGAATTGAATATGCCAAATAGGTGTATGACAACTTTACCATGTTTTAAGGAGAGAGCACAAACAGTTTAGCACTAGTTAGAAAGGGTTAAGTGGAAAGAGTCCTAGAGAGTGCAAGATCATTAAAAACAAGTTCAGCAAAGTCAGTGGGTGAATGCAAAAGTTTAGGTGGATACCATGCCAAAGATGCCAGGTCTAATAGTGGCCCAGTGTCCAGATGTTGAAGATTTGTCTAGCTTCCACAAATCTCAAATGGTCTCCATGAATAAGCAAAGTATGTTATTGAACAATATTTGGCCTAGTCTCTTAGCGAATATTTTCACATAGAAACCTGCATGTACTGTAGTTCCTATCAGATGGTGTGAGGAAAAGTTTTGTGTGGCTTTTCCCATTTTGGGCAGAACACTCATAGACAGCTAACTCCATTGCCTGTGTGATTTTGCGATCACCTCTTCAGAGATACATGGGTGAAATATATATGTTTTAGCTGAACTCATTTGGGAGACATTTTGTGCCTACTGTGCTGTGGGATTGCATTCCCCGAATATCTAGAATTATCTCCTCTTGCATAATGGGTCTGTCTAATTCCTAACTCCATTCCCTTACCAGTGATAGGAATAGAAAATTAGGCAAAACATTTGGCTACTCTCTTTCACCTACAGCTTTTTGTGTATGCATTTTTCTGTAACTATCTTTAAAGCGTATTACTTTGTTCCTATCCTGAGCTACTATCCTGTTGTTATTCTCCCTTACACTATGAATTGTATTCTTACAGAGTTATTATATTGATCTATTGGCCAACAGTCTATGCAACAACTTCAGATTTTTTATGAAAGGCGTATTAGCATGTCTGTTATGCAATTGTTTAGATGCTATTCTGGCTTTCCCCACTGTTTAATACATATCTGTCATTTACTTTTGCTTTAGTTATCTTTCCTTTAACAGGTTTTTCCTCAGGAAAGGACTCTGCCTTCGATTGTACTGAGCGTCCCATTTGCTTTATAGCTGTGTGTGTGCCATTTCCTTACTAATCGTCACCAGGCAAACTTACCCATTACTGTTTTCAAAGAGCCATGCCTGTCAATACTGGCATGACTGAAAACTAAGAGTCTTAATTATAAAAATTATCACATAACCATGTGCTGTATTTTGTGAGTAAGAAATAAAATGTTACAGAATTTTAAATAGAGTTATGATGAAGCGAGGTTCTTCTTATAAGAAGTTTGGTGCTATTGTTCACCATAAATTCTCTTCTAAATTGCACAAGCAGATGGTTCCCCATAAGGGCATGCTAGCCATGAATGCTCAAGTATACAGATGTTTTTGGGATCTCATGCTGAAAGCATAGATTCAGAAAATAGTACCTTTTATTCTATGTGCGTGGGTAAACCTAGTTTTATAGGACTAACAATACCTTAAACCAGTGGTTCCCAACCTCTTGATTTATGTGGACCGCCATTTTAACATTAATGGAACCCAGGGACCCCCACTGAATCATCATTGGAATCTGGGGACCCCCGCCTGATTCATTACTGGAAGCTGGGGACCTAATTTGTCAATATTTGTTAATATATTTTTATTTTCTAAGCAGTCACGGACCCCCTGAAAAGGTTTTGCAGACCCCCAAGGATCCCCAGACCACAGTTTGGGAACCACTGCTTTAAACAGTTTGATGGCAAGGGCCTGAGGCATTGATTTGCCACGTTTTGTAGGTACAGAAGCCCTATGCCTACAATATGGCCTATGTGCCTTGCAGAATTATAAGAAAGTCTTTTGTGTATTTTTTTTCCATCACTAACAAAACAAGAAGTGAACTAATGAACAAGTAATAGATATGCTTAGAAGTTAATTATATATTCCTGGTCACCTTCCTTTGAAAGAGACTTACCGATCAGTTTAGCAAACATGATTTAAAGAAGGATTTTTTCAGTTCATGGGTTGTAAACTTGGTATCTAAGAAACCTTTAAAAGACAAATATAGGGGGTCATTACTATTATATTACTAACAGGAGAAGACCTTCAAATTATGACCATGGTGGTATTCCTGTCAGAATACAGCCAATCCACTGCCGGCACCGCCTGTGCGGTCAGACCGACATGGAAGGCTAGTGGAACCTCCAGGCCAGCAGAGACCATGTTACCACAGGACATATATGATGTTGCACACCGCTAAGGTTTCCACCACGGTCGCACCACCACAGAAACCCTGGCAGAAACCAACAGTATAAATGGGGAGACCTACCTTCAGGAAGTCATACCCGTCTGGAGCTGACATGGAACCTGAACTACACGTCTTCCCGCTGCTCCTACTCACCCAATGACTGAGGAACCAGCGACGAGGACAATGGCAGCAACAGTGAGTACACACGCTTACTTGCCACTGTTGCATAATGGCAAGGTCGCAACGCACACACAACATACACATCCAGGACAAGTGGCGAGGACGACACATACACGTACTCCTACACTGACAGGCACATTCACACATAGCCATATACCCACACTCACAAACTCAGGACACACAATACCAAAACACATCCCAAGCCACAGACACACAGGACTGGCTCTGTCAAACATAACAACACACAACACCAGCAAATGACACAACTACACAGCAACTGCAACACCTCAAACGCATCGTCAAAATGCTGCAACTAACACCCCCATCTGACAATACATATATACAACACAACATAACAACACCATTGTACCAAGACATGCAATCAGGCAGCCATACAACGAGGCATACGTCACACCATGGAAATGCACTAGACAGTGGTTCGGACATACCAATCACCACACACACACACACACAAACAATACAACCACACAAGGGCACATCACACTCCAAATCACAGCAGCCAACACAATCAATCCACACAAAGCAACCACATTTTATGTCCCGCACACATACATGCCCAACACACAGTACCTAGCCATCACTGCGGGAGAACTGCAAAGCACACACCCACACAAGCAGCTCAGACATAAGAGGTAGCACAATGACCACACAACATAACACACTTACACAGAATATGAAGCAGGCAAGACCATAACAGCCACGAGGAATGAAAGACAGGACCAAGATGATAACGTTGGAATCAACAACTGGCTGGCCCGGATGTATGTATGGAAATAATGTATAAAATCTTTTAGAAAGCAGTATTTACAAATATTAAAGGCCCTAGGCCAGTCCCAAAATGTAAAGTGCAACATGCACAGCTGGCATGTCAGACTGCCCCAACTTGACTCCTGACTGCTAAATTACCTCCACAAGTAGGGGCATAAAGTGGGCAGGCACATCAGTGATTGAGGGGGGCGGTGGTGGGGGTTTGGGACTAGGTTTGGGAGGGGGTCTTTGGGCTTGGGAGGTGGGGGCTTTGGACATGACTTAGGGGAAAGCTGGGAACACTTAGGAGGGGTCAACTTCTTGGCAGGTAGAGGGGCATGGGTACTTGTAGAGGGGTAGAGGAGGGTCACACAGGGTGGGAAGGAGTAGGGAAAAGGTTTAACTCTGAGAGGAAAAACCTCTTAGACATACGGGGATGGTCATGGCAAAAGTGTTTGGGAGTAGAGGGAGAGGGAGTGCTTGTAGGAGGTGTTTTGGTGGATGTTTTGGGTGCAGGTGTGTGCAAGGAATGCTTGTGTGTGCTGGGTGTCTGTTGGGTGGGTGAGTGTGGGTGTTTATGTGTCTTGAGAGAAGGGGGGCTGGAGGAGTTGGGAGATGTCATGCTGGATGGGTGAGTGTCTGTTGGGGTGATGACTGCAGGTATGGTGGATGTGCTTCATGTGGGTGTGTCGATGGTTGTGGTTGCTGCGGATGTGGTGACTGGGGTGGATGTCTGTGGGTCTGCTATTGTGTTGACTGTAGAAAGGATTGGAGTTGTTGCTGTATTTGTAAATGTTGGTGTGGTGTCTGCAGGTGTGTCAGGTGTAATGTATGTGAAGGTGTGGCTGTTGGTGTGTCTGCAGGTAGGAGATGTCTGTGTGCATGCCAGTGGTGGGTCTTGTAGTGCTTGTGTTTGACTGCGGTATCCTTGTCTGTTGAGGTGGATACATGCATGTCTGTCTGTGTGCTCTGGGTGGGATTGGGAAGAGGGGTGTTGGATTTGGTAGAGGAGGACAAAGGGTGACTGGCTACTGTCAGTGCAGAGGCCAGAGCCTGAAATGTTCTCTGTAGGCCAGCCAGTGCACCATGAATGCCCTCCAGGAATGCATTGCTTTGTTGGACTTGAGCTGCAAGTCCCTGGTTGGTATTCACAACGGTCAACTGACCCACAGAGATCAGTCTTAGGAGGTCAATAGCCTCCTCACTGAGGACAGGCCTGACAGGGGGGCAGAGGTGCCTGTGGTGAAGGAGATGCCCACCCTCCTGGGTGAGCGGGCATGGACAACTGGTTCGAGAGCTACAGGGGGGGCGGAAGTAGTAAGGGGGTGGCAGACAAAGATGGTACTTGGGTGGTCCCAGATGGGTCCACAACCACCAGAGAGAGTCCACTGGAGGAGGATTCCAAAGATGATGATGATGTTCCAGGCACCCCCGTGGCACTCCCCTCGCCTGCTGTCCACTGGATCCCTCGCTGTCACTAGTTGCAGCACTCTGGGTCCCGTGGCAAGCAGAATCCCCACTCGCCTGTGCCCCATCTTCTTCACCTGCCGATGCTGATGCACACAAATAGAGAGAGAAGGAGGGAGAGAAAGGGTTATCACACTCCTTACAAACACACATGGAAATGTGCACTATTGCTGATGAACAGATCCACGCTTGGCTATCTCTGTTGGCATTACACATTTCCTACATCATGTGACATCATGTTAATACTGTCCACCCCTTCAGGTCATCCCTCTCAACCACATACAATTTTGAGTAATTTAACATGACTGGTTTAATCCATCTGTACACCTGTAAAGCTATGTCTACATGCTACTCATGCACTTGCAGAAGTTGATAATCATGCTTATTCCTGATCCTATCTCTTCCTACTCCTATCACCAATTGGAAGAGCAGATGAGTGATCCCAAAACATCATGGATGTCCTGAAACTACACTTGACCAGTCCATCTCAATTACTAACATCACTTGGAAGTGTAGACTACCCATTTCACATCCCGCATAGAACATGCAATACATATCACATTGCTCGCTGCCCCATACATATATGCCAAAAGAGGTACCTGAACTGAGCAAGCCACAACAAGTGGCTCTCCCATACAGGTGACAACTGATGTGTAGAAAATATGTCTGGAGAACAGCCATGGAATGACATTCACATAGTCACAGAGGAGTATCTGCACACTCTAAAGACAGATATACCATATCACTTCATTATTGCATGTCCAGCTACAATGGCCTACATATCACCCACAACACATTCATTGCTAATCATTGAGTGCAGTGTCACAACACCTACACTACAGGCAGCCACTATAGACACCATAGGCCACCTACCATTCCACCTGACATGCAGTCAAAGTGCCAGGAACTGGCAACATCAGTACACCTACATCACTCACACCATACCTAACATGTGATTACATGTACCTAACTCAAGTCTACACAAACGTCACACGGAAATGACAACCAGACATTTTTTACACATGGCCCAACACGACTACCACTGCTTTAAAAACATCTTCCATTACAACACTTACCTGCTTTCGCCGTAGTGGTACAACCAGACTATTACTTCTTGACCACATAAGTGATGCAATACATATTCCTCACCTGACTGGACACATCAGCTAGGCCAAGGGTAACATAGATTGTCCTACTCCACATGGTGTGCCCCCAATTTACCATTGAGACATGTTGTAGCAGCATATCACCAAGATTACAAAGGAATTGGTAGGTGATTTGAGCACATGCGATTGGCATCTCATATTGTATAAGGCTGGCTCTGACAAACCACTAACATTCTCTATAACCCACCCATTGGGACGGAGATGAAATGCCCACATGTCAATTACATGAAAAAGCAATTGTATTACAAATACCCAAAGCAGAACCCCAAAGTAGAATGTCCCTTCATTGCTAACTTCACATACCCCATTGAATCTAGAGAAACCGACAATTGAGTTACATCGACAAACACAGATGTTTACTGGCCTAGACAGGCCATATCTGTTTTGTACATGAGATGGCAGCCTCACATGGATTCCAGACCTGTACCAGTAAAAGTAATGTTCGGAGCCTGTACCAAATGAGTGACTTAACCTGTTGCTACAACAGGCGATCAGCACAGATGGGAGTGATCAGATACCTTAGAGCCACTGACGGCCATATGCAGAGGGATGGACCGGGATAGGCTAAAAGGGTATGGTGGAACAGTAGCTCCCATGCATAAGAATGGCAGGATGTGGAACATGTGCCATTGCCATTAGGGCATTTCCACATGCAGTCAGAATGATGTAATAGCAAGTGAGTACACATATCCATCCTCCCTGCCCACACGCCTGTATAGTATGCTGCATGCATGCATCTACACCAACAACAGGTCACATGGCCAACTCACCGTCACACGGCTGGGGCGTTAGACTCACCTGTTCCTCTGGTGCCCCATATAGCTGTTCCTACAGGGGTAGGACCTCCTCCACCAGCTTTTCCAGCTCTTCCTGTGTGAAGGCAGGGGCCCTATCACCTGCAGGATGTGGCATGATGGCTCAAAAAGGCAGTACACAGCATCTCACGTAGTGGAGGTCTTGCTAGCAACAGTGCCAGTAGTCAAGTGATCAAGACTGCAGAAAATGGCAGTCACAGCCACCATATACATGAACGTCACTGCCGGCATTCATCACTATTGGTCCAAGTCTGTCATAGGCACCAATGTTAACCTATGACAAGTTAAATGGTGGATGCGACCGCCTACCGCAATTACGCCTTCCGCCGGCAGACCTAGGTTCCTTCTAACTGTCCAGAACAGTAGGTCAGGCACCTGCCATTTTGGGCACATGTACTCAATGCATGTTCTTAAATAAGTGAGTCAGACAACTAATCGACCAGACATCTGTGTTACCCAATGTAGTGACTTCATGATAGTGCAACATAATGTGACAAACATAAAGAAATGATGTGTTGCACATACATATATGTGGCTAGGTCTGTGTAGCTACTCTGAGGTACATATGCATCTGATAGAAATTGGTTAATTTAGATTCATGTGTGTCATCAGTGCAGGACAACACAATCACTCACACATGTTCACAAACATATGTGTCACATCTCCTATCTGACTGACATTTCAGCCAATGTGCTGCAATGACGGTGTCTGAAGTGCATTTCTAAGGTTTGTAATGTTTATGTCAGTATTGCTCCACATCCCCTACGCATGTGTAGGTGTCTGCAAGTGTACAATGTGCTGCTGACGTGTGGCAACTGCATGACATATTATACATTTTCTCCTCTCAAATTAGATATCCTGCCATGAGGGAAATTAAGTGACCACCAGTGTACCATCCGCTGGTAGACCTGGCAGCCATGGAGGACAGGCATGTCATCCAGACCTACTGTCTGAATTGCGCGACCATCATTGATCTATGTAGACAGTTGGAGCAAGATCGGATACCAGGCAATCTCTATTGCATACCTCCCATTGTTCGAGTATTGTCAGTGTTACACTTCCTGGCCACTGTCTCATTCCAGCATACTACTTTAAAAGCAGAGATGTCTCAGCCCATATTCAGTCAGGTTTTGAGGAATGTACTGTCTGCTTTCTTACAACAACTGAACAGCTACGTCAGATTTCCCCAAAGAGTAGATATAGCCAATGTGAAGGGTGACTTTTATCAGATGGGACTGATTCCTCATGGAGTAGGGGCCATTGATGGCACCCATGTATCCCTGATCCCTCCCACTGTCAATGAACAGGTGTATAGCAACAGGAATAATACCACTCAATCAACGTGCAGGTGGTGTGTCTGGCAGACCAGGATATCTCCCAAGTGACTGCCAGGTATCCTGGATCAGTGCATGACTCCTACTTTATGCAGATCAGCATTGTCCCAAACATGATGGCATGACTACACACAAAGAGGGCCTGGCTGGTTGGTGAGTATGCATTGTTATGTTTTTAAATGTAATGTGATCTGTCATCACAATCTGCACAATCGCACTACCTTAATTGGTTTTGTTCTACCGTTGTTTTCACAGGTGACTCTGGCTATCCAAACCTTCCTTGGCTGTTGACACCACTCAGGTACTCAGCCATGCCAGGGGAATTTTGTTTCCAGGAGGCCCACAGTAGGACAAGGTTATAGAGTGTACTTTTGGCCTCTGAAGGCAAGATTCAGGAGCCTGGACCTATCTGGAGGTTCTCTCCTCTACTCACCTCACAAGGTTTGCCAAATCATCGTTGCCTGCTGCATGCTCAACAATGTAGACCTGAGTCGTTGGATATCATTGCTAGCTGATGAGGGTGAGGCAGCGGTACCTGTGCCTGTAAATGGTGATATGGAAAGTGATGAAGATCCAGAGGACAAAGCAGATGCTGACTGTAGGACTGAGTTTATCAATCTGTACTTCCATTGACATACAGGTATGAGAGGTGGACCCTTTCATGTCTTGTCAGTGCACAATCTGAAGTGGATAGCTGACATTACCCCTCCTAATCTTTGGCAAATATGATGGTGTGATGATGGCCTATGCCTGTGTGTGAGTTGTTGTAGCAGACAGAAGGAATGTTAGTTATACAGTATTAGTGGTTCTGTCCTAACATGTGTAGTGGTAACTGATTAAGACATTCACTTCTTTTATGGATTTTCCAGTTTGGAGCTGAATTTAATGTATTCTCCTATTGCCAGCTCCTCCCACCCACAGGATGTTGATATCAACTGTGGGTCTGCAACCTAGGGCTTGTGGTATACATAGTTAGTAGTCAATGGTTAAAGAGTACAGTTCTGAGAGACGTTTAGGACAGATAGCTTTTTAAAATGATATAAGGAAGGCCCTGAACTTTGTGCTGTAAAGGTTCTATCTAGATACCCATGATTATACAACAGTCACACAGTCAATTACCTGTACATGTGCTTACTGTGTACTCAGGCCTTCCATCCTGATGGTACTCTCTGTCTTGCTGTATTTGCAGATGCCTCAATGGTCTATACCCTGGTGTTACTGTGGATTTCAATATAATACTGAGACATCTGTCCAGTGACATTACTGTTGTCATGTGTGTCATGCTGAGGTGCCTTCGTCTGATGGCCATTACATTGCCATTTGGAATCAGGGGTACCATTACCAGACCACGTTTGTGTTGAAGGACATATGCTGTTGTACTATTAAACACCCATGTACAGTGGCTGTGTTCATAAGTGATTTATTGTGCATATCAGCTTTGTGAGTGGTCAAATCAAAGTGTACAACATAACAAACAGGTGATGAGTGGAGTCATGAAAGATGGATTGATCAGAGTATCTGCTACAACATTTGGTCACACAGGTCCTGTGTCCTTGTCCCATGGGAAAATGGAAGTTAGGATTCAGAACAGTCTACAGGGTGTCTCAGGGGCACACAAGGGTGACAAATCAGGAGAGGTTCACTTCCTGGCAGTGGCTTTGGTCTTGGCATCTGCTGCAGCTGGATGTCTGGATGGACATCTACATTTGCACGAGGCTTCTTCTTTTACAGAGGGGGAGATGTCCTAGGCTTGGGGTTCCCCTGGCAGAGCCTCCATTCTACTAGCTGAAGCTGATGTTGAGGTGGCAGATGTAACGTTGCTAGTGGAACGGGCCTCATGGTGGGTAGCTATATCACGCAGGGTGTTGTTGATGTCCCTCAGCACTCCTGCTGTGGAGGCCATGGTGGCATTGTGTGTCTGCCACTGCTGCATGGCTTCCTGGTGGTATTCCCTCTGCAGCCTTTGATTTCCCCCCAACATGGTGATGGTCTGGCCCATCCTATCCTGAGAAGATTGGTATGCTCCCATGACTTGGGAGAAGGTATCCTGGTCAGTGCAGTCCCTTGGCTGCCTCATCTTCTGTTCCACAGCATCCCTCCCACACCCCCTGCCCCAAGGTGCCTGTGCCCCTGGCACAGTATGCTCACTCCCAGTCTTAGCATGGCCATCATTGTCTGAGGTTTCAAGGTCAGACTGCGGACCCTGTACTGTGGAGTCACAATAGTTTGAACAGTCCTTGGGCCACAGGTTCGGGGCTGCTTGCTTGGCTGTGATGTCTGAGCAACTGGGGAGAGGGAAATGATGTGGGCAGGGTGAGGCTGGGGGTCATCGACTGACCAGTGGTCCCGGATGGGCCAGGTAGGTTGTCACTTTCCAGACATCCAGGCTTGTTATCTTCACTGGGGCCTTCATCCTGAAGAGGTCTGGCAGTGTCTGGTATCCTCTCCATGGTGACAATGGCAGGGTTACCCGTGAATGGAGTGTGACACAGAGTACAGTTAAGAAAGTGTGTTTGGTACCCTCTTTGTATGATACAGACAATGACGTAGCATGATCCCAGCAATAGCAATGGCAGTTGTTGTACAGCATAGCTTGGTGGTACACAGGAGTCTGTGACAGGAGTGCCATGCTCCATGTTGTGTGCTGTCATCAATTTTGTACATATGGCAGTGCAGATGGGTTTTTGTAGCTATCTGATACTTGTCATGACAAATAGACTCTGGTTCCCAGTGTGTAGTCAGGCTTGGTAATAGTCCCACAATATGGCTGAACATTGCCCCATGATGTCCCATAGGGAACAGAGTATGTGGGTATGCAAAGCTACTACTCCTTTCTGGATCTTGTTTCTGTGCATGGAGTCTGGCATCTTACTATCCAACCCATATTCAGTCTATTACAGGCTTAGAGGTATGGATCAGTTTCCTTTTTTAATAGTTACAGGGCTAGTGCTGTGTTTTGCCTTTCTTGCCATTGTGTGGTGATATTGCCTTGCTGCCATTGCCATGTGCTGGTCCTCAGTCATACATTCTAGATGATGTAAGTTGTGCAATAGTCATACATACATGAAATGTGACCTGATGTGCACATTGCAGGTTTTAGCATTAATTGTTTGGTGCATTGTAGGAATGGTAGTGATAGGATTAGGCTCTGGTATCCCTGCCAATGGCTGTGTGGGCAGTAGGGATGTGTGGGGTGGTGGCATTCAGTAAAGGGGCATTGGTTAATTGGCAGGTAGGTGTTGTGGGACATTCAGTGAATTACAGGGTATTTGGGTGGTGAGGAAACATGCAAAACATGACAATTGTGTTACATTGATGTTGTGGGTACTTACCATATTCCAGTTTCTCCAGATATTCCAGTTAGGTCCTCAGGATGCAGTATCTCCAAGATCTTCTCCTCCCAAGATGTGAACTGTGGGGAAGGAGGCGAGGGCCCACTGCCAGTCTTCTGCACGGCTATTTGATGTCTTGTTGCCATGAAACACACCTGCCCCCGTCGGTCGTTCTACCGCTTCTTGGTGTCACCCCTTGAGTGTGGTTGGCTGCCCACTGAGTTGACCCTGTTGACTATTCTTTGCCATAACTCAATTTTTCTGGCAATTGATGTTAGCTGGACCTGCGCTCTAAACAGTTGTAGCTCTACCCTGACATTTTCATCCAACATGACCCTCAACTCATCAATGGTTAATCTTGGGTGCTTTGGTGGGGACATGTTTGAGATTGTGTTTAAGGTGTGTCGGGGGTGTTGTATATGAAAGGGTGCAGTGTTGTGGATCGTAATCTGGTGAGTGGAATTGTGTTGGGCTGCGGTGCCAGTAGTGGAACCACCTCTTTTCCGCACACCAGTGCCCTGGTGGTTTCAGATATTTGCCTGTTTTTTGGCGATCTTCATGATGAGGGTTATAGTACCGTGGTTGGATGACTGCCAATATGGCGATCCTTTGGCCGCTGCCACCATGGCAGTCTTGCCTAAAGACCACCAAGATCATAATAAGGCCTATGGTGTCTTATCTTTCAACACTGAAAAATAATTTAGCAAGGGAAATGGTCACTGGTTCGAAAATATATAGGTAATTTTTCATTCATACTTCTTGCCACATTCTTTCATGGCATTTACTGTTATTTCATTTTGGAGTGTTGGTTAAATTGTATGATTGTAAAGATATGGCCATTTTGAATAAGGTTACATGTTTACAAAGACTCTAGCGACCTGACCATGTAATGTTTTTCCATATATTTTTTCATACACAAAGGAGAAAGGTACTGCATCCGTTAAAATGTCAATACAAGTCTTTGAGTATTTTCGCCTTGCAGTCAGCACATCTTTGTATAGCAGCCAGTTTGATTTAAAATAATAGCTAACAAAAAGTTTATTTTTATGGTGTATTATTGGCGATTTAATGTTGTAAATAATTAGTTACAATTAATACTGTTTTATACTGTATTCAATACTTTTTAAATGCAAAAATACAAAGCATTCTTTCATCCTGATATGCTTTTGAGGCGTAAAATCACAACTTCCGGAGTCTCCCTTTACTTCAAAATGTGAGCAATCACAAATTACCCTGCTAAACAGCTACATAAATTCCCATTGCCAACCACTGGAGACCAACTCAAGCAGCAGTAAAATTAACACAGTGGTTGAACTGAGGAATATACAACATGCTGCACATATTTCCTAAAAATGAAAAATATAGTTAAAAGATCCTCAATGGTGCCATTCGAAATAAGCACTGGAATAGGCAAAAGGTCAGGATTGGAATTTGAGCTCTGTTTAAAACATTTAAAAGTGCCTGCTGCAGTGTTTTTGTAGTCAATCGATCCATGGGATAAAACAAATGTAGGGCCGTCTATAAAGTTTGGGAAGTGGCCTTACGTCCCTAAACCTGATGGACTACCGCTCACTGTATTGAGGGAGTACCTTCAGTCCAGTGGTTATCGCTGTACCTTCAGAGATATCTCTGTTACTATGGTTCTCTGAAGACACTGACATTTTGATGCACTTCTGATGTCTATTTGTGCCCCACACCAAAGTTATGTTTTTCAAAAACAAACTGAAACTGGAAAACTGCACATGTACGCATTGAAAAACATTGGACTTACTTGGAGCCTCAATTTGAAAGAATCCAGATAGTATGCAGTCTCCTACCCTGCGACTTATATTGGCAGTAGATCATTATTATTTGTTTTATTATCGTCCCCCACCGCCTAATCACAACTTAGTTGCTTGTGGTTGTATTTTAGAAACAGAAGGCTGTAGAGCAAACAACGTTTTGTGTACAACACCACTTTTACTAGTCTCCATTTTGAGTTTATAAAAGAAGACTTCTGTTTTTAGTGATTGACCGGACTGTGGTCTTCCTTGAATGTTATATGTTTGTTTAATACTGTATGACATTTCTGAGTTTTCAATTTAATGTAAAGTTATCATTTTGCATATAGGTTAGCACATAATTTTGAAATTTATGAATCAGTCTTGCAGTATGCATCTATCATGCAGTAATGGGCATAGTAGAGGAAACAGCAGAGAGAAAGATGGGGGTCTGTAAAACCTCATTAGTCCGTATTCATCCTTTATAGTATCTTACTATTTTTTCAGAAGTTTGTATTTTTATTTGGGTAAAGATCGAAACATATACTGATTTAATCTGTTTCTGGATTCATAGGCTTTGATGTCACCTGTGCAGAGTACCATTAGGTCACACAAAGCTGTGAATTTGTAAAGATGATGAAAACAAGAAAAAACTTGAACAAACATTATTGCAAGCTAATGAGAAGGATGGGTAATAGGTGACGAGGGAACAAGATGAATGTTTAGAGAAAGAGTCGAAGAGTTACGTGTACAAAAATATTGAATCAACTGTCTTTGTGCCAATGAGTATATCAAGTGGTAATAAAAAGTAGAAGAAAAGGGGAGAATCGAGTTAACTAAAGTAAACTAAACAGTAAACTACAATATAATTCCAACTGTGTGGTAATAATATTTTTAAACATTATATGAAATTGCGTAAGGGTGATGATCACTTGGGTTTAAGAGAACATAAGCAGGGAAATAGTAAATGGGTCTTGACTGTACAATCTGTTGGCTTTGCCAACACTTTTTTCTCCTTCAATTCTGCCACAGATGCACGCTCATTCACGGTGGCCATCTCGAAATGGATTTGTTAAAATAAAAATAAATCCTTTCAAAGATGATTTCTTGAAGTCCTCAGATCTGTGATGGCCATCTTTCAAAGCATTTTGCTGCATTTAAGAAAAATCTATTTAAAAATGTCTGTCATGGCTACTTAGTGACCAATGCCAGCCATTTTCAATTAAAATTTGTTCAAATATGAAAAATCACAGTAAACAATGCCAGCTCCACATGCATGTGTATAATTAGGTGCAGGCAGGCATCTGTGAATGGTTCAAAAATACTTTAAGAAGGCCACTGATTGATAGCGGTAAACGATTAACAAAGGGGTATGAACAAAAGGACATTCCGTCTTATTAGAATAGGAAAGAGTGGTTAAAGAAAGAGACAGGGAAATCTGGAGAAGATGAATCAAGGTAGGGAGAGAAAACATGTCCCTCATATGCACTGCAAAGCAAGGTTCAACATTAACAGTGCGAGGATACATCATCTAGCCAAATCACTTTGAGAGCCCAATGTTTTTGGGTTGGACAATCACACCAACAGGAATCCAAGATATTGAATCAGAACTAAGGAAGTGAGACAGGCGGCAAAGTTCTTCAATCATGAGCAAAGGACTGACCCAAAGCCGACTGTAATTATCGGTAAAGAAATGGTAGTACTATGTTTTCAATACACAGCTTTTGCTGTCTGTATTCAAGACCTACAAAATAGATCTTTGTAAGATCTTTGTAAGTTAAAAAACTTAAGGTTGACCATTGATGATGATGATGCATCTTTTTAAATACACATTATTGTGCAGGAAATTAGGAAAACTTATTTTCAAGTTCCCTAACTTAAAAAGCTGACCAGATACACTTTTCCACCACATAATGAATAATCTGTTAGTTCCTTAGGGGCATATTTATACTCCGTTTGCGCCGGAATTGCGTCGTTTTTTTGACGCAATTTCGACGCAAAACTAACTCCATATTTATACTTTGGCGTTAGACGCGTCTAGCACCAAAGTCCATGGAGTTTGCGTCATTTTTTAGCGTGGACACCTACTTTGCGTTAATGATATGCAACGTAGGCGTTCACGTCTAAAAAATTGACTCTGAGGCATGTGCGCCGTATTTACACTCCCGGGCAAAATTCACGCCCGGGAGTGGGTGGGTAAAAATGCCGCTTTTGCGCCGTTTTTTAGCACCTGGAAAAGGCAGGCGTTAAGGGACCTGTGGGCTCTGAAGGAGCCCCCAGGGACACCCCCTGTCACCCTTGCCCACCCCAGGAGGACACCCAAGGCTGGAGGGACCCATCCCAGGGACATTAAGGTAAGTTCAGGTAAGTAATTTTTTTTTTTTTTTTTAGTGGCATAGGGGGGCCTGATTTGTGCCCCCCTACATGCCACTATGCCCAATGACCATGCCCAGGGGACAGAAGTCCCCTGGGCATGGCCATTGGGCAAGGGGGCATGACTCCTGTCTTTGCTAAGACAGGAGTCATTTCTATGGGGGTTGGGAGTCGAAAAAAATGGCGCAAATCGGGTTGAGGCGAAAAATTTGCCTCAACCTGACTTGCCCCATTTTTTGACGCCCAAGCCCCATATCCCCCTACGCCGGCGCTGCCTGGTGTACGTTGTTTTTTTCCACGCACACCAGGCAGCGCCGGCGGCTAACGCCGGCTAACGTCATTGATTAAATACGGCGCCCGCATGGCGCTTCAGAATGGCGTTAGCCGGCGCTAATTTTTTGGACGCAAAACTGCGTTAGCGCAGTTTTGCGTCTTAGTCTATTTAAAGAATTTAAGATAAACATTCGAAAGCCAGGAAAGACCAACACATATCATTGTTGCATAGTCACAATCAGGCATTGCGTAAATAGCATTACATATTAGGGTATATCCAGAGGGCTGAGACAGATGTTTGAACTGCGCAGTCTTCGTTGATGAAAGTCAGTTATCTCTTTCCGTCCGCCTAGGGGCTCAATTTGACCACGCTGAGGTCCATATTTGGAAATGAGAACTGCATATTACATCTGCGAGAATTTTTCTGAGTATTGGTAGTGTAAGTTGCATTCTCCCTCACACATCACACGATTAATAAATAATAGGATAAATAGATACTTGACCTGCAAGTCCAGAAGAAGACCATGGATGCATGGGGGCATCATAGTCGGCTGAAAAGTGTTGATTCGTCACTAGTTACAGGAATATAGGCTTGCCCTTGCCATTCGTACACTGTTTTTGATCTTATCGATGGCACAGACAATAAATCGCCATTTTGCTAACCCTCTAGATAATTTTAGATTCTCTATTTTTTATTTAGAGTCCGCATCCAAAAGCCTATGTAAGAGCTCCACAAGGTAGTCGAATCCGTCCAAGTACCGAATTGATTTGGATGTGGATGGAACCCAGTAATAAAGCATGCCACTAACTGTGGCTGAGGGTTTCAGTCGGCACAAATTATTACTTCATTGGGAAAGGAAAAACAGTGCCTTTCTCACATTGTTTATAGCCTGAAATAGGCTATTTCGGATTGTGTATACACGTGTTCCTGGGGCGATGGTATAGCTGTTTTTTTCCTGTCACTTCCCCTTGTTATCTGTGAACCAACATTGTTGGATAATGATTATTAAACATTAGCCACCGTTTTGGAGAGAAATCTAGGTTATTTTCCTGGTCACTCACAAAAGTAATCTTGCTACAGTCCAGACAGGAATTATCTCTCAGTGTGCAATTTCTGGTGAAGAAACATTGTTTTTCCTTGTTGAGCATCGCAGTGGCAGTGCCATTTTTCGATGTTGGAAAAGCTTTTGATCAGTTGAATTTTATGATGGAAATTTTGGATTCGACTTCATTTCATTACCAGATTGCTAGATTGACAGCTGCTATTAACTTTTTCACCGTGGCATCAATTGCACATTTCAACAAGGGTGTTTTTATGCAGGGCGCAATGCAGAGGTCTGTTATCACCGTAAGTCAACATTGGCTTCTCGTTCACCCTACACTTTAGAAGGAGCCAAATAAAAATAATTGTTGTTGGGCAGTTTAAACGTATTGAATGCTCTGAGACATGAATGCTAAACAACCATTACTGGTCAGTTCCCAGCAAGTAGGAAAAGCTTTTACACAAGAGTCTGTGCTTAATTGAAACAAAGTGCATTGATTGTCTACGATGGATGTTTAATGTTGTATGCCTTCATTATTAAACAAGAATACTGTTAGAAATAGGGTCTTTGGTTGGCAGTCGGGTTCCCTCTTGTCCAAGCAAAGACCCTCACTCCAATCAAGGTAAAATAAAATCACCCTCGGTTAACCCCCGCTCACCCCCTTGGTAGCTTGGCACAAGCAGGCAGGCTTAACTTCAGAGTCTAGGTGTAAAGTATTTATACCAACACACACACAGTAACTCAGTGAAAACACTACAAAATGACACAACACAGGTTTAGAAAAACAGGAAATTTTTATCTGAACAAAACAAGACCAAAACGAAAAAAATCCAACATACAGAAGTCCAGTTATTAATTGTAAAAAACAAAAGAGCCTTAAATCCTTGAGAAAACAGTAAAAACACTGTTCGCATTGAAAAGTACCTGGGTCGCGTCAAAATTACACGCATGGGCGAGTGTGCGTCAGAAAAGGCTAGTGATGCATCAATTTCTCACCCGCAAGCAAGACTGTGTGTCGTTCTCTTCCTCCGGTTGGGTTGGCGTGCGTCGTTTTTACTCTCTGCAGGAGAGAGATGCGTTGATCTGGGCAAACACTCAGGTCCGGGCAAACTTTGCGTAGTTTTTCCGCACCCAGCAAGGTTTGCGTCAAAAATCTTGCTGCACGGTATCAGCAAATCCGCGCTATGTGGGTTGCAACGTGATCAGCCACCTTCAGCTAGTGTTGCACGTCGTTTCTCCAGCTGCATAGGTCGATCTTCCAGCCGGGATGCAGGTGGAGTGTCGATTTCAGCCGCGAAGCTGGTGGCATGTCGTTTTTCAGCCACGTCTCAAAAGGTGCGTCAATATTTTCCCCGCACGGCAGTCTATGCATGGATTGTCACTCTTGGTCTGCCAGCTTTACTTTCCAGGGCCCCAGGAGCTGGATAGGGCACCACTTGGCAGGGCATGAGTCTCAGCAGAGAGTCCAGATGCTGCCAGGAGAAGTCTTTGATGTCCCTGAGACTTCAAAACAGGAGGCAAGCTCAGGACATTTCTTCACAAGCAGGAATGAACAACAAAGTTCAATCTTTGTCACCTTGCACAGGCAGAAACAGCAACTGCAGGATAGCTCCACAAAGCACAGTCACAGGCAGGGCAGCACTTCTCCTCAGCTCTTCAGCTCTTCTCCAGGCAGAGGTTCCTCTTTATTTCCAGAAGTGATCTAAAGTCTGTGGTTTTGGGTGATCTTCCTGTACCCATTTTGGCCTTTGAAGTAGGCTTACTGCAAATGAAAGTCTCTCTTGTCTGTGAAATCCTGCCTTGCCAAGGCCATGCCTCAGACGCACACCAGGGGGTTGGAGATTGCATTATTTGAGGGCAGGCACAGCCCTTTCTGGTGTAAGTGACCACTTTTCCCCTCCCTCCTAGCACGGATGGCTCATCAGGATATGCAGGCTACACCCCAGCTCCCTTTGTGTCACTGTATAGAGAGAGGTGCAAACAGCCCAACTGTCAAACTGACCCAGACAGGGAAACCACAAACAGGCAGAGTCACAGAATGGTTTAAGCAAGAAAATGCTCACTTTCTAAAGTGGCATTTTCAAACACACAATCTCAAAACTCCACATGTCTATACGCTCCCAAAGGGAATCTACGCTTTAATCATGTTTAAGGGAAGCCACCATGTTGACCTATGAGAGGGATAGGCTTGCAACAGTGAAAAACAAACTTGGCAGGATTGTACTATCAGTACATATAAAACACTTTAGTATATGTCCTACCTTAAAGATACACTGCACCCTGCCCATGGGGCTACCTAGGGCCTACCTTAGGGGTGTCTTACATGTAAGAAAAGGGAAGGTTTAGGCCTGGCAAGTGATTACACTTGCCAAGTAGAATTGGCAGTTTAAAACTGCACACACAGACACTGCAGTGGCAGGTCTGAGACATGATTACAGGGCTACTATTGTGGGTGGCACAACCAGTGCTGCAGGCTCACTAGTAGCATTTGATTTACAAGCCCTGGGTACCTCTAGTGCACTTTACTAGGGACTTACTACTAAATCAAATATGTCAATCATGGATAAACCAATCAAAACTACAATTTACACAGAGAGCATATGCACTTTAGCACTGGTTAGCAGTGGTATAGTGTTCAGAGTTCAAAAGCCAACAAAAACAGGTCAGAAGAAATAGGAGGCAGGAGGCAAAAAGATTGGAGATGACCTTGCAAAAGGAAGAAAAAGTCCACCAGATACCAATAGATGGTGCAAATAATTTTAGTAATATATTGGTATTGTTTACAAAACAGGTCAGTCAGAACTCATAAATACTGCATAAATCCTATTTAAATAGCAGATTTGGAACCACAAAATATTCAGATATTAAACATACATCCAAAAGAAAAGAATTTGATTTTTTGATCCAATGATTAAAACATACATATTACAGATGGAAAATCTTACATTGAAAGAGAAATATAAAAGAGAAGATAAAGATCAAGACATAAATCTAAGTAAGAAAAATCATCTGAAAATCAGCATTGTTTCTGATTCGTACATCGAAAATATGTGGATTGAGCTTCTCTAATATTTCAACTTAGACAGGCAGGCCCTGATCCTGCATTTTAATTATTAGTTCATGTCACTACCTCCTATTTCTGTTTGTGTCTTGTTCCATCTAGAACACTACCAACACAAAAGAATGATGGACGGAGTGCTGACAATGCAAACACTCACCCCCAGTCACAGATCTGGGTTTAATCCATCGTTTTTTTGCTGCCCATGCCATTCCAGTTTGGACCCAGCCATATGCAAATCAGTCTTGACCCTGTTCCCATGGGAACAGTCCAGCCCGAACTGCCAGGCCAGGTCTTCCCTGGACTGGAAACAAGCATCCTGGGACCGGTTTCGGGGTTTCACCCGTCATCAGCCAGGCTAGCTTGAATCCAGTGGCATGGGAAGCACGGGACCCACGTCTGGGCATACCCTTCCCACTTAGGGCAACATTACCAACACAAAAGAATGATGGACGGAGTGCTGACAATGCAAACACTCACCCCCAGTCACAGATCTGGGTTTAATCCATCGTTTTTTTGCTGCCCATGCCATTCCAGTTTGGACCCAGCCATATGCAAATCAGTCTTGACCCTGTTCCCATGGGAACAGTCCAGCCCGAACTGCCAGGCCAGGTCTTCCCTGGACTGGAAACAAGCATCCTGGGACCGGTTTCGGGGTTTCACCCGTCATCAGCCAGGCTAGCTTGAATCCAGTGGCATGGGAAGCACGGGACCCACGTCTGGGCATACCCTTCCCACTTAGGGCAACATTACCAACACAAAAGAATGATGGACGGAGTGCTGACAATGCAAACACTCACCCCCAGTCACAGATCTGGGTTTAATCCATCGTTTTTTTGCTGCCCATGCCATTCCAGTTTGGACCCAGCCATATGCAAATCAGTCTTGACCCTGTTCCCATGGGAACAGTCCAGCCCGAACTGCCAGGCCAGGTCTTCCCTGGACTGGAAACAAGCATCCTGGGACCGGTTTCGGGGTTTCACCCGTCATCAGCCAGGCTAGCTTGAATCCAGTGGCATGGGAAGCACGGGACCCACGTCTGGGCATACCCTTCCCACTTAGGGCAACATTACCAACACAAAAGAATGATGGACGGAGTGCTGACAATGCAAACACTCACCCCCAGTCACAGATCTGGGTTTAATCCATCGTTTTTTTGCTGCCCATGCCATTCCAGTTTGGACCCAGCCATATGCAAATCAGTCTTGACCCTGTTCCCATGGGAACAGTCCAGCCCGAACTGCCAGGCCAGGTCTTCCCTGGACTGGAAACAAGCATCCTGGGACCGGTTTCGGGGTTTCACCCGTCATCAGCCAGGCTAGCTTGAATCCAGTGGCATGGGAAGCACGGGACCCACGTCTGGGCATACCCTTCCCACTTAGGGCAACATTACCAACACAAAAGAATGATGGACGGAGTGCTGACAATGCAAACACTCACCCCCAGTCACAGATCTGGGTTTAATCCATCGGTTTTTTGCTGCCCATGCCATTCCAGTTTGGACCCAGCCATATGCAAATCAGTCTTGACCCTGTTCCCATGGGAACAGTCCAGCCCGAACTGCCAGGCCAGGTCTTCCCTGGACTGGAAACAAGCATCCTGGGACCGGTTTCGGGGTTTCACCCGTCATCAGCCAGGCTAGCTTGAATCCAGTGGCATGGGAAGCACGGGACCCACGTCTGGGCATACCCTTCCCACTTAGGGCAACATTACCAACACAAAAGAATGATGGACGGAGTGCTGACAATGCAAACACTCACCCCCAGTCACAGATCTGGGTTTAATCCATCGTTTTTTTGCTGCCCATGCCATTCCAGTTTGGACCCAGCCATATGCAAATCAGTCTTGACCCTGTTCCCATGGGAACAGTCCAGCCCGAACTGCCAGGCCAGGTCTTCCCTGGACTGGAAACAAGCATCCTGGGACCGGTTTCGGGGTTTCACCCGTCATCAGCCAGGCTAGCTTGAATCCAGTGGCATGGGAAGCACGGGACCCACGTCTGGGCATACCCTTCCCACTTAGGGCAACATTACCAACACAAAAGAATGATGGACGGAGTGCTGACAATGCAAACACTCACCCCCAGTCACAGATCTGGGTTTAATCCATCGTTTTTTTGCTGCCCATGCCATTCCAGTTTGGACCCAGCCATATGCAAATCAGTCTTGACCCTGTTCCCATGGGAACAGTCCAGCCCGAACTGCCAGGCCAGGTCTTCCCTGGACTGGAAACAAGCATCCTGGGACCGGTTTCGGGGTTTCACCCGTCATCAGCCAGGCTAGCTTGAATCCAGTGGCATGGGAAGCACGGGACCCACGTCTGGGCATACCCTTCCCACTTAGGGCAACATTACCAACACAAAAGAATGATGGACGGAGTGCTGACAATGCAAACACTCACCCCCAGTCACAGATCTGGGTTTAATCCATCGTTTTTTTGCTGCCCATGCCATTCCAGTTTGGACCCAGCCATATGCAAATCAGTCTTGACCCTGTTCCCATGGGAACAGTCAAGCCCGAACTGCCAGGCCAGGTCTTCCCTGGACTGGAAACAAGCATCCTGGGACCGGTTTCGGGGTTTCACCCGTCATCAGCCAGGCTAGCTTGAATCCAGTGGCATGGGAAGCACGGGACCCACGTCTGGGCATACCCTTCCCACTTAGGGCAACATTACCAACACAAAAGAATGATGGACGGAGTGCTGACAATGCAAACACTCACCCCCAGTCACAGATCTGGGTTTAATCCATCGTTTTTTTGCTGCCCATGCCATTCCAGTTTGGACCCAGCCATATGCAAATCAGTCTTGACCCTGTTCCCATGGGAACAGTCCAGCCCGAACTGCCAGGCCAGGTCTTCCCTGGACTGGAAACAAGCATCCTGGGACCGGTTTCGGGGTTTCACCCGTCATCAGCCAGGCTAGCTTGAATCCAGTGGCATGGGAAGCACGGGACCCACGTCTGGGCATACCCTTCCCACTTAGGGCAACATTACCAACACAAAAGAATGATGGACGGAGTGCTGACAATGCAAACACTCACCCCCAGTCACAGATCTGGGTTTAATCCATCGTTTTTTTGCTGCCCATGCCATTCCAGTTTGGACCCAGCCATATGCAAATCCGTCTTGACCCTGTTCCCATGGGAACAGTCCAGCCCGAACTGCCAGGCCAGGTCTTCCCTGGACTGGAAACAAGCATCCTGGGACCGGTTTCGGGGTTTCACCCGTCATCAGCCAGGCTAGCTTGAATCCAGTGGCATGGGAAGCACGGGACCCACGTCTGGGCATACCCTTCCCACTTAGGGCAACATTACCAACACAAAAGAATGATGGACGGAGTGCTGACAATGCAAACACTCACCCCCAGTCACAGATCTGGGTTTAATCCATCGTTTTTTTGCTGCCCATGCCATTCCAGTTTGGACCCAGCCATATGCAAATCAGTCTTGACCCTGTTCCCATGGGAACAGTCCAGCCCGAACTGCCAGGCCAGGTCTTCCCTGGACTGGAAACAAGCATCCTGGGACCGGTTTCGGGGTTTCACCCGTCATCAGCCAGGCTAGCTTGAATCCAGTGGCATGGGAAGCACGGGACCCACGTCTGGGCATACCCTTCCCACTTAGGGCAACATTACCAACACAAAAGAATGATGGACGGAGTGCTGACAATGCAAACACTCACCCCCAGTCACAGATCTGGGTTTAATCCATCGTTTTTTTGCTGCCCATGCCATTCCAGTTTGGACCCAGCCATATGCAAATCAGTCTTGACCCTGTTCCCATGGGAACAGTCCAGCCCGAACTGCCAGGCCAGGTCTTCCCTGGACTGGAAACAAGCATCCTGGGACCGGTTTCGGGGTTTCACCCGTCATCAGCCAGGCTAGCTTGAATCCAGTGGCATGGGAAGCACGGGACCCACGTCTGGGCATACCCTTCCCACTTAGGGCAACATTACCAACACAAAAGAATGATGGACGGAGTGCTGACAATGCAAACACTCACCCCCAGTCACAGATCTGGGTTTAATCCATCGTTTTTTTGCTGCCCATGCCATTCCAGTTTGGACCCAGCCATATGCAAATCAGTCTTGACCCTGTTCCCATGGGAACAGTCCAGCCCGAACTGCCAGGCCAGGTCTTCCCTGGACTGGAAACAAGCATCCTGGGACCGGTTTCGGGGTTTCACCCGTCGTCAGCCAGGCTAGCTTGAATCCAGTGGCATGGGAAGCACGGGACCCATGCCTGGGCATACCCTTCCCACTTAGGGCAACATTACCAACACAAAAGAATGATGGACGGAGTGCTGACAATGCAAACACTCACCCCCAGTCACAGATCTGGGTTTAATCCATCGTTTTTTTGCTGCCCATGCCATTCCAGTTTGGACCCAGCCATATGCAAATCAGTCTTGACCCTGTTCCCATGGGAACAGTCCAGCCCGAACTGCCAGGCCAGGTCTTCCCTGGACTGGAAACAAGCATCCTGGGACCGGTTTCGGGGTTTCACCCGTCATCAGCCAGGCTAGCTTGAATCCAGTGGCATGGGAAGCACGGGACCCACGTCTGGGCATACCCTTCCCACTTAGGGCAGCATTACCAACACAAAAGAATGATGGACGGAGTGCTGACAATGCAAACACTCACCCCCAGTCACAGATCTGGGTTTAATCCATCGTTTTTTTGCTGCCCATGCCATTCCAGTTTGGACCCAGCCATATGCAAATCAGTCTTGACCCTGTTCCCATGGGAACAGTCCAGCCCGAACTGCCAGGCCAGGTCTTCCCTGGACTGGAAACAAGCATCCTGGTACCGGTTTCGGGGTTTCACCCGTCATCAGCCAGGCTAGCTTGAATCCAGTGGCATGGGAAGCACGGGACCCACGTCTGGGCATACCCTTCCCACTTAGGGCAACATTACCAACACAAAAGAATGATGGACGGAGTGCTGACAATGCAAACACTCACCCCCAGTCACAGATCTGGGTTTAATCCATCGTTTTTTTGCTGCCCATGCCATTCCAGTTTGGACCCAGCCATATGCAAATCAGTCTTGACCCTGTTCCCATGGGAACAGTCCAGCCCGAACTGCCAGGCCAGGTCTTCCCTGGACTGGAAACAAGCATCCTGGGACCGGTTTCGGGGTTTCACCCGTCATCAGCCAGGCTAGCTTGAATCCAGTGGCATGGGAAGCACGGGACCCACGTCTGGGCATACCCTTCCCACTTAGGGCAACATTACCAACACAAAAGAATGATGGACGGAGTGCTGACAATGCAAACACTCACCCCCAGTCACAGATCTGGGTTTAATCCATCGTTTTTTTGCTGCCCATGCCATTCCAGTTTGGACCCAGCCATATGCAAATCAGTCTTGACCCTGTTCCCATGGGAACAGTCCAGCCCGAACTGCCAGGCCAGGTCTTCCCTGGACTGGAAACAAGCATCCTGGGACCGGTTTCAGGGTTTCACCCGTCATCAGCCAGGCTAGCTTGAATCCAGTGGCATGGGAAGCACGGGACCCACGTCTGGGCATACCCTTCCCACTTAGGGCAACATTACCAACACAAAAGAATGATGGACGGAGTGCTGACAATGCAAACACTCACCCCCAGTCACAGATCTGGGTTTAATCCATCGTTTTTTTGCTGCCCATGCCATTCCAGTTTGGACCCAGCCATATGCAAATCAGTCTTGACCCTGTTCCCATGGGAACAGTCCAGCCCGAACTGCCAGGCCAGGTCTTCCCTGGACTGGAAACAAGCATCCTGGGACCGGTTTCGGGGTTTCACCCGTCATCAGCCAGGCTAGCTTGAATCCAGTGGCATGGGAAGCACGGGACCCACGTCTGGGCATACCCTTCCCACTTAGGGCAACATTACCAACACAAAAGAATCCATCTAGAACACTCTATGGAGAAGATTTTTATATGTCTACGTAACTTTATCAATATTTACCAATGTATTTTATAAATGCTCTCTAAATTTAAGTCTATTTCTTTTATATTTGGGTCACATTATCTCAATATAAGAAAAAGAACCCCTCCTATTTGTTCGCATATATGTTCCATACTCCAAAGTACTACTTTGGAATTTGAAGTGTATTTCTAAAAGATTTTAAAGTGAGCCATTCTAACCATTCACTGGATATTAGCATTTTCCATTGAGCGTCCATAGCAGAAATACTGATGCAATTCATTCACTCCTGACTGAATATATCACCACTCCTCCATCCATCTCACCATACAGATAATTACATAGGTAGAGACATACACCATTGGTTATGTAATCCATAGTATGATACTCATGGTACCTGTTGTCAACTGAAAAAAGAAGGGGCCTCTGGATATGGAGACAGAGATAAAAGGAAAAGGGGGTAAGAGTACTCTTGGATGTCAGCATGCCCACCACCCCATAATATATGAAACATACTTCAATAGACAAGGGGCAGTGCAGTAGACAATAGGTTTTACATAACTTTGGTAAATATATCAGCACAACATGCATCCATCTGTATGTTTTCTCTTATAAGGGACATCCATTTCTCCAATTACAAGCACCCAATACAGCGATGGAGACTCCTAGTTAACTAAACAAAATTACTGATCCCAGGCTCACTGTGGAAATAGTAGGTATATCAGAATTTGACATTAATATATGTCCCCTTATTCTACAGTGGACATGTACTCTGCTAACCATACAGTAGAAAAAGTATCACAGAACTCAGCTCTTTACATCTTCAAGTGAGTTGAACCGACAGTGGTCCAGATGTAATAGAAGTGTTATGCAACCAAGTGGGTTATTATTTTATCAATATTAATTCTTTTATCTTCCACTACCCACTCACAAAACATACCCATTAACATATCGTCCTGCAAAGTAGCCTGCAGGCAAAATGGGCACTTTTTATATTTTGTAGACATCAGTGCAGAACAGATTCCTAGTATACCTTCTTTCAGCCCCAGGATTCTAAATGGGATGTATGATGGAACAACGCATGCGCCAACCACACATGCCTGAACAACGCAGTGAGAACAATGACAACATTGTTTCCACAAATGCCTTTACCACGCATGCTTTTACAACGCTTTTTTGTTGTAAAGTTGTGTGGGACGGCATGTGTGGTTTCCGCATGCCACCCCCCACCTGACCTATAAACACAACTACCCGACCCCCCACCTGCCTTAAAAACATAACTACCCCAATCCCCTCACCAGCCCTAAAAAATAAAATTACCCTGACACCCCACCCGCCCCTAATAGCTACCCTAATACCCCCACTCACCCTGAGCCCTAAAATCTACGCCAACCCCCACTACCCTGAGCCCTCACCCGCCCCAAAAATAAAACTACACCAACCCCACCACGTCCCATAAAAAACTACCCCGATTACCCCCACCAACAGCCCTAAAAACCTACCCCAACCACCCTAAAAACAACCGACCCCACCCCCAAAAATAAAACTACCCCGAACCCCCCACCTTCGCCTAAAAACTACCCTGATATGCCCCACCCACAGCCCTAAAACCTACCCGAATCCCCCCACCCTAAAAAACAACCGATCCCCCCACCAAAAATAAAACTACCCTGTCCCTAAAAACAAAATTACCCCAACCTCCCCACCCGCCCCTAAAAATCCGAACCCCTCCACCCATTCTAAATACAAAACAATCCTAATCCCCCACCCCTAAAAACCCATCCCCCCCACCCTCCCTGAGTACAAAAATTACCCAGACCCCATCCCTAAAAAATAATTGCCTCGACCCCTCACTCCCACCTTAAAAACAAATCTGCCCTAAAAACTACCCCAGCCTCAATTACTTGTCCATGTCATCTACCGATGCTGACTCCCTTTTTCTCTGCCTTAACCAGGCATGTGTGTTGTTCAGCACATGCATGGTTAAGGCAGAGAAAAAGGGAGTCGATGTTCCAGTTGTTTCCTTCTCAATGTAATGCCTACCTCTCGGTTGATGGACATGAGTTAAGCTGTTCTGCATTGATGGAAGCAAATTTGTTCTCAGGTAAGCTGGCCACAGTCTTCTTATATCTGCAAAATCGTTTAATCATTTGCTCACAAAACACTGGTCCTGGTTAGAATATCATACTTACTCAACAGGGGCTAAAGAACGGTTGTACTCTCTATTGTTAAGCAAAATAGGGAAATATTAGATATAAATTATGCCATTCTTTAATTTGACCAACAGCCACAAAAACAAATGGAAACAGTTACTGTTGATTAATTTGGTCACTGGTTGAAGGAGATGAAACCCTTCTCAGCCAGCAACTACAATCCAGTCAGGTTGTAATCACAATTAACCTCAAATTAACCTGTACTAACTCTGTGGTGTAGTGGATCCTATTTAGTTTTAATGGGAATCAGGAGTTTAGCTTAGCCTTTGGCTTGTGGGCCTGTGCCCCCGTCACCTAGTTACTTTTAACCTACTTAGCTTGTTCTGTTTTAGCAAAATGATTTAATTATTTCTCTGAAGATGGCTGCTGTGTTTATAGTTGTGAAGATGTTTTAGTTTCACGTTATAAGGTGTCACTATCAGCATCAAAGATAAATGAGATACGTAGGTATTCACATCATGTACTTTCTCACTTTTCAGGGAATTGTTTATAGAATTGCCACCCCAAGCTTGCTTTCTTAGCTATTGTTTGGGAACGTACCTGTGTCAAGGGTCCTACTAGATCTGTATAAATTCATTTCACACAAACAAGATAATCAGAGGGATTCCTACCAGATATCATCAATGCTATCTATGCTACATGTCACCTTGATGCAGACCCATCCTTCGTGTCCCCACAGAGTCTGATCTACAGACCTCATTCCAAGGTAACATGGGTTGGTGGGCTCTTCTCATGGACATGGTACTGGCAGATTAGGTTTAACACACCTTGTTCTCTTTAGGTTAGAGATTAAGTTCAGCATGCTAGACTATTAGGGTTTATTTCACTTCTACTTTACATCTTATGTTATTGCAAGATGGTGGGGGTCTTTGTATTCATGACTCTCATTTTTACCATTCTGTTTCTTGCATTGTTCACTATCCTACTCATTGCAGCCCATGCAATTTACAATAGATTGCAATCTTGTTAATAAAACCTAATGAAAACTTCACTGCATCTCTTTCATTGCCTGTTTTGTGACTGAGACCTGTTGCTCATTTTAACCACGACTCCCCTGAGATATTGTACTCTTGAGTCCATGCGTAAAGGCTGCCACAAATCACTTTTCACAGTTTGGGTTTTTGGTGAGGTACTGCTTGTGAGCCAGGAGGGTGGGGTGACAGTTGTGACTTGTTGTAGGATTGGCCTAGTCACCTGCACACAAACGTGCTGTCATCCCTAAACCAGCAATCTTGCCTAGAGCAAGAGTTCAACTTTGACAGTGGTAGCTTGGCACAAAGAAGCCAGGCTTAGCCTAGAGGCAATTTATAAAGTATTTATAGAGTAATTCAAACAGTAATAAAGTTAAAACACAATATAAGATAAATGCCACACCAATTTAGAACGGAGATCAATTTAATACATTATTTGCAATAAAAATGACAAAACTCCAATCAGTAGAGTTGGAAATATCAAATTTCAAAGTTTTAAAAGCACAAAGCACCAAATATGGTTATTTGGTCATGCCAGGAAGGCAAAGTCAATAGCTCAGGCTGATCGCAATGGAGTGTTGGCTCGCTTCAGGGGCACAGTAGGCCTGCTGAACAAAAGTAACTTAATTCCTGTTTTGGGGAATGTTATGAGATACTATGCTGAGGAAGCGTCATGTAGTGGCAGTTCCGAGAAGCTCCAGTGCTGTGTGGCGTAGCCCTGCATCATTGACGAGGATGTTGTTGACCAGGTGCTTGCAATGCAAAGTCCTGCACTGAAGATGTATAGAACACCAGATGTTCCTTAGAGCTGTGGGGTTGCAATGAGAAGTCATGCATCGTCATCGAGAATGCCATTGGCTAGAAGCTTACGACGTGAAGATCTGAGTCAAGGATGCAGTGGCGGTTCTGAGGTGGCTGCAAGCTGTGATATGAGATCCCGACATCAGGGATGTGCAGGCGGTTCCAATGCAACTGCAAGGAGATGCAGGCACGCTGTGTCAGTTCTGCTTTGCAGGATGATAGGTGGACTGGCAGAGCACCCCTGGCCCACTTCCAAGGGTCCAGGATTAGGGTGATACAACTTGGGATGTAGAACCCACAGCAGACAGAGTCCAGGTGCTGTGTTCAAGGTGGTTAGAGCCTTTTTTATCCATTAGGCTCTGATCGGGTGGCCAGCCATCTAGCACTAACAGTCACTATGGTGATCCTGAGTTCAACATACAGGTCCAGTCCTTTCAGTCAGGTAGCAGGGCAACAGAATAGAGGTCGTTTTTTAGGGCAGCAGTGCTTCTGAGTCTTCCATAGATCCACAGGTCCAGAGGTGTACTGACGCATTGAGTCTGAGAGTCCACTATTCATACCTGGTGCCCACTTTGAAGTAGGAGAAGGCTCTGGAGGTTTCCACCCCTCAGAGATGCTTAGACTTTCATGCTTCTCCCTACACTGGCAAAACACTTCTGTAAAACCCTTTGTGAATGTACTTAGCAGAGCCTTAGTGCTGTGTAAGTGTGGTAGGTGACAGCCCCCCTATCCACCATCAGGTCAGAGATGGCCCGTCCTGCCAGATACTATTTCACTATGTCTCACTGTCTGGGAGCAATACACAATGACCAGCTTCCAGTTAGACCTAGTTATTTGAGCCAGGATACAGTTGCAGACACTAAGGCCCTCATTACAACCCTGGTGATAAATCCCGCTTACCGCCATGCTGATGGCCGTCAAGATACCGTGGCCGCAGTGGAAATCTGCTACAGATATTATGACCCACATCTAGAAATCTGCCACAATACAGACACCCACACAAGTCCGCCACACCATAGGTCAGTGATAAACTGGCGATAGAAAAACCCACACGGTCACGCCAACAGAACTACACCTACACGACCCACGAATCAACACGGCGGTCTGTCAACTGCGGTAATCCATTGGCAGTACACACCGCCTCGCTCAAAATACACACACACTAACAAAGCAACACCACATTGGACAATTCAAACTACACATACCTGACACCCATACATGCACCACACCCACACCCACACACCACTATAAAACACACACACACATTACCCACAACCCCTTACAACAACATGTTTGGAAGAATCCCAGAGAGAGAGAATAGCAAACACAACTCCAGCATCCACAGGCACAAAACACCCTCACTCATACAACATCCACGCACCTCAAACAACACACACAACACATCCCCCCACACATCACAACAGACAACACCTCACACATCACCCACACCACATCATGGCACCTCAAAGACACCCCAGGTTCTCTGAGGAGGAGCTCGGGGTCATGGTGGAGGAAATCATCCGAGTAGAGCCACAGC
Organism: Pleurodeles waltl; assembly: GCF_031143425.1. NCBI lineage: Eukaryota > Metazoa > Chordata > Amphibia > Caudata > Salamandridae > Pleurodeles > Pleurodeles waltl. Next base: position 111,542,266 of record NC_090450.1, read on the forward strand.
TATTCGGATCACAGGTGCAGCAGACAGCCATTGCAAGGAAGATGGAGCTATGGCGTAGAAATGTCGACAGGTCAATGCAGTGGGACAGCATCCAAGAACACGGGATGACATCAGGAAGAGGTGGAATGACCTACGTGGTAAGGTGAGTTCCGTGGTATCCAGACACCAGGTAACAGTACAGAGGACTGGCGTGGATCCTCACCTCCTCCCCCACAACTAACAACATGGGAGGAGCAAGTCTTGGCAATAATGCATCCTGAGGGCCTCACAAGAGTAGCAGGAGGACTGGACTCTGGTAAGTCATATCTTTACTACTATATCCCCCAATACCTACCTGTATGCCATCACAAACTCCTACCCTCACACCCATCACCCCAACACCTTACAGATACCCAACTATCACAATCCACACATCCCAATCCCAAGGCCTGCATGTCACACCAATGCATGGACACCCATCACCAAAGCATGTCCAGTACAGATACTCACCCAGGCCCCAAAATCATCATTCACACAAAGCCAAAGACAATAGGCCAACCACAGGAGTAAAGGGTAACTCACACATTGGGCAAGAGGGCACACACGGATACAATAACTATGCATTTACCCCCCAACAGGGCCCCTACCCAACGTCACTGGACAGGAGGTACCAGACATATCCAGTCCCCCCACAGAAGAGGCCCACAGTGACTACAGCAGCTCTGCACACCTGGACCAAGAGGACCAGCCTGGCCCATCAGGAACCTCGGGACAGTCGGTTCCCCTGCCACTTTCACAAACAACCACAGATCTTCCTCCCTCAGGAAACACCCCCACAGGACCCACCCAGCGGGCCCATGCCAATGTCCCCAGGACACATCAAGCAGCAGTGTGTCCACCACTACAGGGACCCCAGGAAAACCCACTAACCCAAGACAATCAGGGACCTGGGGTCAGTGGCAGAGTGCACACGGTTCAGGGGACAGAGGCACACAACAGGGAAGCTGGGAGGACTGCTGTGCAAAAGGTGGAGGACAGGCCCAGGGAACCCAGTCTCCACGAGACACTCTCCAACATCATGGGAGCATACCATCATTCCCAGGAGACCATGGGCAGGGTACTGGCCAAGTTTCAGGAGACCCAGCGGCTGCAGGAGGAACACTACCTGGGGATCAGGGACGACTTGAAGTCCATTAACAACACATTGGTGACCAGGGTAACAACACCCTGTTCACCATTGCAGGGATGCTGGCAGACATGGCCAACACCAAGAGGGACACAGTGGCACACCAACTGGCCCCTGACACTAGCCTGAACGATGAACAGCCCTTTACTTCCGCCGGTGCCAGTGGACAGGAGGTCCCGCCACAGGAACAACAGGCCACCAGCACCCTACCCCCTGCAGAAGGAGAACCACCCCGCAAATGGTCCCTGCGATCCAGGCACAAGACAGAGAACATTGCCAAGATCCCCGCCAGGAAAAAGGACTGATAGTCACCCTTCTGTCCCACTCTGTTACCCTGTCCACTTTCAACTGCTTTTACTCCACTTCCTATGTCCCCTTGGACAATGCACCTGTGATGCCAATAAACTGGACTCTACCATGGACATTCCTTCACCATCACCCCAGCCCATTGCTCAGCCGCCTCCACTTATTAGCACAGAAATAAACACCCATGAATCACAAATCAATCTGGAGTCAGTCTGTACTTTCATAAATGTGTTATTGCAAACTTTCAGAAAAATAGCAATGTAAATGTTCATTTTCACATACCAACGTTAGACAGTTGTTGGGCAGCAGTAAACATAGCAGAAGGCAGAAAGTGGTACACAGATCTGTAAAAATGGAAAGCCAAAGTGAACTGTCAGGGTCCATACACAGAGACAAAAATGCAGAATCATGCAATGTCCTACAGTATTCTGATATGAGAGGAGCAGTGCCAGTCTCTTACCTGTGTCTCACTGGAAGTATTGCATGATGATGTTGTTTCGGTTGTCAATATCTTCTTCTTCTGCCACCTCTTCTTCACTGTCCACAGGCTCCATAGCTGCCACAAGACTAACATCAGGCCCATCCTCCTGCAGAAAAGGCACCTGGCGTCGCAAAGCCAGGTTGTGCAACATACAGCATGCCATGATGATCTGGCACACCTACTGCGGTGAGTAGTACAGGGAGACACCTGTCAGATGGAGGCTCCGAAACCTGGCCTTCAGAAGGCCGAAAGTACGCTCAATTATCCTCCTAGTCCACCCATGTGCCTCATTGTAGCATTCCTCTGCGCTTGTCCTGGGATTCCTCACTGGGGTCATTAGCCATGACAGGTTGGGGTAACCAGAGTCACCTGCAAATATAGAGAGACAACTGTGAGACATACACTAACCATGAGGGGCTCTACCATAGCCAGACACCTATGTAATCTGTGTTGGGACCTTGGGCTCACCTATTTGCCACACACGGAGCCTCTGGAGTTGGCCCATCACACAAGGGATGCTGCTATTCCTCAAAATGTAAGCGTCATGCACTGAGCCAGGATACTTGCCATTCACATGGGAGATGTACTGGCCTGCCAAACACACCATTTGCACATTCATTGAATGGTAGCTTTTGCGGTTTCTATACACCTGTTCATTCCTGTGGAGGGGGGGGGGGAAATGCCACATGTGCACCATCAATGGCACCAATGATGTTGGGGATTTGTCCCAGGGCAGAGAAGTCACCTTTCACTGTGGGCAAATCCTCCACCTGGGGGAATACGATGTAGCTGCGCATGTGTTTCAGCAGGGCAGACAACACTCTGGACAACACGTTAGAGAACATTGGCTGTGACATCCTTGATGCCATGGCCACAGTTGTTTGAAAGGACCCACTGGCCAGGAAATGGAGTACTGACAGGACCTGCACTAGAGGGGGATTGCTGTGGGATGGCGGATAGCTGACATCAGTTCTGGCTCCAACTGGGCACATAGTTCATGGATTGTGGCATGATCAAGTCTGTAAGTGATGATGATGTGTCTGTCTTCCATTGTCAACAGGTCCAGCAGGGGTCTGTATACCAGAGGATGAGGCCATCTCATCATCTGCCCCAGCGTACGTGGCCTATGGAGGAGGAGGGTGAGCAGAGGGTCATGTAACACGTAGGTTTCACAAGGGTGTTTAGAACAAATGTGATGTAATATGTGTTTAGCGTTGTATGTCCATATTCCTGTACAAAACTGCTGTGATGCAGTTAGTTGGCCCGCCATGTGGCCACCTGAAATGGTGGCTGCCTGACCTGTAAGGAGGGAGAAGGGGAAATGAGGTAACTGCTCTGGTGTTGTACACCGTCGCGGTAGGCAGACGAAGACCGCGGTGCAATTCAGCATTGGTTATCATTGGGCCCTGTGGGTTCCAGGAACCAATGACGATGTACGTCGGCGGTGATGGTACGCACCACTGCGGACGTGACCGCCATTTTCAATCTGTAGATACCTGACCTTCAACAGGAGAGGACCTACACTGCAAGTGCTGCTGTGACCTGTGTCTGAAACCGACCAAGGCTCGTGTCACTGGGGAAAGGGCCCCTGCCTTCACTGCGGAGGAGTTAGACAAACTGGTGGGTGGGGTCCACCGCCAGTACATGCAACTCTACGGTCCACCAAACAAACAGGTGAGTACACTGTGAGCATGATGAATGGGACATGAATGTATGGAGTAGCGTTGATGGAAGATAGAGGTGTGGGGTGGGCAGAGGCCAGCATGTGAGGATGGTCAGTGGATGTGTTTGTGGACAAGGGTGGGTGGTTGTGGCCAATGAGTAAGAATAATCGGACGGGGAGTAAAATCCATTCCTACTTTACAGTTCCTTTAGGTCAGTGCCCACTAGAAGAAGGGTATTTGGCGTGCCATCGACAAGGAAGTGTGGACCCTGGGGGTCTACCATAGACGGAGCACCCACTGCCGCAAAAGATCTTAGGACCTGCGCCATTGGCCCAGGAAGACGGTGGAGGCCTAACTGGGGATGGCCTCCCAACGTGGAAAGGGTGCCCGTCGCACCATGACCCCCCCCTGATGTGCCAGGTCCTGGCGGTGGCATATCCGGAGATGGATGGGCGCTTCAGGACATCACAGCAGCCACAAGGGGGTGAGTAGAGTGTCATTCAGCTGACTCTGCGTGCTTTACGAATTGTCTGGGTGGGGGATGTAGGCTGTGGATTCCCCTAGGGCAGGGCAAGCGTGCCAGGGTAGATCCATTGTTTGGCAGGCTCAGTGCCAGTCCAACCCCAAAAGTGGTAGTGGCGCTCTACAGTTAGTCAGGCTCCTGTGGGTTCCAGGTGTGCATCAAATGGGTATAGGCACAGTCCACCATAGGCATGTGATTTTCCCCTGAACTGTTAGTGCATGGCCTAGCGCATAGGGCTGCTCCCTGTGTGTTGTGTCCACCAACGGTGGTGTTGTTGCAGTCATTTACCATGTGTCTCCTCTGTCTTTCCCCCCTTTTTGTTTTGTCACCCTGTCCTTATGTGCAAAAGCATCATCTGGAGAAGGAGCAGTGGGACTGGAGCAGTAGGGAGCTGCAACCCACATGGCCCTGGAGGGTGAATATACAGAGTCTGAAGGCACCAGTGGGACGGAGGGCGAGGGGAGTTCCACGACGTGGACAGGAGGAGACACCAGCGACAGTGACTGCTCCTCTGATGGGAGCTCCCTTGCGGTGGCGGGCACCTCTGTGCCCACCGCAACAAAAGGTACAGCAGCCACCCCACCTAACAGCACCGCCCTCCCAGCAGCCCCTCATCGTGTTTCCCGTGCCCGCTCACACAGGAGGGTGGGCATCTCCTTCGCCCCAGGCACCTCAGGCCCTGCCCCAGTCAGCCCTGCTGCCCTCAGTGAAGAGGCTATTGACCTCCTGAGATCCCTCACTGTTGGGCAATCAACCATTTTTTAATTCCATCCAGGGTGTTGAGAGGCAGCTGCAGCAAACAAATGCATATCTGGAGGCATTCATTCTGGTGTGGCGGCCCAACAGAGAGCATTTGAGGCTCTGGCCTCAGCACTGACGGCAGCCATTGTCCCTGTGTCCAGCCTCCCCCCTCCATCTTATACTACCCAGACCCAATCCCCTCTGCCTATCCCAAGCACACCAACAGACCAGCATGCACACTCATCAACACACAAAAGTGGCTCAGGCAAACATAAGCACCACACATCCCACAGGCACTCACACAAGCACCATACCCATGCAGACACACCAACATCCACTTCCTCCACTGTGTCCCCCTCCTCCACGTCCTCCTCCTCCCTCCCAGTCTCATCTCCACTGACACCTGCATGCACTACATTCTCAGCCACTACCTCCATCACCAGCACACCCATCACCACACACCGCTCATGTGCAATCAACACCCTCACTACCATTCACACGTCCCCTGTGTCCTCTCCCAGTGTTTCTGAGAGCCCTCCTCCCAAAGTACACAAACTCCGGCACACATCCACCTCACAACAGCCTCCAGCCCATGCACCCTCATCCAAATTCAGCAGACGTACACCTCCTACAACCGCTACCTCTTCCTCCACTCCCAAACCCCCTCCATCTTCCCGTCCCAGTGTGTCTCAAAAACGTTTCCTCGCTAACTTTGACCTCTTCCCTACACCTCCCCCCATCCTTCCCCTAGGGCCAGGATGTCCAGATCCCAGCCCAGCACCTCAGCCATGACATCCTCCAGCCCTGTGGTCCCTACAAGTTCTGGAACATTGCGGGCCGCACCCATCCGAGCTGCCAGTGTGCCTCCTAATGAGGCCAAGGATCACCCTATTCCACCACCTGCCAAGGTAAAGAACGGGCCAACATGCCGTAAGGACAAGCCGCACAAACCAATCAGCAAGGCCTCCTCCAAGAAAAAAGAGGACAGTGCCAAGGTCCCAGCAGCGACTTCCAAGGTAGGGAAGGGACACAAGGCTAAAGGGAAGGCAGCTCAGGGCACGGAGCCTCAGGATGAGGGACTGTTGACACCCCTTCTGGAGGTCAGAACAGCAACCTGTACTACAGTGGACACCGCCACAACCACCACCACCTGCACCGCCACCTGCACCACCAGCTGCTCCGCCACCTGCACTGCCTCCTGCACGCCTGCTGCCTCTGCTCCAGTCCCCAGCATCATCCACAGTGGGCAGCAGTCTGAGGCTGAAGGAGACGTCCTGGTGTCTCCCTCCACAGGTGCTGACACATGCACCACCGCCAGCATGTCTGCCGCTGGCACCGCTGCAACCACTGCCACCTGCCCCGCAACGTATTCTGACTGTTCACCACAGCCGACATGGACATCATCCCCAGTGGGCAGTTGTCCAAGGCTGCAGGAGACGTCCGGGACCCTGCACAGCGTACATGAGGCACCACAACCAGCACTGGCAGTACCAGTAGTTGGCAGGCTGAGTCGCCGCAGGGTGGAGTCTGTCTCTGCCTCCATGGAGTATTATGCTACCTGTTCCCAGGAAATCTTGTGGCTCCGACACCCATTTGTGGGAATGGGAACTGCCACACACCATGTGAAGCACTCTGGGCACTAAGCCCCCTCTGGAACCAGTGGAGAACAGCATTCATTACCCCAGTCCTTGTCAGGATGAAGCACTCTGTGCACTAAGCCCCCTCCAGAACCAGTGGAGAAAAGGATCCACTAAAGAGACTGTGGCTTTGCACTCCCCAGGACCAATCAGTGGGCAAACCACCCACTTGAGAGACTTGTGAGACTGTGGCTTTGCAACCCCCATGACCAATCAGTGGGCAAACCACCCACTTGAGAGACTTGTGAGACTGTGGCTTTGCACTCCCCAGGACCAATCAGTGGTCAAACCACCCACTTGAGAGACATGTGAGACTGTGGCTTTGTACTCCCCAGGACCAAACAGTGGGCATGGAGCCCCGTCGTGGAGCAGTGGAGTCGTCCCTTCATCTGGCTGAGGTGCCCCCCCTTCCCCTTGAGGTGCCTGTTTTTATTCGACCTGATGCCCCAGCAGTGTTCTCTCCGTTTAGAGGCAGGTAACGTGTGTGGGCTTCACCCACGCATTTTGGGACCACTGGTTCACGGACAATGAATGGATGATTATCCAGACTTGTGTAGTTGCTGTACATATTTGTATATACTGATCTGTTACGGACCTGTTTCCATATCTGAATTTTAGATGATTACACTCATTACAATCATTTCCTTTTGTCTTTGCGTTCTTCCAGAGGGTTCCGGGGTGTATTTGTAATGTTGCGCATGTATTTGTGTGTATGGTATTGTGGGTGGGGGTGGGGGTGTTGTGTGTTGCGTGTGTGTGTCACTCTCTTTTTCCTCCCCCCTCCCCTGTGTACTAGGTGCAGTACTCACTGTGGTCATCGCCGCCGTCTTTGCTGCTCCTGGAAGAAGAGGAGGTAAACCAACATTGGTAGCACCTGTAACTCGGGCTCCATGGCGTTCTGGTTACTCATTGGGTGTCGAGAGGTGAGTGGTTTCCGTTCCAAGTCCTGTTTCCGCCGTGCTTTTGATGGCATTGGTACCGCCCCAGAAAAGGTGGCAGATTGGTGCCTTGTAATACAGTGGGCTGTACATTGTCTTCCGCCTGGCTGTTGGCAGTTACCGGCGCGGTGTTTGTTGCTACCGCTGTGGCGGTCGTTGTGTTAAAGTGGCTGTCTGTGTTGGCGGTTTCTGCCATGGTCATGATTCCATTTTTTTTACCGCCAGCCTGTTGACGGTATTACCGCTGCTTTAACACCGACTGCCAGGGTTGTTATGAGGGCCTAAATGTTTGGAACAAGAAAATAGCAACTTTCTAAAAGTGGCATTTCTAGAATTGTCACTTGATATCTGACTTTACCATTTGGGAGGATTTTGAATTACAATTCTTTAGACAACAAACTTGATATTCCTAGCTGCTCCCAATAGAAAGGTATCACTAATTAAATATATTAAGTTAAACCAAGGTTACCTTTTAGGAGCATTAGACCATTGCATTAATGAAAACTAATTTAAGAGTCTTTCACTACCAGGACATGTAAAAGTTATAAATACATGACCAACTTTTATAATACACTGCACCCTGCCCTCTGGGCTGTTTAGAGCCTCACTTGGAGTAACTGATAAATACTAAAAAAGAAAGGTTTAGGCCTGGCAAAATGACAAATCGAAATGGCAGTTTGAAACTGCACACACAGGTGGCAATGGCAAGCTTAAGATATGTTTAAAAAGGCTACTTAAGTGGGTGACAGAATCAGTGCTGCAAACCCACTAGTAGAAATGAATTTACAGACCCTGGGTATTAGCACTACACTAGTGTCTTACAAGTAAGTTACATATACCAGTATGGTCTAAGCCGATTTTACCATGTTTAAAGGAGAGAGCACAAACAATTTAGCACTGGTTAGCAATGGTAAAATGTGCAGAGCCATAAATGCAAACAAATATGCATTCGGGAAACAAGAGGCAAAAAAAATGAAAAAACTTTGCAGAAATGGCCAAGTGCAACAGTCATGAACCCATGGCAAAAGAAGAAGTGTGACATATGGGTAACTTTCATTGTACAGCAATAGAGAAATGTACTTTATTTTATTTTTTTTAATTACCCAACCTGGTACTGGAACACTTACACATGTAAGTGCAATACAGGTAAAAAATGTACACTTCTCTACCTCTTAAGGGCGATTTTCTGTTTTCCAATCATTAGAGTTGGGGCAGCTAATTATCTGTAGAGCAAGGGGAGTATTTATAGGCTCCTAGTGCCACAGGAGTGTCACTTTTCGTGACAATCCTGTGTCGCTAAGCACTGCACCGTATTTACGAGGTGGCGTTAAGCCACTTTTTGTGGCTTAACATCACCTTGTAAATATGGCTTCTTCCCTCACAGCACTGTGTGTGGAAGGGGCATGCCATCGTTGTTGTTGTGGGAGTGCCACAGCAGCACCCCTTGTATTTTTACGCTGCCTCAGATTTATGAAATTTCGTAAACCTGAGGGAGCGCCAAAATCTAACACCATCCACAGGGGTGGTGTTAGCAGGGCGCAAAGAGGAGGAATACTTTTATTCTTCCTCTTTTTTTGCTTTTTCTATGCGTGCTGCATTCTACAAACTGCCGGAGGCTCAATTGCCAAGATAAACAGTAGTGGAGAGAGTGTGAACTTCATCACGTTCCCCTCACTACCTAATAAGAATCAGATATGTGACATTCCGGTTTTGCCCTAGCTGTTGGTTTGGTATAAAGAATCCAGCAACCATTCTGGGGCCTATGCTGAACTACTTCAATAACCCCATCATGTTCTAAATTTAGTGCCAATCATGGAAGACCAAGATTATAACTGCAGAGCACTCTAAAATATGATAACATCTACTGATATTTAGAGAGGTATTACATCACCGAATAAAACCTTTGGTCATCACAAATTAGTTCAGGGCACCTGGGAAGCAGACTCCTCAAATAATTTGGGCAGCCTTAGAGCCATTAGGGCCTTAGAAGGTACATAGAATAAATAGACAGAACGGCCTCCGGGTCCTAGCATTTTGCCTTTTAGAAGCATACAAATAGATTTGCAGATTTCATGTTCATAAATAGAAACGTTCAGACCTTGCACATAGTCTGAGGCACCTAATGCAATATCATGTCTGACAGAAATTTGACCTGGGCTTTGCCATGGTTGTCATGTCGTACTGGATATAATTATGTACAGTATTGCTTAAAAGCTCCACATGTACCCTAAGAATAAAATTGGAAGGATTTAACAGCAAGCCATTTTAAACTTCAGATCCACCCTAAACAATTGCACTAAACACAAAATGGTCCAGCAAAAGTAGAGTTGAGCCCACTCAATAAAATTAGACTCAGTGTTGCAGCATGACACATGTTACTGTGGATGAGAGTCATTTTAAAAATAAGGAATATTTCGTAGGGAGTCAGTTTCATTAAGACCTCCAGTACAAGGTTTACTTTCAGTTACTTAAGTTAATAGTTGGGGAAGTTGAAGTGCTCTTCTTTAAAATTTCACTCCCCTCTTTTGGTTTGATGATCAGGAGCACATACATAACATAACATAACATAAACTGATATGAATTAACATAAGTTTTATAGTAGATGCTTGCAGTTTGATGTAATCAACTCGTAATGACTTCACTACTGAATATCAACACCATGAAAATCATTAAATACTATAATCGAGAACAGAATATCCCGGGTCTAATTATCAGAAGTTCATATAGAGAAGTATAGATTTACTATTCCTAACTCCATGTCTACATTTCTTGAAGATATATGTACTTGCAGGTACATGCATGTGGAGTAAACATATTTACCCATCAATATTTTATTTTCAATATTCCGTACTCTATATTCTGACTCATTGATTCGATATTCAGTGGTCACACCAGCCCTTGTTGTTGATATGCAACAAATGCACTAACATCTTCATCTTTACCACATTTCACCCCTGTGATTGGTACGCAATTCCTATATGTATGATCCCTCTGGTAAGAGTCACTGTTTCAATCGTTTTCCATTTCCTGTGCTCATGTAGTGCTGATCTGTGACAAAATATGCATGTTATACTTTTTTTCCTTGGCGTGGTCTCCCTTAACTTGTTGCCTCTGTTTCCCAGGTTGTTGATGTGTGCTGGACTCTGTTTTTGCTGTTTTTGTTACTGTGGGCACTTTACCACTGCTAACCAGTGCTAATTTGCAAGTGCTCCAATACAAAATGTGTATGCAATTGGCTTATCCATGATGGGCATATTTCAATTACTAGTAAGTCCCTAGTAAAGTGCACTAGAGGTGCCCAGGGCCTGTAAATTAAATGCTACTAGTGGGCCTGCAGCACTGGTTGTGCCACCCACATACGTAGCTCTGTAATCCTGTCTCAGACCTGCCACTGCAGTGTCTGTGTGTGCAGTTGTAACTGTAAATGCGACTTGGCAAGTACCCACTTGCCAGGCCTAAACCGTCCCTTTCCTTACATGTAAGACACCCCTAAGGTAGGCCCTAGGTAGCCCCAAGGGCAGGCTGCAGTGTAAGGTTAAGGTAGGACATATAGGGGGTCATTCCGACCCTGGCGGTCCATGACCGCCAGGGCCGGGGACCGCGGAAGCACCGCCAACAGGCTGGCGGTGCTTCGTGGCCATTCTGACTGGTCAGAAAAGGGCAACCGGCGGTTTCCCGCCGGTTTACCCCTGGCCCAGGGAATCCTCCACGGCGGCGCTGCTAGCAGCACCGCCATGGGGATTCCGACCCCCTTCCCGCCAGCCTGTTTCTGGCGGTTTTCACTGCCAGGAACAGGATGGCGGGAACGGGTGTCGTGGGGCCCCCTAACAGGCCCCCATAAAGATTTTCAGTGTCTGCTTTGCAGACACTGAAAATCGCGACGCGTGCAACTGCACCCGTCGCACCCCTTCAACTCCGCCGGCTCCATTCCGAGCCGGCTTCATTGTTGAAGGGGCTTTCCCGCTGGGCTGGCGGGCGGCCTTCTGGCGGTCGCCCGCCGGCCCAGCGGGAAAGTTGGAATGGCCGCCGCGGTCTTTTGACCGCAGTGCGGTCATTCGGCGGTGACCGCCTGGCGGGCGGCGACCGCCGCCCGCCGCGGTCAGAATGACCGCCATAGTAATGTGTTTTATATGTCCTGACAGTTAAATATTGCTAAATTCATTTTTCACTGTTGCAAGGCCTCATAGGTTAACATGGGGGCTACCTTTAAATATGATTTAAGTGTAGATTCCCTGTGGGAGCGGATAGACATGTGGACTTTGGGGTCTCTGAACTCACAATTTAAAAAAGCATCTTTTATTAAAGTATTTTAAGATTGTGTGTTTGAAAATGCCACTTTTAGAAAGTGAGCATTTTCTTGTCTATACCATTTCTGTGACTCTGACTATTTGTGGATTCCCTGTCTTGGTCAGTTTGACAGTTGGGCTGGTTGCACCTCTTACTAGACAGTGACACAAAGAGAGCTGGGATGTAGTCTGCAGTTCCTAATGAGCCATCCGTGCTAGGAGGAAGGGGAGGAGTGGTCACTCATACCTGAAAGGGCTGTGCCTGCTCTTACACAATGCAGTCTCCAACTCCCTGGTGTGTGTCTGGGGCCTGGCCTGGACAAGGCAGGATTTCACAATCAGGAGAGACTTTCCTTTGAAGTAGGCCTACTTCAAAGGACAAAATGGGTATAAGAAGGGCACCCAAAACCACAGACTTTAGAACACTTTTGGAAACCAAGAGGAACCTCTGCTGGAGAAGAGCTAAAGAGCTGAGGAAGAAGAGCTGCCCTGTCTGTGCTTTGTGGAGCCCTCCTGCAGTTGCTGCTTCTGCCCATGCTAGAGGACAAAGACTGGACTTTGTGTTGCCTTCCTTCTTGTGAAGAACTCTCCAAGGGCTTGATTTAGATCTTGCCTCCTGTTGCTTGAAGACTCAGGGACAGCAAAGACTTCTCTCTGCCAGCAGTCTCTGGAGAGACTCCTACCCCCCCAAGTAGTGCCCTTCCGGTTCCTGGGATCCTGAAAGGAGAATCTGGCAGCTCAAGAGTGAGAAATCCACACACCGACCGCCTTGCGGGGAAAAGATCGACGCAACACCGATCTACGGCTGAAAAATCAACACGCCGCTGGCTTCGCTGCTGAAAATAGACACTCACCTGCAACGTGACTGGAAGATTGACATCTGGAGCTGGTGAAATGACATGCAGCATCCCTGATGGAGACTGGTTAGATCGCAACCCGCGCTGTGTGGTTATCGGACCATTGTGCGGATGAATTTCTGACGCAATCACCGCTGGGCATGTAAAAATCACGCAAGGCCTGCCCGGACTCGAGTGTGCTGACCCAATCAACACATCTCTCTCCTGCAGAGAGAAGAAACGATGCCTGCCAACCCGACAAAAGGAGAAACAACACAAGGTCTCGCTCATGAGTGAAATCAACTCATCGCGTGCCCTTTTTGACGCACACTTCCCCAAGCGGGGTTATTTTTGACACACCCAAGGTACATTTTCACACTAACAGCGTTAGTGTGTGTTTAAAATTAAATGAAGACTCTTTTGGTATTTTTAGTAATAACTTGATTTGTGTATTGTGGACTTTTGTCATTTTGGTCTTATTTTGTTTAGATAAATATTCTCTATTCTAAACCTGTGTTGTGTCATTTTGTAGTGTTTTCATTAAGTTACTGTATGTGTTGGTACAAATACTTTACACCTAGCACTATGAAGTTAAGCCTACAAAGGGGCCAAACCACCAAGGTGGTAAGCAAAGGGTTAGATGATGGTGATTCTCTATTACCCTGACTATAATTAGGGTCCTTGCTTGGACAGGGTGTAACCTGACTGCAAACCAAATACGCCATTTCTAACAATGCACAAAAGTTGTTTCCTATGATTATATAACCGTTTCGGTTTTGGAGTGATGCTCTTTGATAATTTAGAGAATCAATCAGCCCAGTCCACAAACATGGAACAAGCCACACTGCTGCTGTGTCAGGATTTAATTTGTTAAAATTCATAACAGTTTGAAAAGATGGCTCATTTTCATCAAATAATTGTGTTCTTGACTCTCATCTTTCAGTACTCAGCAGTAATATACTATTGTTTCTTATTCGCGTTTTTCCTTCCCGCATCAAAATACCCCCTAAATTACATTTAAGCTACCGTAGCAAGAGAAATTGTTGACAAAGAGTAGGTTGGTGCAGTTATGGTACATCGAGCAACCTTGGCTTGTTGAATAAAAATGAAAGGTAGTTGATTTGTATTGATGGTGATTGTCCCCTATATCTGAGATCAATGTCAATGGTTTGCAAATATAGGTGGGATTTTGAGACTTCATTGTTTTATTGCCTATAGATTGGAGAGCACAAAAAAGAAACAGTCCATCATCCATGCTAAAGAGACTTTTTAGAGAAAATAGCAAAGGGGAAATAACCAGAGAAAAGGGCTTGGAGAATATTGAACTTGATGAGCTGGAAGAGAAACTGACAGGCCCAACTAGCAATCAGCATCAACAAAAACAAGGTAAGTAGTGCCAGCAGAATGGCAAAAAATGGACCTAATAAATAGATGTTTTATTCATGAATTGGATGAAAATTAGATGACACACTATTTGCTCTCAAACTGTCTAATGGTCTATATGAAAACAACACACACAAGGTTCATGGTCTCATTAATTCATTTTATTTTGAACGTAGAGCCAGAAAAGCAAAGAGACTATATAGATGTTCGAAAGAACAGTTAGGGCCCGTTTAGGAAGTTGGCGGAGGCAACACTCTGTCACAAACATGACGGATATCTTTTCCACTTTAATACGATCCCCATAGGATGGAATGGGATCTTAATATGGCGGATGGAACATCCAGCACATTTGTGATAGAGTATTCCCCCCTCAGACTTCTAAATCAGGCCCTAAGTATTTTGAATTGTTATTGTTTTACTTTGATGACTTGAGAGAAAGTGGATTGTTAGTTGATGTGAATGGTAGCCCACCCCAGGTACTAATGTCAATATTCTTGCTTGGTCCAGGAAACGTTTAATTCATTTACCTGAGCCAAACCCTTGGTGGCACCAAAAAGAGCCAGTGCCATTTGCAGGCAACTGGTCGTGCTAGGTAAGGTATGAAACTGACTGCAAGAGAGCAAGGGTTAGATACAAGGACAAGGCTGGTCCCAGTCAAGGAGTTACCTTCGGACTTAGATATTTTCAGAGAGGTTCAGTCCTCAGTGGGTAGGCTACAGACTGGATCTGAAGACAGGCTTGTCGATTATGGGTTGGCAAAAGGCAGTGTCTCACTGAAGTAAATGACAAAGCTCTGGGAAAAATCCAGTGCACTCACCAAGTAAGCCATTGACATCAATTGTATGATGCTTGGCATTCGGACTAGAGACAATTTCTACTTTTGGACTTAGACTCTTTTTTGGAAGTTGGATTCCTTAGAAGGGGCAAGGCTGCAAGCTGTAGCCAAACAGCATTTGTTAAACCTCACACCTTTAGGGTTGTCTTTCCCCCAACTTCTTGCTTACCTCCTCAACTTTGCTGACCTTGTTTTTGCTAATTTTAGGGTTCTGTGCACTTTACCACTTCTAACCAATGCTAAAGTGTTTGTACTCCCTCCCCTAAATGATCCTAACATTGGTTTACCCCGATTGGCGTATTTAATTTATTTATAAGTCCCTTTTAAAGTGCACTGCATGTGCCCAGAGAACGTAAGTTAAATGCTACTTGTGGGCCTGCAGCACTGATTGGGCCACCCACTTGAGCAGCCCTCTAAACATGAGGTGTGCCATTGCAGCACAAGAGTGTGCAGTTTTAAAATGCCATGTCAACCTGACAAAACTGCCCTTTTGCTAGGCCCAAACCTTCCCTTTTTATACTATGAGTCACCCCAAAGGCAGGCCCTGGACAACCCAGAGGGCAGGTTGCAATGTATTTGAGAGACATGACGTGCTTCTAAATTTTACATGTCCTGGTAGTGAAAAACACCCAAAGATGGTTTTCGCTACAGCAAGACCTGTCTTTCTCACAGGATAACATTGGGATTACCTTATTGCATCTTATAGGCATAGTTCACAATCTGGAAGAGATATGTTTGTCAAGATTGGTGTCTCTAAACTCAAAATTTAAAATCACAATTTATATTGAAGTCTGATTTTAAATCACAGTTGTGAAAATACCACTTTTAGAAAGTTGACCTTTTCATATTTCAGTTATTTGTTGCCTGCTTCCTGTCTCCAGTGCAAGCCTGGGGCGGTGTGACTGCTGTGCTTGTGCACGCCCTCTAGATAGCCACACACAATGGGAGAATAGGTGTAAATGATGGGCCATCCCCAGTCTGATGGGAAATCTTGGGATGGTGGGAGGAAGGGGCTGACACTCACACCTGAATGGGCAGTGTCCTGCTCCACACAAAGGGCTGCCTAACCCCTGTAGTGAGTCTAAAGCCAGGGAAGGAAGGGGATACCTATGTGCACTTCAAATACCTTATTTGAAGTCTCACCCACTTCAAAGGCACAACTGGGCATAAGTACTGTATCTCTGATGCTACCAACTCAGTACACTTCTGGACCTGTGGATACTCTACTATCTACTGAGCTGCTACTCTGCTGGACTCCTGCTTTGCTGGACTGACCTGCTGCCTGCTGCATTCCTGCCTGGATGTAAGAAGGACTGGACATCAGTAACGGCTACTGCCAGAAATGTTTGGGGACAGCACAGGGAACAGGGGGTGGGGAGCAATAATAATTTTAAAAAACTACCGGCCACCTCGGTGTTACGGTCTTCCTGCCAACTCTGTTCTTCTTGTCTTTTTCCTCCCCTCCCCACCACTCAGTCCTGATGCTTTTCTCATGCTGTTACCCAGCATGAGAGAAGCACTGGGATTGGCCTGAATGGGCTGAAATGCCACTCAGCGAGGGAGTGGGAACCTGGGCTTCATCTCCACCTGGCGGTGCAATATAGCCGGTTGGAGAGTTCTAAGAACGCATATCAGGTTGGCAGGCCTCAGACGGCCAGCCAAACTGACATCCCACTTGGAAGTGCACATACCACTCCTCCTCCACCTGCTGACTAAGCGGAAAAATAAAGTGATCATAAAATGCTTTTATTATCACTTCATTTTTCTGCTTTCAGCAGCAGGGCAACATTCCTTCGTCATAGCGGAGGGGCTGCCCAAGCTGTACCTGCATTTCCGCAACCCAAAACCCAGAGGGACTCCAAGTATCATCGGCTGGTCTCCTGTTTCCTGAAGTCTCAGGAACAGGAAGGACTTCATTGCATCCTACTGCACCTGGACTTTGCTTGCTGCAAGCCATGCCCTGAAAAGTGGTGCCAGCCCAGTCCTGGGCCATTGGAAGTGAGTGTAAAGAACTGTTTAACCCATGCATCCTCATCTGAACCAGTGCATCTTCACCTTTGCATGACTCAGTACCAGTGCATCCTCGTTGCTGTATGGAGTGGACCCGGTGGATTGCCCTTAGAACCAGAGCTTAACCTTTGGAATCAGCGCATCACCTACCTCAGCAGCAGGAGCCTCACATCACACTCAGAACCAGTGCTTTGCAACCAGACCTGATGCATCACCACAGCTGCGGGGAGAAACTAAATGCATCCTGTTCACTGTGTGGCTTGACACCAACACATCTCTTTAGCTGCACCTCACATCTTCTCCGACATCTGGACGCATCCCGGATCAAGGTACTTTTGTTCAATGGGCCTAAGTGGGTCCCTGTATCTGGCCCATACTCTCACATGGTCAGCCTGAGCTTTTAACTTTGCCCGGGTCCTGCTTGACCAGATATCCCATTTAAGGGCTTATTGCTTCTAAGCGCTATTTTACATTTACTCTTTAAATATTCGTATCACAAGTTGTACTTATTGGATTCTTGCTTTGGTATTTTTTTGCTCTGTTTTTCTAACATGGTATGAATTCTGTTGGTGTAGTGTTTTCACTGTTTAACTGTCTTAAGTGTTGCACAAATACTTTACACATTGCCTCTTAAGTTAAGCCTGACTGCCCTGTGCCAAGCTATCAAAGGTTGAGTACAGGTTAACCTAGAGTGTCTTTGAGACTTATGCTGACTAGGATTGTGGGTCCTGCTTGGACCGGAAATGTACCTTGCCAACCAGAAACCAAATTTCTAGCAGCATTCAACGTCATTGGATGCCAGTCAGTTTCAGTCCTGCTGAATCAGATTTTCTTCTTTGACTAAGAAAGGAGCAGGTGCTGTGGTGAATTCAGACCCAGTGGCGATGCATCCTCAGTGAACTGACTTGCTGCTTGGTCTCAGTCCCAAGCCTGTTTGGAGGAAAAAAGTATTGAACAATTTCTAATTCCCACATTTTAGGGGTAGGCAGGAGGAGTACACTCTGCCTACTCAAGGGTTCCAGGACCTCAGGGCTAGGACTTGGGGTTAAGGATCTAATCCAACAGAGCCACCAGCAGGGTCCACAGCAGGTGTACATGTAACTGGTCAGCTGGGATCTTCCAGGAAAGTAGACTTCTTGCAGCTTTTGTGCTGCTATGGATTAACAGGAGGTCAGCCAACTGCAGCTTTGGGTCCACCTTTTTGGGCAGGTACTATTGGAAGCAGGCATGATCTTTAGAGTTCTCCTCACAGGTCTCAGCCACATGTACTGTCCTTCTTCTAACTTCCACAGGTCTAGAAGTGGTCTTCAGAGGGTTCCACTTTTGTGCCAGGCACTAGCCTTTGGGTGATGGTTATGTTTGGTCCTTCCATGACCATTAAAGAAAAGGTTCCTAGGCTAACCCAACCCACGTTTTCAGCAGGTCCCACGTACTCTACTGTAAACAATCTCACAGTGCCCCTTTCTACCTGAAACCAAAGTGATACTTTTCCTCCTGTGCAGAGCTCTTGTGCCCACTCTGGAAGATACATCCTCTCCTCTGGTCACCAAAAACTGTTTCTGGAGGCAGCTTCTCTTCCAGTGGGACTGAAGCCTGGCTGGCTAGGAGGACGATAGTGGGCATGTCCAGATGTGATACACATCTGCCGGTGACAGGGTAGATATCACTTATAGCTCAGGAAGGGTGGGCATAGCACCATGACCATCCTGCCTAAAGAAGAAAAACACCTCTCTACACCTGTCCTTCATCCACTGCATGAGAGCAATCAACATCTCACCAAAAGTGAGCCAGGAACAATGATGTGACACTCAACAATTGACAGAAAGGTCCTTTTGGCTTAGGCAGGAAAATGACAACTTTGTAAAAGTGTGATTTCAAAAACTATAATCGCTAGAAATCACAGTTCCAGTTTACTGTGGTGTGAGCATTGGTCAAAAAGCAATAAAAATCTTAGTCAAAGTGAGGCACAAGCAGACCCCATATTATCATTGCTCAAACCCCTGGTAACTTGGCATAGAGCAGTCATGTGTAATATAGAGGCAAAGTGTAAAGTATTTGGGCAACACATCAAACAGTAAAAGAGTGAAAACACCACACAAAAATACCCACACCAGGTTCAACAAATATAGCAACATTTCATAAATAAAACAAGTCTAACACATCAAAAATCTAATTAGGAGAACCAAAGTTATGATTTTTTTACGAATAAACTGAAATATACTGCCTAAAAGCATAAAGCACTAACCACAGTTATCTGGTCGCTCTGGACAGGGTCAAAGTAAAAATGTATGATTCATTTTTCCCACAAGTCCAGTTGCCTATGGATGATATAATGCAATGTTTTTGTGTTTCATTGCATTGCCTTACATAAAATCCTTCATCTCTTTTGAAATTAATAGGACTCCATTGTCTTATACAATTTCTTCCAGAGCCCCTTCTTTTAAAAACATTTTTTTCTAAACGTTTCATATAGGGCATTCAACTCCATTTTGGCCTGTTCGAGACTACAGCTGGCGGGGGAGGAGGAAGTTGTGGTGTATTCTCGGGTACACAACGCTATTCAGTTCTCAAAGGCTCGTTGACGGGAACGTCAGAGTCCCTCATTAGTTGTCCCCTTATTGTTGCTTTTGCCGCTTCCCATAAGGTTGGTGGAGAGGGAACTGAACCTTTATTGTCGGCCAGATAAGTAGCAACATGAGAGCTGAGTTGCTTTTTCCCCTGTGGTGTATGATAGCTTGAGGTGCTTGGATGCCATGGTTTGCGTCCAGGGGTAATTAATCCCAGGTCTAGTGCCAATAGCACGGGGAGTGGTCCGATAGTGCCACCGCTAGGATCTGGGAGTCCCTTATCCGTGGGACCAGGTTGGGAGTGACAAGGAAGGAATCCAGTCTAGACTGTGTACCATGGAGAAGTTAGATATAGTTGTATTCGTGATCATGAGGATGGGAGAGATACCAATGATCCACCAAACCCTGGTTCGAGTGTATGTCCTCGAAGAGGGGTCTGTCTGCATTGTTACCCACGTCCAGACTGCCCATACGATCGAGCACCGCATCGCCTACCAGGTTCCAGTCACCATCCAGGAGATACTGCGAGGCCCCAATCTCTGTTAGGAGATGATTGAGAGAGAGAAAGAAGAGATGTTTGTTGCCCGTAGGAGCATATATGGATCCTACAAAAATTGTATGTGTACCTATTCTAAGTTTGGTAAGGACATATCGACCTTCCAGATTGGTCCACGTTTTCAGTACCTTGAATTGTAAGGACCGGCAGAGAAGGATCAGCACTCCACATTTTCTGCCTGTGCTGAGGTCCCCGGTCCGAGCCGTCGTGATCCCGGTATAGAGTACTCAACCCACCCAGTCCCTGCGGAGTTTCTCTGATTCCAGTGAGGAAAGATGTGTTTCTTCCAATAGGGCAATATCTGCATGTTTGGATTGCAGATATGATAGAAACGTCTTTCTCTTGATGAAGTGTGTAATATAATAAAGGTTCCAGGAGAGAACTGTTAGCGGAAGGGGAGATCCCATGCTATCATCAGGCAAGGTGTATTGCTTTGCACAGTGATCCCTTGCTATGTCGAGGCTGCCAGTAGTGGTGCATATGAAAGGGGAGGCAGGACAAAATGCAGGGGAGTGCTGGTGGGGTGTGTGGGAACCCCTGGTCGATGTAAGGAAGAGAGCGGACCCAATCAAGAACGGAAAGAGAGGGAAAGAGGCAGGAAAGGTAGGACGTGAAAGAGATGAGAAGGATAAAGGTGAATAGGGTAATGAGGGGGAAGGAAAGCTTATTGAGGTATAGAGAAGAAGATCAAAGAAGAAGGGAAGGAATGCAACTATTATATAAGGGAGTGCAGCTGTGCTATTTTGAGAACCGAGGTAAGCACCTCTCAATATATAAGTGCTGTAGAACTGCAGGTCAAAAGCTGTGTGATCCACAAGCCAGGCTCTTGCACAGAGGGGAGATGGTGGAACCAACGAAGAGAGGATGGAACAATGTGGGCCTCCACAGCCGAGGTGGGTCCTAGGGGGAGGGAGGAAATGTGCACAGATGTAGGGAAGGGGATGTTGGTGGAAGGAAGGGGTCGGGCATCGCAGAGGAAAAAGGGAAAAAAGAAGAAGGGGGGCAGGCCATCCCTAGAGGGGGGCAAAGAGGCCAGGGCAGATAGTGAGTACTTCCTCAAAGAGCTCCCTAAACCTGGCCTAACATGGGAATAAGGGGGGCATCCAATGAGATAACTCTGGGCACATCGGTATATAGTTAATGGGGGAAGTTCCTGACATCTGAATCCTCTTGTGGAGGACCGTGAGCGTCAGTATTGCCAGGCGTGCCCACGGCGTCATCATAGTTTCAATATCCGCATTGTTCAGCCCCTCTAAACCCCTGCCCGGGTCTCCATCGAAGGAAAGTGTGTTACCCCAGGAGCAACACTCAGGAGAGTTATAGGAACCCTAACTGGGAAGAGGGAGAGGGGCTGCAAAGGGCCATACCGTGTGGGAACAACCGTGTTTACCTGAAGCAGCAGGATACCTGGAAAACCTGGAAAACCTGAGGGGGTAAAGGGGTCAGTATTTGTCTGAAAGTACACGCCCATAGAGGGAAGTTACCCTCTGTGCCCTCAGGTCATGCATGACCCCAGGAAGGAGACAGAGCCTAGCATCGAGTGGAGAGCCCCTAATCGGCTGCAGTGGTGGACCCTATGGGTCCCACCCCCAACTCCAACAGTGCAGGATCCTCATGGGCATGATATATCCTACGAAGAAACAAGAGCTACATATACATCACAACCTTAAAATCAAGTTCAAACTGTAATACAAGCCAAACAGCAGCAGCATAGGCCATGAGAGTCACACTTTGGGGGTCATTACAACCCTGGCGGACGGTGTTAAAGTGGCAGTAATACCGCAAACAGGCCGGAGGAAAAAAAAATGGAATTATGACTGTGGCGGAAACTGCCAACATAGACAGCCACTTCAAAACTCCAACCGCCACGGCGGTACAGACAAGCATTGCGGCGGTCACCGCCAACAGACAGGCGGAAGACAAAGTACCTCCCACAGTATTACAACAGGCCAATCCGCCACCTTTTCCGGGGCGGATTCACCGTGGATAAAAATACGGCGGAAACAGCCATTTGAAAGGGAAATCGCTCACCTGAACAAACTCCACGAGAAAGGAGGGCACCATGGAGCCGGAACTCCAAATACTCCCTGCGCTTATCTTCCTGCTCCTCTACGAACATCAGCAACAGCGTCGCCGAAGACAACGGTGAGTATTGCACCTACGACATAGGGTAGGGGGGAGGCAAAAGTCACGGACACACACATGCAACACCCGCACCCCCAACCCGACCCTCACCCACTACAACACACACACCAATGCATTTTCGAACATCACAGTAACAACCCCCAACCCCCCAAAGAAGAATGCTAAGACAAAAGGAAATGAGTTCAACCATTGTAATGCATCAAAAAACAGTTAGCTCATATATACATCAATATATACACATTCCAAATATATACATCACGATTAGTAGTACAGGTATGCACATTTCAATGTCCGTGGACCACTGGGCCCCAAATGCATGGGCGAGGCCCACACACGATACCTGTCCTGGAACGGAGCGAACACTGCAGGGGCATCAGATAGAAATACAACAGGCACCACAGGGGGAAGGGAAGGGAGGGCACCTCAGCCGGATGACTGCACCATGCCAGATCCACGACGGGGCTCCATGCCCATTGATGTATCCTGGGGAGTGCAAAGCCACAGTCTCACAAGTCTCTACAGTAGGTGGTTTGCCCACTGCTATATCCTGGGGAGTGCAAAGCCAGAGTCTCACAAGTCTCTTCAGTGGGTGGTTTGCCCACTGTACCATCCTGGGGAGTGCAAAGCCACAGTCTCACAAGTCTCTACCTCTACAGTGGGTGGTTTGCCCACTGTTACATCCTGGGGAGTGCAAAGCCACAGTCTCACAAGTCGCTACAGTGGGTGGTTTGCCCACTGTACCATCCTGGGGAGTGCAAAGCCACAGTCTCACAAGTCTCTACAGTGGGTGGTTTGACCACTGTACCATCCTGGGGAGTGCAAAGCCACAGTCTCACAAGTCTCTACAGTGGGTGGTTTGCCCACTGTTACATCCTGGGGAGTGCAAAGTCACAGTCTCACAAGTCTCTGCAGTGGGTGGTTTGCCCACTGTACCATCCTGGGGAGTGCAAAGCCACAATCTCAAAAAGTCTCTACAGTGGGTGGGTTGCCCACTGTACCTTCCTGGGGAGTGCAAAGCCAAAGACTCTCAAGTGGATAACAGTCTCCACTGGTTCTGGAGGGGGACTGGTGCCCAGAGTGCTTCATCCTGCCAAGGATAGATGGAGTGGATGCATGTCTCCACTGGTTCTGGAGGGGGACTGGTGCCAGAGTGCTTCATCCTGCCAAGGATAGATGGAGAGGATGCATGTCTCCACTGATTCTGGAGGGGGACTGGGGCCCAGAGTGCATCACTCACGCCGTGACGGTCCCTGTTGTGTCCCTGCCCCTGCCGCTCATGGGCTAGCGGTGCTTGAGTTGGCGGTGCTTGCCCTGTTCAGCGGTGCTTGCCATAGCGGTCTTTGCCCTGTTCAGCGGTGCTTGCCTTTGCTGTCTCTGACCTGTTCAGCGGTGCTTGAGTTGGCGGTGCTTGCCCTGTTCAGTGGTGCTTGCCATGGCGGTCTTTGCCCTGTTCAGCGGTGCTTGCCTTTGCTGTCTCTGACCTGTTCAGCGGTGCTTGCCATGGCGGTCTTTGCCCTGTTCAGCAGTGCTTGCCATGGCGGTCTTTGCCCTGTTCAGCGGTGCTTGCCATGGCGGTCTTTGACCTGTTCAGCGGTGCTTGACTTTGCTGTCTCTGACCTGTGCTGCGGTGTGTGCCATGGCGGTCCCTCATTGCCCACCGGGGCTGTGGCTGCCGGGGCCCTCCTGGGCACTGACTCCAGCGGTGGTCTCCTGACCAGTGACAATAGTGCTGCCCTCCTGGGTACTGACTCCGGCGGTGGTCTCCTGACCAGCGACGATGGGGCTGGCGGTGTCGTCTTGGGCAGCGGGGAGGGTGGCGGCCTTCTCCGCTGTGCTGCTCTTCCTTGACTTTGGAGACTTCTTCTGCCCCTTCACCACCTTGGGAGGAGTCACAGCTGACTCGACACTTCCCCCGGGACCCTTGTGGGCGGCTTTGCCAGCAAGTGTCTTCCCCCTCTCCTGTCGGGCACTGTCCAACTTCTGGTGCTTCACAGGGGGTGGACTGGCAGTGCTTTGGCTCTGTGTCACACTGGCTGCCCTGGTGCCCGGTGCACTCCACATACCTCGGACAGGCACCACTGGTACCGGTATCTTTTTGGCTGAGGTGCTACTACAGGACCTATGAATTGGAGGGGGGCGGTGATGGGACAGAGGTCAAGGTTGCTCAGGAAAATTTTCTGACGAACACTGGGACGGGTAGCTGGAGGCGGTCTGGGAGTGGAGGAAGAGGAGGTGGTTGTAGGAGGCGTAACTGTTCGTGATTTGGGTGCAGGTGCATGTTCTGGAGGCTGTTATGAGGTGGATGGATGTTGAGTGTGTGTGTGCCTGCGTTTGTGTACTTTGGGAGGGGGAGTCACAGACACACTGGGAGAGGACACAGGGGAGATGTAAATGGTAGTGGGAGTGGTAAGTGCAGGTGAGCGGGGTGTGGTGCTGGGAGTTCTGGTGCGAGTCCTAGTGGCTGTTGTGGTAGTGCATGCAGGTGAGAGTGTAGACGAGACTGGGAGGGAGGAGGGAGACGACGAGGAGGGGGACACAGTGGAGGCAGTGGATGTTGCTATGTCTGTATGTGGGTGATGCTTGTGCGAGTGCCTGTGGGATGTGTGGTGCTTATGTTTGCCTTAGCTGCCCTTGTGTGTTGAGGTGTGTGCAGGCTGGTCTGATGGTGTGCCTGGGATAGGCTGGGGTACAGGGGATTGGGTCTGGGTGGAGGAAGTTGGAGGGGGGAGGCTAGACACAGGGACAATGGCTGCCATCAGTGCTGAGGCCAGAGATTGCAGGGTTCGATGATGGGCAGCCTGACCAGAATGAATGCCCTCCAAGAATGCATTGGTATGTTGCAACTCCCTTTCTACACCCTGGATGGTATTCACAATGGTAGACTGCCCAACAGTGAGTGACCTGAGGAGGTCAATGGCCTCCTCACCTTAGGCAGCAGGGGTGACAGGGGCAGGGGCTGAGGTGCCTGGGGCGAAGGTGATGCCCACCCTCCTGGATGAGCGGGCACAGGGCGAAGGCTGAGGGGCTGCTGGGAGGGCGGTGCTGGTAGGGGGGGATGGCAGCTATACCTGTAGAAGTGGGGGGCACAGATGGTGCCGCCACCACAAGGGAGCTCCCATCGGAGGATGAGTCTGTGTCGCTGTTTACTGATCCGCTGACTGCCGTGAAGCTCCCCTCGCCCTCCGTCCACTGGTGTATTCGGAGTCCATGGTGTGGCCCTCCATGGCCCTGTGGGATACAGCCCCCTCGTGCTCCAGTGCCCCTGTACCTCCGCCTGATGATGCTGATGCACAAAAGAACAGGGAGACCACAAAAAGGGGTGGGGAAACAGAAGAAAGACAGGTTGAGTGCATGGCTTACCGCTACCGTTGGCGGACAAAACAGACACAGCAGCCCCATGCACTACGCCGTGCTCTTGGCCTCTACAGATGCAGTTCCTGGGATACGGCCTACTTGCCTATGAGCGTCATCTGCCCACATAGATGACACAGGGGCATGTATACCTGTTTTTGGCACTCTACAGAGGTGGGGTGGAGTGGCACATTGCCTGCATTACAGAGGGGCCTAGCCTACGGAACTCACCCTGGCCTGGGGAAACCCACAGCCTACCTCCCCCACCCAGACCCCTCCACTGCACGAAAAGTCATGAAATTGTGAGTGTACTCACCCCCTTGTGTCTGCTGTGATGCCCTCATGCACCCATCCAACTCAGGGTAGGCCACCGCCAGGATCCGGAACATCAGGGGGGGTCATGGTGCGAGGGGTACCCCTCCCACGTTGGGAGCCCATCCCCAGCTCAACCTCCGCCGTCTTCTTGCTCAAGCGGCGAATGTCCTCCCATCTTTTACGGCAGTGGGTGCTCCGTCTCTGGTGGACCCCCAGGGTCCAGACTTCCTTGGCGATGGCACGCCAAATATCCTTCTTCTGGTGGGCGCTGACCTAAATGAAATGTACAGGGGAAGAAGAGAAGTCATTAACAACTGCACCGTCGAAGTGAGTGGCCCACATCCCTACCCTTGCCATGTGGCACATGCATTCACAGTCCTTCATGCTCGCATTACTCTGCCCCCTTCCTACTTACATCCAGCCCTCTCCAACCAGGCATAGCCCATACAACTTGCACCCTATGTACTCACCTGTTGGTCTGGAGGACCGTAGAGTAGCGTGTACTGGGGGAGGACCCCGTCCACGAGCTTCTCCAACTCCAGTGCAGTGAAGGCAGGGGCCCTTTCCCCAGACGCACATGCCATTTTCTCTTCCAGACCGAGGTCACAGCAGCACTTGTAGTGTAGGTCCTCTCCTGTCGAAGATCAGGTATCGAGTGATTGAACAGATAGAAAATGGCAGTCACGTCCGCGGCGGTGCGTATCATCACTGCCAGCACACTTCGTCATTGGCTCCTGGGACCCATAGGGTCCGATGTTAACCAATGCAGCATTGAGCCGCGGTCTTCGACCGCCTACAGCGACGGTGTACAACGCCAGCGCAGTTACCTCACATCCCATTGTCCCACTTTAGAGGTCAGGCATCCGCCATTTCAGGGACCCACATGGCTTAATTTACAACTGTGTCACACATACCTAGGCCTGGACTCAACACACATACAGGAAGATTTTTGTATTTTGTGTCGTGTTCTGTGTAGCTGTGGGTACATATCTCAGAATTGGTTGACTCTGTGGTCGCTGTTGTCCTTCCTAGGCACTGTCAGCTGGGACATGTGAGAAGATGGCGGAATCCTCAGGTGTACCGACCGCTGGTGGACCTGTTGACAATGGAGGAGCGACATTTAATCATCACCTACAGGTTTGACCATGCCACAATCCAGGAACTGTGTACCCAGTTGGAGCCAGATCTGATGTCACCAATCCGCCATACCACAGGTATCCCCCCTCAAGTGCAGGTGCTGTCAGTACTCCATTTCCTAGCAAGTGGGTCATTTCAGACAACAGTGGCCATGGCATCAGGGATGTCCCAGCCTATGTTTTCTAACGTATTGTCCAGAGTGTTGTCTGACCTGCTGAAACACTTGAGGAGCTACATCCTTTTCCCTCAGGTGGAGGATTTGGCTACAGTGAAAGGTGACTTCTATGCCCTTGGACACATCCCCAACATCATAGGTGCCATTGATGGGACCTATGTGGCTTTGGTCCCCCCCCACAGGAGTGAACAGGTGTACACGAACCGGAAGAGATATCATTCGATTTATGTACAGATGGTATGTTTGGCAGACCAGTACATCTCACAGGTAAATGCTATGTTCCCTGGCTCAGTGCATGACGCCTACATCCTGCGGAATAGCAGCATCCCTTATGTGATGGGTCAACTCCAGAAGCACCGTGTGTGGCTATTAGGGGACTCTGGTTACCCCAACCTGTCATGGCTACTGATCCCAGTGAGGAATCCCAGGACCAGGGCAGAGGAACGCTGCAATGAGGTGCATGGGCAGACTAGGAGGGTGATCGAATGCACCTTCGGCCTCCTGAAGGCCAGGTTCAGGTGCCTCCATATGACAGGTGGTTCCCTATTCTACTCACCAAGGAAGGTGTGCCAGATCATCATCACCTGCTCTATGCTTCACAATCCTGCTTTGCGACGCCAGGTGCCTTTTCTGCAGGAGGATGGTCCAGATGACGGTGGTGTGCCAGCTGTGGAGCCTGTGGACAGTGATGAGGAGGAAGCAGAGGAAGAAGACATTGATAACAGGGACTCTGTCATACAGCAATATTTCCAGTGACACACAGGTGAGAACAATGTTTTTACTATTACATTTACTTTCACACTTCTACCTCTATCCTGTCTGTCAATTTGAAGCACTATTTGCTAACTGAGTGGTACATTTCCATTACGGTTTCACAGGTGTGATTACCAATGTGTGTCATCTGCTTGCATCCTTCATGGGCTTGTGATGTGTGACATAGTTACGTTGACATTACATTTTAGAACGGATTTGGCCATTGTCATACTTAATACACATTTTCATAATCACAGACTGACTCCAGATTGTTTTGTGGTTCAAGGGTGTTTATTGAAGTGCTAATTATTGGAGGGGGTGGAAAAATGGTGATGGGTGATGGTGGAGGAATGTCCATGGCAGAGTCCAGACTGTTAGTCTCACAGGTGGATTGCCCATATGGGCATAGGAAGTGGAGCTGGAACAGTTCCAATCTGGACAGGGTAACAAAGTTGGACAGTGGGATGACAATCAGGGTGGTCTCATTTGCTGGCAGGGGTCTTGCCATCTTGCTCTGTCCTGTTCCTGGATCTCAGGGACCGCTTGCGGGGTGGTTGTCCGTCTGCAGGGGGTGGGGTGCTGGTGTTGTGGTCCTGTGGTGGGGCGTCCTGTCCACTAGTGCCGGCGGAGGTGGTGGGCAGTTCATCGTCCAGGCTAGTGTCAGGGGCCCCTTGGAGTGCCACGGTGTCCCTCATGGTCTTCTGTATGTCCTTCAGCACCCCTGCTATGGTGCCCAGGGCGGAGCTGATGGTTCTGAGCTCCACACTGAACCCCAAATACAGTTTGTCCTGCATGCGCTGGGTCTCCTGAAACTTGGCCAGGACCGTCGCCATCGTCTCCTGGGAGTCGTGGTATGCTCCCATGATGGAGGAGAGGGCCTCGTGGAGAGTGGGTTCCCTAGGCCTGTCCACCCCCTGTCGCACAGCAGCCCTCCCAGTTCCCCTGTGTTCCTGGGCCTCCGTCCCCTGGACCGTGTGCCCACTACTACTGCCCCCAGGTCCCTGTTGTTGTTGGGGTGGTGGGTTATCCTGGGTTCCCTGTAGTGGTGGACACACAGCTGATTGACGTGTCCTGGGTACAGAGGTATGGGCCCGCTGGGTGGGTGCTGTGCTGGTGTTACCAGAGGGTGGAAGGTCTGTGGTGGCCTGTGCCTGTGCGAGGGGAACCGACTGTCCCGAGGCCCACGATGGTCCGGGCTGGTCATCTTGATCCAGTTGGCCAGAGCTGCTGTCATCACTGTGGGCCTCTTCTGTGGGTGGGGTGGAGATGTCTGGACCCTCCTGTCTGGTGACGTTAAGTAATGGTCCTGCAGGGATATAAAAGCATGATTATTGCATGTGTGTGTCTCATGGTGTGCAATCGGTGGGTGAGAGTGTACCCCAGTGCTAGCATTCCTGTGTGTGGGCTTGTGTGATGATGGTTAGGGGGTGTTATGGGTATGTGCAGTGGGCATGCTTTAGTGATGGGTGCCCATGCTTTGTTGTTGCATGCAGGGCTTGGTGTTGGGATGGGTGGTTTGTGTAATTAGTACATTAGTGAGGAGTTGGAGTGATAGGGGAGGGGGTGAGGGTGGGGGTGTGTGATAGCATGCAGGTAGGGTGGGGATATGATAGTTAAGATTTGACTTACCAGTGTCCATTCCTCCACCGACTCCTTTGAGGCCCTCTGGATGCATAATGGTCAAGACTTGCTCCTCCCATGTTGTTAGTTGTGGGGGAGGAGATGGGGGTCCGTCGCCAGTCCGCTGTACCGCGATGTTGTGCCTAGAGACCACGGAACGCACCTTTCCCCGTAGGTCGTTCCACCTCTTCCTGATGTCCTCCCGATTTCTTGGGTGCTGTCCCACTGCGTTGACCCTGTCGACTATTCTTTGCCATAGCTCCATCTTCCAAGCTATAGAGGTGTGCTGCACCTGTGAGCCAAATAGCTGTGGCTCTACCCGTATGATTTCCTCCACCATGACCCTGAGCTCCTCCTCCGAAAACCTGGGGTGTCTTTGGCGTGCCATGGGGTGGTGTAGGTGATGTGTGGGGTGGTGTATGTGGTGATGAGTGTGGTGATGTGTAGTGGTGTGTGGTGTTTTGTGCGTGGATGTTGTGTGGGTGATGGTGTTGTGTGCCTCTGTGTGGTGGGGTTGTCTATTGCTGTGCTCTCTCTGTCGCCTTCGTCTCTATTTGTTGGTCATAGGGGTTTGTGGGTGATGTGGGTCTGTGTTTTATATTGTGTTGGGTGTGTGGGAGTGGTGTTTGTATGTGTATCAGGTGTGTGTATTTGGAATTGTCCAATGTGGCGGTGTTTTGGAGATGTGTGTGTATTTTGAGCGCAGCGGTGTGTACTGCCAATGGAATACCGCGGTTAAAAGACCGCTGCGTGGATTAGTGGGTCGTGATAGCATGGGCGTGTTTCTGTTGGTGTGACGGTGGAGGATTTGTTTTCGCCAGTTTATCACTGAACTTTGGTGTGGCGGACTTGTGTGGGTGTCTGAATTTCGGCGGATTCCGAGATGTGGGTCATAATAGCTGTGGCGGTTTTCCGCGGCTGCGGCGGTGTATTGGCGGTCTTCTGCACGGCAGTAATCGGCTTTTACCGCCAATGTTGTAATGACCCCCTTTGTGTCTATCATATAAACAAGAATATCAACAAAAACAGCACCTATGACATTAGCAAACGTGAGAGAAGCCAATAAGAAGGTGTAGGGTACTTAGCCATCCGATGAGTGCACATTCTTAGTGTCCGTGCAGGGAACCTCTGCTGTTACGATTATTTTTCAGTGTATGTGTCAGTCAAGAAGCAGCGTGTGGCGGTTTAAAGAGAGACCGGAATTTGTCTCTGTTAAGATCTTGAGTAAGAGCAATCACGGCTTGAAGGGCATGTTCTCTGTCTTCCTGGGATCTTTGTGGGTGATCATAAGTACTACCCCTTTTCTGTTTCACCGAATTGACATCATGCTTGTCGGGGTCATAATGCACAGAAGGTCCTTCCAGAGAGGGAGAGTTTGGCTGCAAAGACATAGAGGTATGGTCCATGGGTTGCGTGGCAAAGGTAGCCAAAAAGGAACTGAGGGCTGCCGGCTCGAAAAAAGTCTCTAGATCTGCCATCTTCCATGAACCACATGTGAGCTGGTTCAAAGAGGCCAAATTTGATATTCATGTCTCTTAGCTGTGGGTGGAGGGCCAGGATCCCTCTCCTCTTCTCATTGGTTTCACGGGAGAAGTCTGCGGCCATTCCAATATCAGACCCCTCCATCCTATATGGGGAATGAGCCCTTGCCGCCATGATAACCTGACGTGCCTGCTTATGGCGGAGGAAACAAGCAATGATGGGGCGGAGCTTTCCTGAGTCTGCTTTATGGATGGGGCCGATTCTGTGGGCTCATTGGAACTCTAGTGCTGGGAGAAGGTAAGGCCCATGAGTTCCGGTAAGAGATTCTTGAGATACGCTCTTACGTCTGTGCCCACTTGTGTTCCAGAATGCCGAAAAAATTAACATTTTCCGTTGGTTCCTGTCTTTCAGGTCCGTAAGGTTAGCATGGAGGAACTGCAACTCTGAATCGTGTTTCAGCATCACTGCAAGCTGTCTTTCATCTTCGTCTGCTGTAAAACAGTGGTTGAGATCTGTGACCTTATCACTAAAGCTTGCAATGTCTGACTGGATTGAGTGAGAGGCCGTGGAGAGGTCTGTGAACTTTGAGTCCATAGCTTCCAGGCGGCGGTCCACTGCTGCAATTTCCTGTAAGATGTGCTTTGTGGCGGTCTCCGAGTGTACATAATTTGCGGAGGCTGTGGGGCTGGAGGCCACAGGGGCTGCAGGTGAGGCCATGGGGTTAGGTTGGGAGATAGCTTCTGAGAACAGTAGTTGACGGGTGTGTTTCCCCGCCGTCTTGCAGTTGGGCATCCCCCAGCAGGGGGAGAACCAGGTGGCCTCTGACACACCTCCTTGTTAATGGGCAGAAGAGCTGCAAGCTTGTGTGGCCTTCGCGGCTCCACGCAGAGGTGCGAGTATCGGGGATGTATCCCAAGCCTTAGGATTCACCCCTGCATTCTATGGCCTGGGTTGGTTCATCATGAGGGGCGATCTCCCATTTACAGCAGTCTGCTCATATCACCCTCAGAGGATTCCATCACTGCTTTGTGATCTGTGGCCTTATTGTGGTGAGGAGCAACCGTCTTGTGGCACGGTATGTGTTGAGGAGGAGGATGGGGTCATGAGGTAACCAGGATCTGGCACTTGAAGAGCATGGCAAAGACAAGCACTCCCCGACAGGGAATGTCGGATATAGGTCACTAATCAAACCAGGGGAGAGCAGCCCAGGGCGCCCGATGACCCCAGTTAGGTACGTCTACTCTTTTGGCCTTGTGACATTGAGGGGTTGTGGCAGATGGGCACTTTTCCCCAAGAAAGCTGCACCGTTGTCATCCTCCAGTGCCTTCCATGCTTCACCTCCACCTCTGGCCCTTGGGTCCCCCTGCCAAGATGGGCTGATGTCCTGTAGAGGGGCTATACGGGCCACTACTGGTGCATGCAGTGAGAGCTAGTCCCTGGTAGTTTCTCTGCACCACCCTGCCCACAGTGAAAAGTGGCGTGCCAGCGTGTCACCATTACCAATGCTGGATTGTGCTGCCTATGTGCCCCCCTCACCTCAAGTAGGCAGCCCTTTGCGATCTGATGTAGCCATCCAGTGGCCTCAGGCTGGGAACCCAATCAACGTTCCCTCCTAGCACTCTCCACTCTTGCTGGCTGCTATTCCTCGATCCAGAAGAGGTGGGGGGCTGGAGGGGAGAAGCGTTGGAAGAGTCTGTGTCCCGAAGGGGTCAGCAAAGTTTAACTACGGGCGCACACGCGCCATTCCTTAGGCCTAGTACGGGTGC
Source organism: Pleurodeles waltl (assembly GCF_031143425.1). Lineage (NCBI taxonomy): Eukaryota > Metazoa > Chordata > Amphibia > Caudata > Salamandridae > Pleurodeles > Pleurodeles waltl. The sequence continues at coordinate 111,574,938 of NC_090450.1, forward strand.
AGCCTCGCCCAAATCTATCAAATTGAACCTGCGGGTCGCCACGGGGCTAAAGGCCCGAAGACACGCTGGGGCTCAGGGACAGCTTCCAACCCCAGAGGGGATGCCAGATCTGCCCAACTGATCTGCGGAGTGTGCTGCGGGCGGGTTCGGCCTCTCAACGGGTCTCCACCCCCTCGATCATCCCCCGGCATGGCCTGCCTCATGGAGCACCAGCCTAAGGTGGCCATTCTCTCCCCGGCCTGACCACACCACCCTGGTGACTTTTTTGATGACTTTTAATGGGAAAGGGAGCAGGAAGATGGATCTGTTGTTGGTGAGGTCATTGGGGACCACTGAACGTTTCTTCAGTAGGGAGTTGACTGTGTGGTTTCAGTCTTCAAGGGAAGTGGCACAATCCTGTGAGGAATTGAGTAGGGTGGATACTTTGAGGCCGAGCCTGGATGCTCCTAGGTTGAAGATGTGTTGTGGGGATGGGTACTGTGAGTCCTCTGTTTGGTGGCTTCAATGAAGGTGATGGTGTCTTGAGTGGTGAGGTGGTTCCAGGTGGTTAGCCTTGGGATGGGCGTGTGTATCTGTGCAGGTATAGCCACTGAAAAAGTCTTCATGCTTGGGCTGGGGGTTGAGGTTTGTGTAAATTTTGACATGGAAGAAAACTGTCAGGCTGTTGCATAGGTCCTGAGAGGGAAAGATGTTGCTTGTCGCTGTTGCATGGTTAGTGGATTTCTTGACTATGCAGGGGTGCCCCTGACTGTCATTAGGGTTAGCTTCGATGCGCAATGCCAGGGCTTTTTTCTTTATCTCAAGTAGTTGCTGGTGGTATAGTTTGAGCTCTGATTTGTAGACGGTTCTGTTGGCTGGGCCTTTGTTGGCGCATCACCTTCTCTCTGTGTGTTTACAATGGACCCTGGCTGTCCTGAAGACCATGGGTACCAACTGGCTTGCTTTGTCGATCTTTTTCAGTTCTTGTTCTTGATGGGAGCCACAATGTCAGCTCAGTCAGTAATTCAAGTGTTGAAGCTCCTAATATCCTGGTTCACATTGTTGTGGAGTTTAAATGGGTTAAGGGATTTGGTCCATGTGAGCTTGGTGGTGTCGCTTTATTTGATGCATTCTCTGAAGGTGAATATGGGGTTGAGCGTGTGTCCTGTGATGTATGTTGGGTTGTGTACCAGTTGGGTAAGACTGATGTTGTTTAGGCTGTTGAGGAGGTTGGTGAAGTTAGAGTCAGTTTTGTCATCGACGTAGAGGTTGCACAGTAACATTTAGCCCATTGAGATGATGGCAAGGAGGCAATGAAATCAGTGATGAGGTTGCAGAAGGTGGTTTGAAGTCCCAGTGGACGGTATGCAAGGGTTCCCCTAATGTTGAATTCTCATCCCCTTGGATATTGGAGTTGAGGTGTCCCTTGCTGTGATGCTGTTGTCTGTGGTGATGGTACATTGATGGAGCCCTGTCTGGCTTGTTGATGCCGTCATGGTGGGTGATTCTGTATCTTGCCAAAATGGTGGCGGCAGTGTCAAGGGATGATGTGGGATTGAGACAGGTTACAGTGAGGAAGATGATGTCTTGCGCAAGAGTTGTCAATGAGGCCCCAGACCCCGGTGGTTTGTTTCATGAATGAGCAACTGTTGAATAGGGTGCATGCAAGCTGCTAGTAGGAAGGTGGCATTGATTGTTGTCAAGTGGTCTGGGTGTTGCTGAGAGGTGTAGGGGTGTTAGTGTTGTGTCAGGTGGAGTGGCAGTGGGAGCAGGTGAATGTTCCTAGGGCATGAAGGATGGTAGAAGTGTAGGTGGGGGTGGCAGTGGACCAGGGTTCCTTGTGCTGAGCGTGTCCAGGCACGGACAGGCGCAGATGGGCTTGTCTTTGGTGCATCATCAGCACATTTGTGCTGCAACCACCATTAAGTAGGTCCTGGGAGATGGGAATGCTGCTAGGAGTTGGTGGACGGGGCTGGTAAAATGGTAAGAAGCAGGAGCAGGTAATGAGAGGGGGAGGCAAAGGAGGTGCCAGAGGAGGGGGAAGATGGAGGGAGTGGGAGAAAGGAGCATGAAAAGGGCAAAAAAGGCCAGCAGCAAAAGCAACCTAAATAGGCTCAAAGAGGGCAGAAAAATGCAACAGAAGAGAGCAAAAACAACGAAGCAATAAGATGAGAATGAAGCAATAAGGAAAAGACTGATGTGGAGAGTGAGTAAAATGGGCGGGAAATCGGTGGGAGCAACAGCAAAGAGGCTGGGAACGAGAGCAGGAAGAGGAAGGAGAATGCAGCAGAGGAATAAGGGCCTGGAAGAATGCAAATTTACCAAACTGGCTGAGGGCCAACAGAGGTAGGTGGTGAGCTGGGCCTGGCCACCTGCTCAGTAGAGCCGTGCTGTGGCTGCCATTGAATAGGTCCTGAGACCTGGAAGGGGCTCGAGGAAGTCACAAGTGGAGTTGGTGAAAAGGCTGGAAGATGAAGCAGGGGTAACGCATAGGAGGAGGGGGAGGTGGAGGCAGTTGGAGTTAAAAGATCAGAAAAGGAAAAAAGTGGCAGCAGCAGAAGCATACTAAAAGGGCCCAAAAAGGACAGAAAAAAGCAAAAAGAGAGCAAAAAAAGAAAGAATAAAGTGAGAATGAAGCAATAAGGAAATGCAAGAAGAGGAAGAAAAATGCAGCAAAGGATCGAGGGCTTTGGAGAACGTAGATCCTGTAGCTTGTTGAGGGCGGCCAAAAGAGGAAGGTGGAGAGCTGTGCCTGTGCACCGAAAGTGCACTGAAGTGGTGGTTTTTGGGGTTTATAAACAGTTGTGCCTTTGAAATTTGTGAGAAGCTTCTAGAGCCCTGCCTTCCTGGCCCCGGCCCAGACTAACTACAGATGGTATGCAGTCCTTTGTATGGAGACAGACACAGCCTCTTCAGGTGAAAGTGACTCTGGGCCCTGCCCCTCCCACTCACCCCGCAGTGATGGCCCATCCAGTCACACCCAAGCTCCCATTGTGTGTGGCTGACTAGGAGGAACACATCAAGCCCAATGGTCAACTTTACCCAGTTGTGTGACCAGAGACTGGCTGCAAGCACCAAATGGTTAAGGCAATACAATGTCACCTTTCTAAAAGTGCCATTTTAAAAACTGTAATTAAAAATATAACTTCAATTGATCAATCAATCAGGATTTCTAAAGTGCAGCTAATCACCCTATAGTGTATCGAGGCATTTCAGGCACCAGAGGCTTATTCCAAAAGCCAGGTCTTGAGTGCCATTCAGAATTCAGGATATAAGGTGATGGTCTATAGGTTTGTGGGGAAGCTGTTCCATGTTTTTGCTGCAAAGTGAAAGGGTTGTCCTCCACTCTGCTTTGGTAAATGCAGGTAGTATAGGCAAGTGAAAGGGAGACAGAGTGTAGTCTTCTTGATGGTTGGGGAAAGTTCAGGCAGGGGTTAATATACGCTGGTCCTTGGTTGTATAGAGACTTGTGTGGATGGGACAGCAGCCTAAATGGGTAACCGTTCTGTACGGGGAGCCAGTGGAGTTGCCTGAGATGGGGTGTGATATGGGTTTGGTGGGGAAAGGCACGGATGAGTCCGGCTGCCACTTTCTGTATGGTCTGTAGTTTCTGTAGGAAGTGTGCAGCTATTCCCACGCAAAGGACTTTGCCATAGTCCAGTCAGCTGGTGTTGAGGGCCTGTGTCACGGTGTGTCTCGTCTGTAGGGGTAGCCATCTGAAGATCTTACCTAGCATATGTGTAGGAGACAGCGTTGATCTGTGATTCCACAGTGAGCCTGTTGACAATGATTCTGAGGTTTCTGGTGTGGTTGGAGAAGGTGGGTGTCAGCCCTAGGTCTGAAGGTCACCAGAAGATCAACACTTCTGTCTTGACTATGTTCATATGCAGGCAGTTGTTCTTCATCCAGTCAGTGATGCTTCTGATGCCATCTGTGGAAGTTGGTTCTGGTGGTGGAGGGGTTGTCAGTGAGTGAAAGAATGAGTTGGATGTCGACTGCGTAGGAAATTTTGTTGAGACTGTGGGATCTGACGATGTGGGCTAGCGAGGTCATTTATGTGTTGAAGAGTGTGGCGCTGAGCCCTGGAGGACACCATAGGTGATCTCCTTGGGTTCAGTGGTGAAAGATGGGAAATGGATCCTCTAGATTCTTCTGGTGAGGAAGGAGGTAACCCATCAGAGCACAGCCCCTTGGATGCTGAGTCTTTCGGTCAGCATGTGGTGGGATATGGGTTTGAAGGCTGCAGAGAGGTCAAGGAGGATCAAAGTTGCTGCTTTTCCATGGTCGAGGAGAGTTCAGATGTCATTGGTGTCTGCGATTGCTGCAGAAGCCAGATTGGGAGACTTTGAGTTGCTGGTTCTGCTCCAGTTTGTCATGAGTCACTCGTTGATGATCTTTTACAGTACCATCAGTGGAAATGGGGGCAGGGAGATTGGCTGGTAGTGCTTGGGTTTGCTGGCATTGGCAGAGGTTTTTTTTAGAAGTGATCTGACTTCAACGTGTTTCCAGGCATCAGGAAATGCTGCAGTGGTGATAGAGGTGTTGAGCAGGGGGGTGAGGTACTGGAAAATCCTTTGGTTTCTGAGGTTGAAGATGTGGTGCAGGCTCAGGTCTGTGGGAGCTCCTGAGTGGATGGATTTCCTGGTGAAGTCCTGGGTCGACAGGATGTTCCAGGTGCTGTGTGTGCAGTTTGTGTCAGTTGTGGTGGTGGCATATCTGTCAAGGAAGTCCATATGTGTGGGTTTGAAGTTTCTGTATATGGTTTCGATCTTGTTGTGGAAGAAGTGGACAAAGTTGTTGCACATCCCCCTTGAGTTTGTGATGTTGTTTTCGCTGGCAGCCAGGTTGAAGAGTTCCTCAACAATGCTGACAATTTCCTTGGTGTTGTTGACACTGGTTTCAATGTGTACAGCAAGGGCTGTCTTCTTTGTTGCCCTCAGCAGGTGGTAGTAGAGGTTGAGGGAGATCTTGAAGGCTGCTCTATCAGAGGTGTCTGTGCTGGCGTGCTATCTCCTCTCCCGCAATTTGCAGTCTTGTTTCGCTGTTCTGAGTTCCTGGGTGTACCAGCTGGCTGGCCATTTTGGAAGATTTTCTCTGGATGATGCTCTTGACAGGGACAATGCTGTAGGTGTAATTGGTCATCCAGCCATTGAAGTTATTTTACTCACTGTTTGAGGTTGGTGATGGTAGAGGGGTTGGAGGTCTTGAGGGTGGCTCAAACCCATTTTGTTCGAGCCCCCAGTGGGGGGTGCTGGTCCTCTTGGGGGGTGGAGATGCAGGGGCTGGAGATGCTAAAGCGAACAATGGAGTAATCATTGAGTGTTCTTTGACATGGATTTATTTGACGTGGTTGCTGGAGGTGAAAATGGGATCCAGCATGTGTCCTGCTGTGGGTATAAGGTCGTGGACGATCTGGGTCAATCCGAGGCTGCTCATACTGTCTAGGAGGTATGCAGTGTTGTGGTCATTTGGGTCTCTTGTGTGGAAGATGTAGTGCTTGGGGCACAACGAAATCTGCGATGGTGTTGCAGAAACTGGAACGTGGGCCTTGGGGTCAGTATGCAAAGGTGCCCCGGATGGTTGTTTTGTCATTCATGTGGAGCTTGAAGTTGAGATGTTCCATGGGAGTGGTGGTGTTGTCGGTGGTGGTGGTGCACTATATGGTCTCTTTGTGGGTAATGGCTGTTCCTCCTCCCGACTTGTTGGTGCATGTCCAATTTTTTTAATACATTGCACTCTGACCTCTGGACGGACCAGGGCCTACCTTAAGGGTGACATATATATTAAAAAGGAAGCTTTGGGCCAGGAAAAAGGTTTATTTTGCCATGGCAGTTTAAAACTAGGCCTGGGTGGAACTCATGGAGTTTCTCTCTACAGAATTCTGTGGATTTACACAAAAATGAAGCGGGATTCCATAGAGTTCTGCAAGCAGGTGGAATCTGACACATTGCACTGCTTGCACTGATTTTTAGCACCGGGGCCTTCTGCACTGTAAAATCAGTGTGAGTGTCACCAGGAAGCTCACCAGAGGGAGCTACTTCTTTCTACCACTGAAGTAGATTTTCTACTTGAGGGGCAGCTTTCTCAACATGAACAGTCGTTACCTGCTGTGACTGTCTGTGGTGAGAAATCTCTCCAGAAGGCATTCTAGCGGCCAGAAATCACACTACAGGATGTAACGTCTTGCTCACCCTTGACAATCATATCATTGGCGAACATTGCACAAGAAAAAAACTCCATTGTGGCTGGTGGAGTTTTGTCAGAACCCCGCACTCCAAGAATAGTGCAGAGTGGAGTGGGAAAAACACCTTGAACTCCACCAGTTAAGCAGAATATTTCACTCACCCTATTTAAAACTGCACGCACAGGCTGTGCAATGCCAGGCCTGCGACATATTTAAAGTGCTGCTTCAGTTGCAGGCACAATCAGTGCTACTGACCCACAAGTAGCATTTAATTTACAGGCCCTGGACACATGTAGTAACACTTTACTAGGGACTTACAAGCAAATTAAATATGCCAATTCGGTATATGCCAATGTTACCGTGATTTAAATAGAGAGCGCAAGCACTTTATCACTAGGTAGCAGTGGCAAAGTGTACAAATTGTTAAGGCAAACAAAAATGAGATGAGCAAATACAGGAGGAGTGAAGGCAAAAAGTTTGGGAATTACCCTGCAGAGACGGCCAGGTCCAACAGTAATGTAAAATCATACTTCTTTGTGTTAGATTTTAAATGACTATCAAAATTGAGTCCTTGCATAATTTTTTCAAGCTGCTTCAAAAGGGAAATGAAGCATTATAAGTAATTACACTGTTTTCCCTTCGGAGAGAGACAGCCTTGTCAAGTGAAAAATAACTTTGGAGATTGTTCCCCTTCATGACATATAAAATATAAAATGTGCATGTTCTACTTTTTAAATGCCATGCATTCTGCCTTCTGATCATTTATGGCCTGCCTTATGGGGTGACTTAAAAGTATTACAAAGGAAGTTTTAGGCCTGGCAATAGGTCTGTTTTACCAGGTCGAAACAGCAATTTGAAATTGCTCACCCAGGCTTCAGTGGCAGGCCTTCAGACATGCTTTGCATTGTCACTGTAGGGATGGCATAGTATATGAAGCAATCCACAATTGACATTTAACTTACAGTCTCTGGGAAAACTTTGTATCATACACCAGAGCAAGTTAAATATGTCAATTAGGAAAGTAGCCAAATTCAACATGATTTAGAGGACAGAGAATATGCAAAGGGCCTGGCTAGAAGAGCCCCAGTGCAGGATGAAAAAACAGCAGCTTCAGTCCAAAACAAATCGTGGTGCTCCTCGAAAAAGAGGCAGCTTCTAATATGACTTATTGGTATTTTATGACTTTCTGTCACAAAAATAAAGATTTGATCATTCTATACAGATGTGAAGGAATCTTTTTTAGGAAAACCCAGAAGACCTACAGATCTGTACAAACTGAGCATTGGGAATGATTCCTAAGAAACACTTTATGGATTATTCAACTGAACATTGTATCTTTAAATTGTTGCCAACTTGCACCGGCATTTGGTCAACATGACGTTGAGAGACACCCAAGTGTGTAAATTCTTCAGATGTCTCTCTCAATTCTCCTTACAGAACAGGATTCCAGGAAGCAAGCTCAAAACAATGCAGCACCTCTTGCAGGAAATTAAAGAAAGAACCTGAAATAAATGTTTTTTTTCTAAAAAAAATCACTAACTAAAGGGTGGTTGTAACTAGCAGTAAAGCCAATGAAGAAAAGAAGAGCTGCAAAATGTGTTTAAAGATTTGTGTTATGCTGAAATAGTTGAGCCCCTGTACCTAGTGAACATGTGAACCCTCCTACAATGAAAAGTCCTCAAGTAGTTTAATAGCTTTCTCGGACTGTTACGTAATATGCATCTTGGGGGTTGAAGATAATAAGGAATGCCAAATCAAGCTTGAAACATGAGTGTACCATACAAATAAAGGATTAGAGGAATGCCTGCACCACAGTATCCCCTCCTCTAAGGAAAAGGTTAAGGCAACTCATAACACCACCTAAGGTTTTGTAAACTCAGGAATGCTTCACTATGGGACTTAGACTGAAGGCAAGCTTACTGTCCTGCACTCACCTATTCGTCCCACTGAGAAATAATGCTGACTCAAGTTGCTTGTTCCCAAATCCACCTAGACTTTGCGTGACACCTACTTATTTGTATGTGATTGGCACTGGAATGTTCAGGAGGAAAGGGGATAGATGAGAGAGAGAGAGAAACAAGGACATTGCCTGGCAGGATCAAGATGGCTAGAGGTGGTCTACAAAGTGTAGATCTCTCCTATGATGAATTAAACATCACTTATCATGTAACCAATATACTTAAACTACTCTTCTCCAATTCCCACAAACTAAGAGTATCTATCAGGGTCCCCTTTGACACCTTTGCTGGCTCTCCCCTCTCTCTAGGGATCTTCAAGAAACAGTATGGAACCTGCAACCAGATACTTTTAGCCTTCTATACTACCTACATGCATTCCCACCTTGTTCCCAAGTCAATGTGGCCCCTCTGGAAAACCTACCTAAAGTGTTCCAGCAATTCAGTGTATGTCTTGCTCATAGGGTCTTGATGAGACTTTCTAAAATACAGTCACACTCACAATCATAGACGTGTAACATGCGATAAAGAATGAAAATAATTTCTTAAGTATTTCGATTTTTCAAATATTCAGGAATTAATCAGCGCAGCTTGTTAGAATTGGAAAGAACACAGTTCAGTGTTTTAACCACACTGAGAGCACAGGGTTAATATACTAAAGCTCATTTTCGCATGTAATTGGTGTAATTACGATGACAGTTGAACATGGAAATAACAGACCATTGATTTACATTTTGGAATTAGTGTGTTCCACTGAGTGTTCTTTATCATGGGCAATGATTACTGTTGTAAAAATGCTACATAAAACTCAACTATCACAAACCTGTTCATACTACATTGTTAAAATAACAATTGCCCAACATGCATGCAAATCTGTACTGTAATTGCAAGCTAACAACAATGAGCGTTATTATTCGGCAGACGGCAAGTAGTCAAGTAACCAAGGACAAGGTGCCCCAGATTCCTACACAAATCTAAAACAAGCATTGGCTCAAGTAAACATTTCTCAAAAAAAAAACACAATCATTGGGCCATGCAAGAGAAGGTGATTTTCGAAGGGGTACACTTTACCAAACACCAGATGTGGGTTCTGGAGCATATTCGGGTTTTCAGGCCAGACGCTTACACGCAATAGGAAAATTCAGAATGTATTGCTGAACAAATGCTGGAGTTGTGAACCACTAGCAGTGGCATACCCCAAAAAAAATAAATGGTGGAGTGTTGACTACAATGCACCAGGCAACAAAGATGCTTATTATGCTTTTACCATGCTTTTACCATAAGAGGAGTGTATATGATGTGATGGGGCCTGATATTAATTTGGATTTGGCCACTGCTCTTTCTTGTTCTGGTCATGTCATTTTTCAACATGGGTTATTTGCACATATATCATACTCTGCTTCAATAAATTCTGTGTCACCTCAGAGTCCATCACAGTGACTAAAACAGTACAGTTCTGGTCTGGGAATGTGAAGTTCATGTTCAGAATGTTAGAACATTCTCTGAGGTGTTTGCTAAGGTGAAAGCAAAGTTGTCTGACAGTAAGCCCAAAGTCCAATCCTGGCCTTCTTAAAGCTATTTTGTTTCAACATCAGGAACAGTTTTCTTTTTGTCAGGCCAAACAGTTGTAGGGAAAAAACAATTTTGTTATGTTTTCCTTTCTTCATTAGACAATGAATCCCCCTGTGTCATCCATTTCCAAGATTGGATTAGGAGGGCATTTCTTGATGCTTGCTAAAGTAAAGCAGCGATCTTATGCTGTGGTGTTATTTGTACCTTTTTCAGTGTACAATTCAATCCATTAAGTGAAGGGTAGAATTCTTAACAACGTACACCTTGGAAGTTGGGGCTCTTTTTCAATCAACATGTTCTTTAGTATAAATAAAACACCCTGGTATGGAGCGTGGCTCATTTTTTCTTAAGGACGAAGGCCCAGATTTATACTTTTTGACGCAAAACTTCGCTAACGCAGTTTTGCGTCAAAAGGTTTAGCGCTGACTAGAGCCATTTTTTAATGCCACCCGGGTGTCATATTTCTACTATAACGCTGGATGGTGCTAAAAATAGGTTAGAGTAAAAAATAATTACGTTAACTATTGCGCCTTGTCGTAAGGCAAAATGACGTTAACGCAGGAAAAATATCTCTAACCCATTTTACGACACGTAAACATGTCGCAAATCAGAAATGCACCATTTTTACCCATATTAGTGTCAAATACAGACTCTAATGGAGAAAACATTGCAAAGGAGAGGCAAAATGGAGCCACAGAGCCAGGAGAGACCCAGGGGGACCCCAATCAACCAGGAACCAGCCAGGAGGACACAGACAAGACCCAGGGGAGGGAGTAGAAAAAGAGAAAGTGTTGGTTCAGAGCAGACAAGCATGAAATACTGGTGAGAGAGGTGACCGAGCATCAACATCAACTCTTCATCATCCCAAAATTGCCAATTGGCAGGAGAGAGGCAATTTTGCAGCAGATAGTAGACAAGATTAACAGTGTAGCAGAGGTCAGGAGAACCACTGGCATGATTGTAAGCGAAGGACAAAGGAAACAATGGCAAGGAACAGGAAGGCAGCACTGCAAACTGGAGGTGGAAGTCCAACACCACAAGAGGACTTCGACGAGATGGAGGAGATGGTTGCAATGGTCATCCCGGAGGAACTGGTCACTAGAATCGCAGGACAGGAACACGCAGACTACCAGGAAACACCACAAATACAGGGTAAGTTGCATGGGGGAAATTAATGCTAAATTGTCAAGTGCAAGAAGGGGGAGGCATATAGGACTCACACAGTGCATGTCAAAGGAGCGCAGAGGGACACATTGCACAATAAGCATGTTGCACCATGCTGAAGTAAACTACACATGTACCTACGCCTTGGTAGTGCCATGCACCATAACACATACACAAACTGACCAACTGACCATATATCAATCACCAGGCCTAAATACCTACATGGTCATATGCAGCACATGGGATAGATGGCATGTATAATGACTGTGCCTCTGGCTGTGTCGTAACAACATCCCTTGCATATAGTCATATTAACTGTACCAACATGACCAAGACTTCAGAGACTAGGTAGTCAGTCAGTGCCATACCTGGGGTCGCGTCATGGTGGTGTCCCTTGCAGTAACACCTTGCAACTGCCTTGCCCCCTTACCCAAACACATGTGTACTGCATCTTACAGCACACTATTCATTGCAACGGTCCCGCCGGTAGCACCGCCACTCCGCACATTGACAACACATCCACATAAGGCAGCCACCACTCCATCATGCAGTGAGAATGCACCCTGGGTGCAGGGAAAAATAATCTGAGCAGGTGCTGGGGGAATAGCAGGGTGGTTCTGTATCAATGGAAACATGCCATCACCAAGACCAACTAAACTGGTGTAGTGTTGAACCACATATCTTGATGCGGAACACAAATGTGCCACTACATAAAATATGTACCAAAGATAGCAAACTGTAGGTCACAACAGTTACTGGCTGAACCCACAACTACTCTGACACAATCATGTGAGACACATAGGAATGGGGAAATAAACACACACATACAACACATGGGGTATGACTGTGAACATAATGGTGTATGATTCCACATTGACGGGTGGGGGATGGTGCATGGGTAAGTCTTGTGTTGGTAAGACTGCCAGTGCGGTGTACCCTTTGCAGTTGGCAAGATTAGTCACATGTTGTGATGGCGGTTGGAAATCTGTCTGCTCATGGTAGCTCTGTGAGGCACATAACATAACATTGTTGATAGATCAAGTAGAGTCAGTGCCAGTCTTGGGGTGCATTGGGTGTGACAAGACACTCTGCACTTAGCCCTGCAAATCAGGCAGTGTGCTTTTGTTCCATTGTCTTTAGATGCACCCTGTATCAATATACCAATTACATGGGCTGTGCTGCAGTGTGTCATATTGTGTATGGCCACATGTGGCAGTCCATGCGACAATGTGACAAGGGTGTCATTGGTCTGTTACACTGATGTGTGTGTTACAGAGCCAACAACATGCAAATAGTAGCACTTCATGCATATCTATGCATGTTTGACAACAGTGTATCCACATATGTACAGCAGTCAATACAATGCAAAAATTCTGGTTTGTGATTGTAAATTGTGTTTTCTTATGTGATGTGTGATGTTGTTATACAGAGCATAATATTTCAGATGACATAAACAGCCCAGGCATTGTTGATGATGGCTGAACCAATACGACCTAGGAAATGTTACCTGACAACTGAGTCTGTATGTGGATTTGGAGTTTATTGAGACTTGTGTGTGGCCTATACATATGTTTGACATGTGTACATCTTTGTACATACTGTGTATGACACACTACGCCTGCATTCCACCCAGATTATGTTTTGACCACAAATGTTTGATTAAACTGATTGCATTTAGTAATAGTTGTTAATTTTGTGTGGTGGACCTGCACCCTAGCTGCATATGTTATCATCCATACTGAAGTGCATTCTACAGATGTGTCCGTGCAATGTGTGAGATCATGTGTACTCTGTGTCAGGATTGGACCCGATGGCAGTGGCAGGACAGATTAGCATGGATGTACTGCGCAGGCCCAACTTTTTGAAATTGCTTGTCATACCTGGGCTAATCATGATGACCATTGTTACCAATTATGTCGCCCCATTGTCACTTATGTTCAAGGCAGCCAATGCAACTCACACAGTGAGCTGTGACAGGGTTCTGTTCCAACATGACTAACTTTCTGATTTGATCATCCACTATCTCATGTGTGGGCTCCTTGCATACTTTCAATTTGGACATGATGTAGGTGTGTGGTGAGCTATTGATAAACACGTTGGCAACATGGTTGTACAAGACATGTTGTGGTCCATAGATTTTGTACTTTAGTTGTCACATACCAGTGATGAGGCTATTAGTGATGTGGCAGTACAATCTTACACATCACATATCATGTTCCAACAGTACTTGTCAGATTCGTATTTGTAACATGCACCCTGAGGTTAGACTCACAATCCTATGGTATATGTAGTGGAGATTGAAGAGACCAAAGCAGGATTGGTATAAGTGAAGTGTTTATTTACAAAATTGACAAGGTGATTTAAGTGGTTCTTAAGTGAAAAAGTTATCAACTATGTGCTGTCTGCGGCGTATCCCAGCAGCTGTGTTGTGCTGTTCCCCCTCCAATTCTACACCACCATCCTCCTCCTCAGGCAGGTCATCAGCCTGGTCATACATGGAGGTGTTCACCCGCACACATATGTTGTGCAGGATAGCACATGTCATAATGATTTTGCAGACAATGTCTGGGGCATATAGGAGGCTGGCTCCTGTGATATCCAGGCACCTGAATCTTCACTTCAGTATGCCAAATGTCCTCTCCACGATACTCCTTGTCTTACGATGTCCCTCATTGTATGCACGCTCTGCTGCTGTACTGGGGTTTGTCAGTGGGATCATAATCCATGGCTGTATGCCATAACCCTGATCCGCTGCAAACGATAATAGAAGTAAGTTGTTGTTAAGGCTTGCAACAGGTTCGTCATGTAGCATCGCAGTTGTCATTTTGAGGTGGTTGTGACTCATATGTGTTTGTGGTATGGTGTGAGGTCTTGGCCTTAGGCAAAGTTTTCTTAGCACTGTGTTGTTGGACATGACCATATTGAGTATTGGCTCAAGGTCCTGGGACATATGATTTTGTATCCTAACTGATGGTCAGTATGTATGTGCACCTTTGTATCACTCGAGGGGACATGACACATCCTCAGAACACAATGTGGTCAGATGTGGTGGCAACATGGTAGCCCTATAGAGCCTAGCATCCCAGCCATTTTGATATGTGTCATTACAGATGAAGTGCAACACTTAGGCCCATTTTAATGAGTAAGTGACAATGCACAACGCAGCTCCAACTTTGGCAGCACTGTGCTGCAATATTTTGACTATGCAGGAATGCACCATGTGTGACATGTTATTAGGCAACACCTTGTTGTCCCCTGCGCCAGAGGTTTAGATGCAGCCGTGCACCAACACTACCAACCTTGCACCAAGGTGCTTGGCTAGCTTTCCTGTGGAGGTGGATGTGTCTGTGCAAGAAGGGACACCTCCCTATATATATATGCTGGTTTGATGGAAAATTGGCTTTTTCTGTGTGGGCAGTAGTATGCAGCATACATTGGTTGGCACATTCATATGAGTTCAAATCACAGTCTATTTCCTTATGGCAGCCGCAAACTGCACCCCTGGGGTGGTATTTGATGTTGGCACTGCCTCAGGTCTTAGGGGAGACCTACATCTAAGTCAGCATCATCATGCTATGTATCTTGTGGTGACAGACCTGCAGCAACACACATTGTACACCCCTTCCACGCGAAGTGCTGCATGCGGGGGTGGCTGATTTCCAATATGACTTCAAGTCACAGAAGAGTGGTCATCCGCAAACTTGTACATACAGTGCAGCCCATTAGCAAGTCCCTTAGTGATCCTGAGTGGCAACTGATGTTTGTGCCAGCCATCAGGTGTCCAAGGGTGTGTATCCCATTGTTTCAGGATGATCAACATTACTACAAGTGTCTCTCCTATCTTCCCAAAAAATTATTCAGCTTTTATGCTGTTAATACATGCACAATGCAGGCTATGGGATGGTGCTAGCAAATGTGTCCCTTGGCACTGTGCATGTAAGGTCAGTGATGTCTTCTATACTCCTAGAGGGCCACTTATTGTTTATGGTATAGAAATGATGGTGTTGTGGGTCCGTAAGTGGTGCATGTGAAGTGTCATCACAGTAGATGTGGTGCCACTTCTCACAAATATGGCACATGGTATGTGATGGGCATTCATTTTATATTCCTATGTGTGTGAGCCAATGTGTCAAGCACATGCATATGCAGACTACAGGTAAGTCAGGTATGTGTTGATGAGATGTAATTGGTATTGGCAGCAGTTGCCTGGCATTTGATGTTTGTTCTGGCAGTGACTTCCACAACATGATTTGAGGGATCTGTGCCTATGTGAGACTTATGTAACATGTGCATGGTGTACACCATTGACATTGCTGTGCTATTCTTTGTTTGGTGTACTGTGTGTGAAGAGTACATAGGTAGGCAACCTGTGGGCACTTGAAGTGGTTTGTGTATTTCTACTGTTGGCAAAGGGTACCTATCTGCACTTGTCCTTCATGTGGTGTGCCTGTCAAGTTGTGTGTGTGTTACGTACATCTGGGTGTATGTGTTTGTGGTGTGCACTGATTGCGCTATACCGCAGCATGGTGCATATTTGATTTTAGCTGCACATCTGTGTTACCCTGGCCATGTGTTTTTGTAGTGGTGTATGTCTTGTGTGTCCTACAGGGCTGGTGTGTTCTGTGTATATTGCTAGGTTTGTTGACTTACCCAGAGGTAGGCAATTTCCATATTGTCTGTCCTAGAAGTGTTTGTTGATCTTGCTGTGCTGGAATATGTAGGCGTCCTGCACACTCCAAGGATACTTGGCCAAAATGTTTGTGAATAGTCCCCGGTGGTCCACTATGGCCTGCACATTGATGGAATGCATGTGCTTTTGATTGCGGTATATGCGCTCTGTTGTTTCAGGTGGCACAGGTCAGACATGAGTGCAATCAATTGCACCAAGCACATGCAGAAAGCCATGAAATTGGTAGAATCCCAGTTTTATCTCCTGCTTTTGCTGGGTGTTGGGGAAGCTGATGTGCCGGGGTGTCAGGGAGATTATTGCATCAACACCTTTGTCAGGAACGCAGAGAATGACGGCTGTGACACGCCAACATCCAGGGCACCCGTTGTTTGAAATGAGCCACTTGTCAGCATATGCAAAGGTGGTATGTTGTGTGGGGTCTGCAGGCTGGCTGTGATTTGTGGCTCAATGTGGTGCAGCAGGTGAAGTATTGCTTGCCGGTTGAGTCTGTATGTCCTTATGATGTCTTGTTCCCTGAGGCCATGGAGGGTTGTCCTGTTTCTGAATACCCTCACCTGTCTACAACGTTGCCTTTGTGGGCCGTGTTGTGGTAGTTGCTGTGGTTTTTGCTGTCCTCTGCGTCATCTCTCAGCTGGAGCAGCAGCATTTCCATCTTGTCCTTTGGGTTTATGATGTTGCTGATGTGTGTTTCCCTTAAGTGTTGATGTGTTTGCCTCATTTTAACACCTGGTGTGACCTAGGCATTAAAATTTGAAGCAAATCAGAGTTAAAGTAATTTTATGGGTCCACCGACCACCAGTGCATATTTTTTGCCTGGGTGGTTAAATATGGCGCTAAGGCTTTAGTGTCATTTTTGGACGGCAATACCTACCTTGCATCTCATTGATGCAAGGAGGTTTCACGCATCCGAAAAATGACGTTAACTCCAATATTTTGATGCTGGACGGGTCTAGCATCAGAATATAAATATGGAATTCAGTGCAAACAGGGTGTAAATATGGCCCACAGAGTCTTATGCCCTCATTATATCATTGGTGATAAAAACCACCTACCACCGCGGTGACGGCCGCCAAAAGACAGTTACCGCGGCTACCAGTCATCTGCTAAATTATGACCGTAGCTGGAATTCCGGCACAAGGATGCGGAATTCTGGCTACGGCCATGGCGGCGGATGGGGGTAAGGTGGCGCTGCTGCCAGCAGCAGCGCCACGCCAGTAGACCATCGCAGACCGTATCATGACACATGATACGGCCTGGCAGTGTTCTGCTGGTGGATGCTGCTGCTGGCAGCAGCGCCCCACCTTGTCTCCTGCCGGAGGACGCACTGAAATCAGTTAAGTCAGGTGCTCTGACAGGGGAGGGGGTGTCGTGTGTGTGTGTGTGTAGGGCCGTGTGTGTATGTCTGATCATGCACGAATGCGGGTGTGTGATGCGTGTTGTCCGTGTGTGCATGTATGGATGTGAGAGTGTGTGTATGTTGTGTTGTGTGAATGCGTGCTTGTGTTCTTGTATGTATTGCAGTGAGTGTGGATGTGTGTGTGAATGAATGTATGCATGCGTGGGTGAATGTGGGTATGAGTGTGTATATGAGTGTGTACGATGGTGCATGAAGGTGCATGTATGTTGGGGGGGTGGGGGGATACCAGAGAAGGGGGAGGGAAAGTCCCCTGTCAGTGACAGGTAAGGGATTTCCTGTCACTGATAGTGCCTACCGCCATGGTTTTCATGGCGGTAAGGAGGCCACAAAAACCATGGTGGTAGGCGGGGTCTAACCGGGATGGCGGGCCGAGTGGTACCTTGGCAGTTTTGCTTGAGCCAAACCGCTAATGTCATATTATGTGAAAAAGTACCACCAGCCTGTTGGCAGCACATTTCTCCATTTTACCGTAGTGTGCTGGTGTCATAATGACCCCCTTAGTCTTGCATTAGATAGGTCACTCAAGGTCCTTGATGCCTTGCCTCAATTCCAATTGCTCTCTATCAGAAGATATTGTGTTATCCTTCCTGTGGAAAACTTAGCCAAACTTGCTTTTAAATGTGGCCCAATAATAAAAGGTGACAAGGTTGACCTTTAATGGTAGTATTGTCACTGCTTCTACATCCTCAACAAGATAATATATCAGAAAAGTAATCTATTATTGAGCATCCTGAAGGGTTGCTAGTCTACATCTGGAGTTCAGTTGCATTTAAACTAAGGACACCACTACCTTGACTGGGCCTGTAGAAATCTCTCCTGTTAGAATAAGTGCACATGAAAAGGCACCATCACTGTCACATTATATGTTAGGAACTTAAGCATCAGCTAATGCCATTGTGACATGAAAACCACAAAACAATCTTGTGACCCTTGCTGGAGGGATATGAAATATGCTTCTCAAGGGCCCATGGTGGATGGCTGGAGTGTGGTCTTTCTGGTGTGCACCCTTGTTTAGTAGACATGCAGTTTCCTGTTGAGGGGAGCAATGCATTGTTGCATACAGGTTATCATTTAACACAAGACTTCTAAGGTGGTCATTCTGGGAAACAGAGACAAGGATGAATACATCAATGCACCTAGAATTATGTTTGGCACTGGGATCCTTGTCGACAGCATGCTATCGGAAGCTCACACCTATGCAGCACATGCTGTTGTTGCTTTCCCCAGAATGTTACAGAGAGATTAAAAGAATGAAAGTAAATTCAGCAGGGTGGTGTGGGGAACCTATTGAATGAGAAGGTGACTGTTGTGAGATTTTGTTTCCCCAGGTTTTGAGAAAAATCCAGTGTATTCAATGATCATACATTAACGTAGGTTAGCTCCAAAGGAGTAAACATGAGCTGAGTGAGTAGTCACTGAGGCCCTCATTATGACATAGGCGGTAAATGCCGCCTACTGCCACTGCGACGACCTCCAAAAGACCGTTGCTGTGGCTCCCTACCGTCCGCCACATTATGACCGTAGCCGGAATTATGCCAGAAGGCTGGCTGAATTCCAGCTACGGTCATGGTGGCAGATGGAGGTAAGGTGGCCCTGCTGCCAGGAGCAGCACCATGCCAGTAGACCGCCACAGACCGTATCATGACCCATGATATGGTCTGGCAGTGTTCTGCTGGCAGACGCTTCCTGTCTCCTGCCAGGGACTCCCTGCAAGCAGGTAAGTCAGGTGCTCCGACAGGGGAGGGGGTGGAGAGTGTTGTGTGTGTGTGTTGGGGTGTGTTTGTGTCTGTGTGCGTGCATGCTGGTGTGGGGCATGTGTAATGCGTGTGTGCATGAATGAATGTGAGTGTACGTGTAAGTTGTGATGTGTGAATGCATGTGTGCTTGTATATATGTTAGTGTGTGTGGCTGTATGTGTGCATGTATGTATGCATGCATATGTGTATGCGTGTGTATGTCTGTGCATGTAGGTGTGTGTATGTTGTGGGACCGAAGAGGGAGGGGATGGTGGTGGAGGACTCTGGGGAGGGGAGCAAGGGAAACCCCTATCAGGGCCAGGGAAGGAAATTCCTGGCACTGATAGTGCCTACCGCCATGGTTTTCGTGGCAGTAAAAAAGCCACAGCAACCATGGCTGTGGGCGGGGTCATATTACTGTGGGCGGCCTAGTGATGGCTGCCAGGCTGGAGACAGTAGTCTCCAACCCGCCAGTCATTATCGCCGCGGCGGTCGGTGTGGTACATTAGTGGTTTGGCTTTTGCCAAACCGCCAATGTCATAATATGGCGGTATGTATCGCCAGCCTGTTGGTGGTACTACCGCCACTATTACACCGACTGCCAGGGTCGTAATGAACCCCTGAGTGTTGCTGCAATTAGACAAAAGTAAAATAGATAATTACCAACATCAGTATAATGTACCACCTTAATTTCTGATAAGTGGTATTCAATATGGTTTAGCATAGCCTACACATGCACAATGAAAACTACATGAATGAATCCTGGTAAAGTTTAAAGAGAGCTCAAGCAACTCTAGCCACTGAGAGCCCTGGCACATCCAAAGAAGGCACAGACAAAACAACTCTTGGAGGAGGATAGCTTAGAAAAGATTTTGGGTACACCCTTTTTTGCCTAATTCCATATTACACATCCTGTGGACCAAAGTCTCCTGATCCTTCCAAATGCAAAATGTACTCTAAAGGCTCTGGAGACATAAAATGGTCACAAATTCAAATGTAACTCATATCACTGTGTGTATAGGCTTCAAATATTTATAGTCATCAAGGATTCACCTACCTCCTTTTTGGACTAGGCCCTTTCTGCAGAGTCAACCCCATCTTTTAGTGTGGTGTTTGCATTGTTTTACTTTTTTAATTGTTGCACAAATATTGTATACATTGCCTCTAAGTTAAACCTTACTGATGTGTGCCAAGCTACCAAAGGGTTGAGCACAGCTTAATTTGGGGTTGGATTGTGGCTCACCCTGACAAGAATAGTGGTTGCTGCTTGACCAAGGCTCACACCTCAGTCAACCAACAACCCAATTTCTCACATTGCTGATCAGCGGTGAGGATAGGACTTGTGTTTGTGCAGTGTCATACAGACATTTGGTGTACACTCCCATCACATTTCTAAGATCAATTTGAGTTTAAATTCTCTCTGATTGCCCTTTTTATTTATTTTTGTAAATTAATTCCTACTCTTCCTCGCCTACAAGGATGGAGTTTGAGCTTGCTAACCTAGAGAGCTACAGTGTTGCTGAGCTCAAGGGGTTTCGCTAGGAGAGAGGGATGCTTGTTTCAAGGAGCACCAGGAAAGTGGATCTCCAAAAGGTCTTGAGGGCATGGCCAGAGTTCCGCCTGTTGCCAGTCATAAAAGATGACCATGAGGGAGAGAATGATGTGAAGGGATCAGAGCAGAAACTGCAGGAGGTTCTTGAATACACTTAACTGGGAAGAGGGATGACTTACCTCAGGATTGGAGATCCCTCCCTGTGCAGGAAGCAGTGTGTTCTTTCTCAACCTGACCCCAGATGAGTTGATGGGAAGAAAGGTTGAGAGGGAGTAAAGGTGCGAGATCCAAGCTCAGGGTGGAGGAAAAGAAGGCTGAGAGGGCATAGGAGGACAGGAAAAAAGCTATGGAGGAAAAGAAAATATTGTTGGCTCATAAGATGACCTTTAAGGAGCTGGACATCAAGGCCAGACAGGTAGAGTCCAGCACTGATGGCGCCAGCACACCTGTAGTGCTGTATGGAGATAAGAGGGTCCATATTCCTAAATTTTTATTGCCTGACTGTTTTGTGGAGATTATACTGACAAGTGATTTGAGGCTTATTTCTTGTGGCTCTTGCAATACTATGAGAACTGCTTTAACTGGTTGCACTTGTGTTCTTTCCTTAAGACATTAAGGCCCTCATTCTGACCTTGGCGGTCTTTTCGCGAGACCGCCGAGTTACCGCCGCGGTGAAGACCGCCGACTGCGGCGGTATGCCGCTGTGCGCATTCCGACCGCTGGGAGCGTTCCGCCGGGAAACCGCCAGCAGCCACACTGGCGGTCGGCGGAAAAGTGGAGACTGGTCAACCTCCACCGCCACGCCAGCAGAACACCGCCCACAGAATTACGACCCACATATCTGTGTGGCGGTCTTCTGTTGGCGGTGTTCTGTTGGCGGTCACCTCCCCATGGCTCCCGTCGCCTCCCGGAGGACCAACGCACAAGGTAAGTTGACCGTCCGTGAGGGGAGGGGGAGGGGGGGTGTTGTGTGATGTGGGCGTGCATGGGGGTGTGCGTGTGAGTGTGTAGAGGGGGTGTGTGAGTGCGTGTATGCGGGCGGGGGGTGCTGCTGTGTCTATGGGTAATGTGTGCTGTTCGGCAGGTGCGCATGTCTGCATGTATGTGTGCGGGTATGTGTCCCCGTTGTGTATGTGTGTGTAGGGGGTGTGTATATGTGCATGTTGGGGGTGTGTGCATGTCGGGGTGCATGTATGTGCATGTCGGGGTGGGGGTGGGGAGGGGGTTCGTACCACCTCTGGGGGGTAGCAGGGGGGTGGAGGGTGTGGGGGGAGGACTCGGGTGGGTAGTGGGGGGTGGGGGAGACCCCTATCAGTGCCAGGGAAGGAATTCCCTGGCACCGATAGTGCTTACCGCCATGGTTCGCATGGCGGTTCCCGACCGCCAGAAACCGCGGCGGTAGGCAGGGTCATGATACCGTTGGCGGTCTTGGGACGACCGCTGGGCCGGAGTGCGCAAACTCCAGCCCGGCGGTCATGACCGCCGTGGCGGTCGGAGTGGGGAAGTAGCGGTGGATCGCGGCGGTGACCGCCGCGGTCAGAATGCCATTTTTCTGACCGCCGGTCTGTTCGCGGTCCGACCGCCGCCTCTCCGCCGACCGCCAAGGTCAGAATGAGGGCCTAACTCAAGTAACTACTTGAGAAATAAGCTTTGCCTTGAAATTCCTATTGTGCCAGAATTTGACATTTGTTTAGGACATTATCATATTTTAGATTGATAAAGGTACACTTTTGGTGGGTTGGCAATACAAGTAATTCCACCGTGCATCATTCCAAACATGCACACAGAACCCCTCAGAGTTGAACAAGGTTTCAGTTCTGCAAAGTCATCACACCAACTGTGTACAGTTTTGAAGCTGCCTAACTAAATAAATCTCACACAAAAAGAACAAATTAAAGGGTGGTGCAACAAGCATGAGTCAAACTCAAATCTAGCACGTTATATGAATCCCATTTCTCCTACTTATATAAACTATATTTTTCTCATGTTATCAGTGGTTTATCAAAAGTTCGTTCTCAAGGTCTGAGGTCCTCAATTTATAAACTGATATAACCTCCTGCCTCATGCTGCTCACCTAAACATTCTTCAATAAACGTTCAAGGTACATATGTAAAAATATTGATGCACAAACCCCACTACTAAATAAACCATGTACTTTTGTTAATTGACCTCATTCAGTTCATAGCTTCCTCAGATGTGTATGAAGGGGCTAAAGTTCTCTGTCCACTGTCTTGCGAGAAATGCTCATCAATGACTCTTTAGAATGAAGTAAGTATTATAATGACCTCAAAACCTTAGATGTCAATCTGATTCAAAAGAAAGAAAGGCTTGATCTGACAGATATAATAATTTCCAACTAAAATTCCAAGTTCTGCTCCTCTGCAATCTCAAGGAAAGATTGCTTTTTACCAAGATCTCTGCTTTCTTCAAAGATAACAATCTTGTTTTGCACTATCATTGAGAACCCTGTCAAAGCAGAATAACAGAATTTGCCTCGAATGGCATCTAGGATAATCAGAAGATCACAGTTGAAATAAATAGTAGTTGCACTATTATTACAGGACATTCCTTCTGCTTTTGACATAGTGCAATACTAAACCCTACATTAAAGAATGCAAGACCAGATATTCAAAGTGATGTCTTCACACAGATTTCTCCATATCTCTACAAAATGATTGACCATAATTACACTTCCAATTTATTCTTAGACTTCTTTCACCTTCTGTGCCTTTATCTCTCTTTAAACCATTTCTCCTTTTCTCTTTAAGGCATACCCCAGCCCTAGATCGGATAATACCTTCTCCATAAACTGCCTCAGCGATGCAATTGACACTAGCATCATCCCAAAGCTTGCACATCCTTCGGACCTAGAATAATGTTTGTTATGCCAAAGACTCCAAGGCATAGGTCATTAGATGCTACTCAAGCACCTCAAACGCAATTTCTAATGAAGAGTACATCTGAGCTGTGGAAACTCAGCACTGTATAAACTCACTGTTCCCTGGCTTCGGGAATGTGGACACCCACTAGACTGTACCTAGAAGCCCCTCTATATCTACTGTGAAGAATCAGGAGGATCTACAAAACAACTCTTCCATCTGTGCCAAAGTGATCACGTGTCCAGTTGTGCAAGCATTTCAATTACTGCCTATGGAAAAGTACAGTGCTTTCAAGCATCTCTCCTTTATCCCACTGCCTGTCAACGACATGAGATCCACATTCTTCTGTCTAGAACTACATCGATACACACAGAGAGTGATTATGAATTCCAGACTGGATAAATCCCTGACCATCCCTCCCCAGAGAGAAATGCATTTTTGTATGTTTTCACCTGTACAAACAGGAAAGCACTGAAATAAATAATTGCCAAGACCACCAAGAATTCAAAACAGCAAACACTTGTTTACAAATAGATGATTGGTTCATGATCAGGTTATCTATTAGATGACTGAACTTTCTTTCTCTCTTTAACACATGCAACTCTGCTGCACACAAGGCATAGGCAAAGTGCCAGGCCACAACATTATTATAAGAGCATCCTCAGCCGCAATAGCAAAGAATCTCAATTTAACAAAGGACTCTATTGAAGAAACGCAAGCATGACTTTATTTCTCCTAAGTGCTTGTGCTTAAACACAGCTCACCTTTAATCTCAAACCCTTGGACCACTCTTTCAGACATCACTCTTGACACCCATACATATCCTACATACATAGGTGGTATATAAACTAGCACTCTATGATAGATGAGCAACACATAGTGTTACCTCTTACTCAATTGCTGGGAAAGGCTTCAGTGCTTCGGCCAGGGTATAAGGTGCTGTATACTTGTTACTATTGCATCAAATTCAATAGTTATTCATAAAATGACTACATAAAGACCATATAAAGAGAACATTAGGTGCACTGTCTATTTCAGAGTGAACATTATGTAAACTCGTGAACTGGAGAGTTCAGCTTTGCATTGTGATAATAAGCTTGGGAAAAAACCGTAGCAAATATGCTGAAGTACCTATTCCTGGTATAGTACAAGCTATACATTGTCGAGCAGTGATCAGCTGATTGCATTTTGAACAGCCCCACGCTAATGATTTCCAGATCTGAAAATAGCTGTGACATTGCACCAATGAATTAGTCAAGTGCTAGATCACACAACAGTTTGGTATTTGTCCTTGTTGGAATAGAAGGCTTTACTGGGTGAAAATACCTTTTACCACAGGATATTGAAAACAGACATGTGGGAGTGGTAAAATATGACTCGAATATTTATGCATATTTTCTATGTTAAAGTTTGTTCTGGTGTGGATGTGTTGTATGTCTAGTGTTTTTGGCTGCATTATTACATTGTTTTTCTATCGCATTGTACTGTGACTATTGTTTTGCCTTCTGCTGTGCTCTTATTTTTCTTTGTTTTATATTGCGTGATGCTTTGTTATTTACTATAGAAGCTCAACAAATATTGCCCCATTTCCAGCCAAACAGTACATTACTTTAAAATCCCAATGAAAAACAACCATTTCTCTCTGTGGCGGGCGGTTAAATAGCGCTTCTCCAACTTTTCAACTATTTGAGACACTAATCACCCTAAATTCGTGGCAGGGGCGTTTCTTAAATTCGTATTCCCAGAGCCTGCTTTTTGTTAAATGGCCTATTATGTTGTTAAAAAAGAGGGTTGAATGGCCCTCTTCGCAAATCTCTTCGATGGGCCACAGCTGATGCACTCTGGTGCACTTTATATATACTGGTAACATCAATGCAAACAAGTGCATTATTTTATTATATTTTAAGTTACATTTCTTAAATTCATGAGACATATAACCAAAGTGGTAAGAATAAACACATCCGAGTGTGGTTTGTTGAAACATTGTTACTGCCGGGTGGACCACGATCATAGATTAACCTTGCTTTCATAAGCTAGCTAATTATTTCCTATGGTTTGCACTTTACTACACCAGTATCACATTTATTAGCACAGGCAGCCGTAAAAGTCATGCCCAATATAAAGTCTCTCTGCTAAGGTTGAAAGTCCTCCTCAGGGCGCTGTGTCAGTATCTCGAGGGAAGAGGCAGGAAGCTGTAACCAAGGTGTGTTATTTATTATTTTTATAATGTGTTATATCATTGCACCAAAGCCTTAGAATTGACAGACTTATTTATTTCAGCTAAATATTTTTCTGAAAAAGTTTAATTATTGTTAGGCACGCTTACATTTACCTAGGATTTAGGGGTACATTGCCTAAACTATATGTTGTGCTATTTTGAAACAAAGCATTCTATAGTTGCGATATGTTTAATTGATGAAAGCATTTGCCTAAATATAATTGTAAAATAAATACAAACAATTAAATCTTTAGCAACCTAAGGAGGATTTGTTATCGTAATATGTATATTATACTGGATAATCACAAAAAATCCGAAACAAAAACGAAGATACAAATATAAGCATGACAATCTTAATTCTTTAAGATTTTAAAAGTTTACGGTGATTAATGGATTAACTAATTGATTGTTTGATGTAATCTTAAAACTGGTATTTTAGGCAGTCCTGCCAACATTAAGTATGGATTTATTCATCCTTCTAGGCTGTTTTGCCTCGTAGTTTAGCAACATCTCACACATTTTTTAATTTTTAATAGATGTTGCAAAAAATCTGATAGAATAAAGCGTTTTTGCGGAGATGTATTTAAAAGTATTGATGGGCTTCTATAATGTCCGGCGACTCACTAATATAGACATTTAGGGGGGGGTTACATTGTATTTGTGAATTGTGAAAGATGCAGATGCTAATTTAAATACAGTATTTTACTTGCCTGCTGTTACATAGCTTATAGTAAGAGCCTTTTCAAGAGTTTGACGGACAAGATCATATCCGTATAGATAATGCAGTTCTACGGTGAACGGGATAGCAGTTATGTTTTTGATGGAGTATCCTGTCCTCCAAACTCTTAATAACACCCTAACTTTACCAGGCTGCAATCTCACCAAAGTGGCATCTTCGCCTTGAAACTGTGACACAGATGAAGAGGAGAGGGCGGGCCTTACCTCTTCACATTATAAAAAGCAGAAATAGGAGGCTGTTAAGAGCCTAACGACAGTGGTCTCGGTTTGTAAAATTCACATGCTCAAGCGATAGTGCTTGGTATCTCCCAGTGACTGTGTTAGTGGGTGCCACCGTCAGGTGGGCCATATTGAAAATACTACCATTGTGCACTGTTTTAGTTCAAAGTGCAGAGACAGGAATACTTGTTTCTAAATGTACATACCTGGAGGGCCAGACCAGCTTGATTGTGTGAATCAAAAGTGATGGGACTTGATGGAAACAATTGTGCATCAAGAATTGCATTGTAAACAGTGGGATACTAGTTATGAACAGGGCAAATTGTGTAATGTTGGGAGTGGTGGCAAGAGGTACTCACAACACAATAGGTGTAATATGTAAGTCCCCAAAGCGAGAATGTTATTAGGAGTAGACTAACACGCAGCATTGCACCATGGTTTTACAGCATAAAACTTTGGTATTGTTTTGCTGTCCTTGTGAGAAAATTAAATAGTTTAAGATAATGTGATGAAAATATAGAATTTCAGTCCTCACTTGTCGGCTAGTCTTCCATGATAATAAGAAGGCACAGTATATGGTGTCACCTACTGGCTCAAGGAAATGCAAGATCTTACATTGAATGTTGCTTATAGGATCACAGTGTTGGATTTTTCTTTGGTGGCATGCTGATATCAGCAAAATGTGCTTGATGTAGATGAGTATTAAACGTTCTCTGATACATGTTACCTTTGATTGTCAAAACTTGAAAGGTCCCCAGTCTCTTTCAAGGTATTGTGTTAGCTAAAAGTTTAACACTTCTGTAAACTGAGGAATACTCTATGTTTTGTGCTATCAGACATAATGTTGAAGAGATTTCTTAAATCTAATAATGTTTTATACTTTGCTTACATGGAAAACGTTAGTGCTTCATATATGTACATCTCTCAAATAAGTTTTAAGCTCCATTATAACTAAGCAAGCACCATGTGAATAATTCAGTGACAAAGAAAATCACAATGCCATTTGTCACCTTTTCGATATTTTATATAGGATAAAGTCCACCCGCCACATATTATAAGAATATTGCAAGCCATAGAAGAGTTTTTATGACCATAAAGAAGAATGAGTCCGGAGGTCAACTTCCTTTAAAATCCCATGGACTCCAAAGGGACTTGCAATAGCCTTATAATGCATAGAGGTATTTTATTCCTTATCATATATGGTCATACCATAAACCTTATTTATATCCTTGGTGCAGTGCTTTTCATGTGAAAGAGATAGGAGGGTTGTAAACATAAAGCTTAATGTTTTATATCCTTGGTGTAGTGCTTTTCATGTGAAAAAGATAGGAGGGTTGTAAACATAGGGGGTGATTCTAACCCTGGCGGTCGGTGATAAAGCGGCGGCCAACCCGCCAACAGGCTGGCGGTCCAAAAAATGGAATTCTGACCCTGGCGGGAACTGCCAACAGAGACCGCCACTTTAACACTCCGACCGCCACGGCGGTACAGACAAACAGCGCGGCGGTCACCGCCAACAGACAGGCGGCAGACAATGTACCGCCCACAGTATCATAACTCACCAATCCGCCACCTTTTCCGGGGCGGGAGCACCGCCGATAAAAACACGGCGGAAACAGACTACGAACGGGAAAACGCTCACCTCTACGCACTCCACGAGGAAGGAGGACAGCATGGAACCCGAATTAAACATCCTACCTGCTCTCGTCTACCTGCTCATCTACCACGAGTACGAACGCCGGCGCAGACGACAACGGTGAGTACTGCACCTGCGACACACGGGAGGGGGGAGGAGGAAAGCTTACGGCACACACATATGCGACCCCCACCCCCCCCAAACTATGTACACACCAATGCAGAGCAACAAGTCACAGTGACACCACCCAAACCCCCCTGAAAACTGCAAAGACATAATTAAATTGTGAATAAAAATTTATGTACAAAATAGGCTCTGAAAAGTATTGGTCAACTAGCCAAAAAATCAATATCAAAATAATTCTATATACATTGCAATGGAATAACCGAGGCAATTAGTCCTGCACATCAAAAGAAAATCGAAGTGTCCGTGGGCCAAAGTGTAACAACACAAGGGCAAAGGCCACACAGGAGACCTGAGTCCTTTGGAGAGAACACTGCAGGGGCATCTGATGACAAAACTACAGGCACCTCAGGGGGAAGGGAAGGGGGGGCACCACAGCCACATGAGTCCACGATGCCAGATCCACGAAGGGGCCACCATGCCTACTGTGCCATCCTGGGGAGTGCAAAGCCACAGTCTCTCAAGTCTCTACAGTAGGTGGGTTGCCCACTGTTCCATCCTGGGGAGTGCAAAGCCACAGTCTCTCAAGTCTCTACAGTAGGTGGGTTGCCCACTGTTCAATCCTGGGGAGTGCAAAGCCACAGTCTCTCAAGTCTCTACAGTTGGTGGGTTGCCCACTGTTCAATCCTGGGGAGTGCAAAGCCACAGTCTCTCAAGTCTCTACAGTTGGTGGGTTGCCCACTGTGCCATCCTGGGGAGTGCAAAGCCACAGTCTCTCAAGTCTCTACAGTTGGTGGGTTGCCCACTGTGCCATCCTGGGGAGTGCAAAGCCACAGTCTCCCAAGTCTATACAGTAGGTGGGTTGCCCACTGTTCCATCCTGTGGAGTGCAAAGCCACAGTCCATCAGGTGGATTACAGTCTCCACTGGTCAAGGAGGAGGCATGGTGGGCACAGTGAACCGTTAACAGTGCATGCAGGAAGGGCCCAGCGGAGCGGTGCTTGAGACGGCGGGGCCCAGCGGAGCGGTGCTTGACAGGAAGGGCCCAGCGGAGCGGTGCTTGAGACGGCGGGGCCCAGCGGAGCGGTGCTTGACAGGAAGGGCCCAGCGGAGCGGTGCTTGAGACGGCGGTGCCCAGCGGAGCGGTGCTTGACAGGAAGGGCCCAGCGGAGCGGTGCTTGAGACGGCGGTGCCCAGCGGAGCGGTGCTTGACAGGAAGGGCCCAGCGGAGCGGTGCTTGAGACTGCGGGGCCCAGCGAGCGGTGCTTGACAGGAAGGGCCCAGCGGAGCGGTGCTTGAGACGGCGGGGCCCAGCAGAACGGTGCTTGACAGGAAGGGCCCAGCGGAGCGGTGCTTGACAGGAAGGGCCCAGCGGAGCGGTGCTTGAGACGGCGGGGCCCAGCGGAGCGGTGCTTGAGACGGTGGGGCCCTCTTCAGCGGTGCTCTTCTGCACGGCGGGGCCCTCTTCAGTGGTGCTCTTCTGCACGGCGGGGCCCTCTTCAGCGGTGCTCTTCTGCACGGCGGGGCCCTCTTCAGCGGTGCTCTTCTGCACGGGGGGCCCTGTTCAGCGGTGCTCTCCTGCACGGCGGGGCCCTCTTCAGCGGTGCTCTTCTGCACGGCGGGGCCCTCTTCAGCGGTGCTCTTCTGCACGGCGGGGCCCTGTTCAGCGGTGCTCGTCCAGTAAGTCAAGGGAGCCAGACCTGGCCTGGACTCCCTGCTCAGTCGCCCTCCGACCGTGCTGTTGCTGGACCCTTCGGTGACGGAGTCCTGGGCCCTTTGGTGTCCTCCCTAACACCCGGGATGGGGCTTGTGCGGCCCTCCTGCTCCGCGCTCCTGCTGGCTGACTTCTCCGCCCTGCTGCCCTTTCGCTCCTTAGATGGGGCTCTCGGGCCCTTGCCTCCCCTAGATGTTGTGGCTGGTGAAGTGGGCGAACTTTGCTCCTTGGGGGCAGCCGTGTCAGTCCTCTCACGGCGGCCCTTTAGTTTCCTGGTCCTCTTGCCTGGGGGGGGGCTGGCTGTCCCCTTGCTGCTGATTGAAGTGTCACTGCTGGCAAAGGGTGGACTCCAGAACCCATGCACCACAGTGACACTCGAAGCTGGGCTGGTGGTGGCTGAGGTGCTCTTGGGACTCTTTGCAGATGGAGGGGGTGGGTCAGGGGAGGGAAAGAGGTTAAGATTAGCGAGGAAAAGTTTTTTAGGACCAAGGTAAAGGGTAGGAGTAGTGGTGATGGGAGTGGAGGAAGAGGATGTTGTTGTAGGAGAGTCAGGTGTGCTGTATTTGGGTGCAGGTGCTTGTGCTGGAGGCTGTCGTGAGGTGGATGGCTGTTGGGTGGGTGTCTGCCTGCGTTTGTGTGTCTTGGAAGAGGGGGTGACAGACACAGTGGGAGAGGACACAGGGGACGTGTAAATGGTAGTGGGGGTGGTGACTGCACGTGTGCGGACTGTACTAGAGGGTGTGCTGGTGATGGAAGCACTGGCTGATGGTGGTGTGCATGCAGGTGTGAGTGTAGACGTCACAGGGACGGAGGAGGGAGACGAGGAGGAGGGGGACACAGAGGTGGTAGTGACTGTTGGAATGTCTGCATCTGGGTGTTGCTTGGGTGAATGCTTGTGGGTTCTGTGGTGCTTGTGTCTGGATGAGCTGCCCTTGGGTGTTGAGGTGTGTGCAGGCTGGTCTGATGGTGTGGATGGGATAGGCTGAGGAACAGGAGACAGAGACAGGGTGGAGGCAGTCAGAAGAGGGAGGCTGGAAACAGGGACAATGGCTGCCGTCAGTGCTGAGGCCAGAGCATTGAACGATCGTTGATGGGCAGCCTGACCCGAATGAATGCCCTCCAGGTAGGCATTGCTCCGATGCACCTCCCTTTCTACCCCCTGGATGGCATTCAAAAGGGTAGTCTGCCCAACAATGATGGTCTGAAGGAGGTCCATGACCTCCTCACTGAGGGCAGCAGGGGTGACAGGGGCAGGGGCTGAGGTGCCTGGGGCGAAGGAGACGCCCGCCTTCCTGGGCGAGCGGGCACGGAGCGTAGGCTGAGGGGCTGCTGGGAGGGCGGGGCTGG
This sequence comes from Pleurodeles waltl, assembly GCF_031143425.1. Lineage (NCBI taxonomy): Eukaryota > Metazoa > Chordata > Amphibia > Caudata > Salamandridae > Pleurodeles > Pleurodeles waltl. The sequence continues at coordinate 111,606,060 of NC_090450.1, forward strand.
TGTGCTGGGTGGCGGCTGTACCTGTAGAGGCGGGGGGCCCGGATGTTGCCGCCACCGCTAGGGAGCTCCCATCCGAGGACGTGTCGGTGTCGCTGGTGTCACCACCGGTCCCCGTTGTGGTGCTCCCCTCGCCTTCCGGATCACTGGTGCCCTCGGTGTCTGTTCCTGGGCCCACCGGGGCCTTGTGACTTGCAGCTCCCTCGTGCTCCGATGCCAATTCTCCTCCGCCTGATGATGCTAATGCACACATGCACAAGAAGATGAAGAAGAAGGGTGGGGGGAGAAAAACGAAGACCAGGTTGAGTGCATGCAATGTCAACACCGTTGGCGGAGAGGACAGACACAAGAGCCTCATGCACTAAGCCGTGCATTCGGGGTACACTACTCAGTACTTCTGACTAGGACAACAGGTCTAGAGATGACTGACGCTCACATGTGTGATGCTGGACCATCGATAGCTGTACTTGTCACCCTACAGAGGTGGGGGCCGGGAGCACAGGGCCATGCCTAAAGGAGAGGACTACACTACAGAAAGCGCCCTGGCCTAATGTCACCCACAACCCTCCTCCCCCACCCAGACGCCTCCACTGCGCAGAAAGATAGCAGAATGTGCTGATACTCACCCCCTTGTGTCTGCTGTGATGTCCTCAAGCGCCCATCCAAATCAGGGTAGGCCACCGCCAGGATACGGGACATCAGGGGGGTCAGGGTACGACTGGCTCCCCTCCTAGGTTGGGAGGCCATCCCCAGCAGTGACTCGGCGGTCTTCCTGGTCCCGCGGCGGATGTCCTCCCACCTCTTGCGGCAGTGGGTGCCCCGTCTGACGTGAACCCCCAGGGCCCGGACTTCCTTGGCGATGGCACGCCAAATGTCCACTTTCTGATGGGCGCTGACCTATTTGACATGTACAGGGTGGGAAGGAAAAATTCATAAATTTTCTGCATGTTAGATGTGATTGGCCCCCCCTCCCCAACCTTGCCATATGGCACATGCTCTCATCTGTCGTGCGTTGCACTCCTCATTCGCCCCCCACCCCACCAACTTACATCCACCCCACTCCACACAGGCATAGCCCATTCAATGTGCACCCAGTGTACTTACCTGTTGGTCTAGAGGACCGTAGAGTAACGCATACTGGGGGAGGACCCCATCCACAAGTTTCTCCAACTCCTCAGACGTGAAGGCAGGGGCCCTTTCCCCAGTCGCAGCAGCCATTGTCACTTCCAGACCGAGGTCACAGCAGCACTTGCAGTATAGGTCCTCTCCTGTGGATGATCAGGTCTCGAGTGATTAAGCAGATAGAAAATGGCGGTCACGCCCGCGGCGGTGCGTACAGCGGCAGTGGGTACCGCGACCGCCGGCGCACCTCGTCATTGGCTCCTGAAACCCATAGGCTTCAATGTTAACCAATGCGGCTTCGTATAGCGGTCTTCGACCGCCTACCGCGACGGTGTGCCACGCCAGCGCCTTGACCTCACATCCCATTGTCCCACTTCACAGGTCAGGCAGCCGCCATTTCAAGGGCCCACATGGCATAATTTGTACTGCGTCACACAGGCCTAGGCCTTGCATTGCCACACATACACGCCTTTCAATACATAGATAATCGTGTGCTAGGCATGCTGTGGTGAACGTACCTGTGATTTGCTTGACTCTGTGCTCCATGTTGTCCTTCCTAGGCACCATCCGCTGGGACTTGCGAGGAGAAGGATGAATCCTCACGTGTACCGACCGCTGGTGGACCTGTCGACAATGGAAGAACGCCATATCACACTACGATACCGCCTTGACCGAACCACTATACATGAACTGTGTGCCCAGCTGGAGCCAGCCCTGATGTCCCCCATCCGCCAACCCACAGGAATTCCCCCTCTAGTGCAGGTTCTGTCAGTCCTCCATTTTTTGGCAAGTGGCTCATTCCAGACAACAGTGGCCATGTCATCTGGAATGTCTCAGCCTATGTTTTCCAAAATTTTGTCTAGAGTGTTGTCTGCCCTGACGAAACACATGTGGAGCTACATTGTATTCCCTGAGGAGGTTGATTTGGCCACTGTGAAGGGTGATTTTTATGCCCTAGGACATATCCCCAACATAATTGGTGCCATTGATGGGACCCATGTGGCTTTAGTACCCCCAAAAGACGATGAGCAGATGTACAGAAACAGGAAAATGTTACCATTCTATGAACGTCCAGGTGGTCTGTTTGGCTGACCAGTACATCTCCCATGTGAATGCCAAGTTCCCTGGGTCAGTGCATGACGCGTATGTGATGCGTAATAGCAGCATCCCTTATGTGATGGAACAGCTACAGAGACAACGTGTGTGGCTAATTGGTGACTCTGGTTACCCCAACCTGCCTTGGCTATTGACCCCAGTGAGGAATCCCCGGACCAGGGCAGAGGAACGGTACAATGAGGCCCATGGGCGATCTAGGAGGATCATAGAAAGAACCTTTGGCCTCCTGAAGGCCAGGTTTAGGTGCCTGCATATGACAGGGGGATCCCTGATGTACTCACCAAAGAAGGTGTGCCAGATCATCGTGGCCTGCTGCATGCTTCACAACCTGGCATTGCGACGTCAGGTGCCTTTCCTGCAGGAGGATGGTCCAGATGGTGGTGTTGAAGCAGCTGTGGAGCCTGCGGAGAGTGAAGAGGAGGAAGACGAAGAGGACGACACAGACAACAGGGACAGAGTTATCCAACAGTATTTTCAGTAGCACACAGGTAAGAATCACCCACGCCATTTAACATTTACTGAAAGCCCCCTGTATCTTTACTTTGTGTATTTACCCCCAGTTCTTTTAAACTGATGTTTGATTTTCCCTTCCCTTTTCAGTGCTGTATGACCCACTGCGTGACTTCTGCTTGGTTAGCCCATGGACTAATGCTTATTGACATCGGTTTGTTGTCATCACAAAAATAACAGAACATTATTGATCAGTAATGTGTTATACATTTGTAAATAATACAGGCTGACTCCTGAATGATTTCAGTGCAATGAGTGATTTATTTTTAGTGCTAGATATTGGTACAGGATATTAAAACGGTGATGGGTGAGGGTGGAGTTATGTCCATGGCAGAGCCCAGTTCTCAGTTTCACAGGTGCATTTTCCATATGCCTGTGGAAGGATGGAGCAGGGGCAGTTCAAGGTTGGACAGGGTGACACGTTGGGACAGTGGGATGACATCAGGGGGTATCTTATGCTGGCGGGGGTCTTGGCATCCTACTCTGTCTTCCTGTGAGATCTCAGGTTCCTCTTGCGGGGTGGTTGTTCTTCAGCAGGAGGTGGGGTTCTGGTGGCCCGTCGTTGTGTGGGGGCCTCCTGACCACTAGCACCGGCGGAGGTGGTAGGCTGTTCCTGGCTAGTGACAGGGGCCCTTTGTGGTGCCACATGGTCCCGCAATGTGGTTTCTATCCGGTTGAGGGCCTGGACTATGGTCCCCATAGCGGTAGCGATGTTCCTGAGTTCATTGCTGAACCCCATGTACCGTTCCTTCTGCTGTGCCTGGATCTCGGTGAACCTGGCCAGTACCGTCGCCATCGTCTCCTGGGAGTGATGGTATGCTCCCATGATGGTGGTGAGGGCCTCTTGGAGAGTCGGTTCCCTGGGCCTGTCCTCCCCCCCCTGTCGCACAGCAGCCCTCCCAGTTGCCCTGTTTCCCCGGGCCTCTGTCCCCTGGACGGTGTGCCCACTACCACTGCCCCCAGGTCCCTGTTGTTGTTGGGGTGTTGGGTCAGCCTGGGTGCCCTGTAGTGGCGGACACACCGCTGCTTGACGCGTCCTGGAGAGAGAGGCATGGGCCCGCTGGGTGGGAGCTGTGCTGGTGTTCCCAGAGGGGGTTGGGTCTGCTGTGGCCTGTGTCTGTGTGTGGGGAACCGACTGTCCAGAGGTCCCCGATGGTCCGGGCTGGTCGTCAGGTTCTAGGTCGACAGAGCTGCTGTCCTCGCTGGGGGCCTGTTCTGGGGGTGGGATGGACAAATCTGGACCCTCCGTGGCGGTGTGTTGGCGTTCGGGCCCTGCAGGGGTAAAAGAGTATGGTTATTGTTTCTGTGTGTGCCATGGCGTGCATTTTGAATGCCCTTGTCCCCCAGTGCTGGCATTCCCTTGTGGGAGGTGTTGTGAGGGTGGTGGGGGGGGGTGTATGGGTATGTGCAATGGTCATGCTTTGGTGGTGGCTGTCTATGGTTTGTGTTGGCATTCAGGGGTTGGTGTTGTTTAGGGTGGGTTGTGCTGGTGAGACATTGGCAGGGAGGTTGTGTGCTGGGGGGTTGAGATTGGGGGTGAGGGAGGGGTTGGCATGCTGGTGGTTGGGGGGGGTGAAGTAGTTGAGATTCGACTTACCAGAGTCCATTCCTCCGTGTACTTCAGCGAGGCCATCAGGATGCAGGATGTTTACTACCTCTTGCTCCCATGCTGTGAATTGGGGTGGAGTGGGTGGGGGTCCGCCACCAGTCTTCTGCACAGCGATGTTGTGTTGCGATACCATCAAGCGCACCTTCCCCCGTAGGTGGTTCCATCGCTTTCGGATATCTTCCCGATTTCTGGGATGCTGTCCCACAGCGTTGACCCTGTCTACGATCCTTTGCCATAGCTCAGCCTTCCTTGCTATAGTGGTGTGCTGCACCTGTGTGCCGAAGAGCTGGGTCTCAACCCTTATAATTTCCTCCACCATGACCCTGAGTTCTTGGTCCGAGAACCTGGGGTGTCTTTGGGGTGCCATGGGGTGGTGTGGATGAGGTGTGGGGTGGTGTTTGTGGTGATGTGCGTGGTGATATGTTGTGATGTGTGCGTAAATGTGGTGTGGGTGATGAAGTTGGGTTCCTGTGTGTGTTGGGGTTTTCGATTGCTGTGCTCGCTCTCTCTATCTCTATCTCTATCGCCTTCTCTCCGATTTCCAACTAGTGGGGGTTTGTGGGTGATGTGGGTGTGTGTTTTATAGTTGATTGGATGTGTGGAAGTGTTGTTTGTATGTGTCTCAGGTGTGTGTATTTCAAATTGTCCAATGTGGCTGTGTTTTGGAGCTGTGTGTGTATTTTGAGCGCGGCGGTTTGTACCGCCAATGGAATACTGCGGTTGAAAGACCGCCGCGTGGATTCGTGGGTCAGAATGGCATGGGCGTGTTTGTGTTGGCGTGACGGTGGAGGTTTGGTCATCTCCAGTTTTCCGCGGCCCGCTGATGTGGCGGCCTTCCTTGGATGTCGGGTTTTTGGCGGTTTCACAGTTGGTGGTCAGAATGACTGTGGCGGTTTACCGCGGCCGCGGCGGTAGAATGGCGGACTTCTGACCGGCGGTAAGGGCCTTTTACCGCCGAGGTCAGAATGACCCCCATAAAGATTAATACTAGAACTTCGAGTACAAAGTTATATATAGGAAAAATATTTATTGCAAAAAATATTTGAATCAGTTTAGTTCAAGTCAAATTTAAAAAACACTTTGGCTCAGAATGTATAGAAACATGCGAATATATATTCTATCATCCCTATACTTACCTAGAAAAATATTGCTATAAATGTCACTTTTCTTCTTATCACTGTTCATCTTGACAAACAGAGCAGAAAAAGGAAATGCCAAGGTTAATTTTTGTTTTTGAAACAGTAGCTTAAATTATGTTCCATGTCCTGCCTTTGCCCTTGGCTGTGTGTTCTGGCAGGAGGCACTGTAAAAAGGAAATTAGAGACAGGCTTCTTTATAGGGATCACTCCTCACACATTGTCTACACGGTTTTTATCATGATTCAGCTCTTGCCTGAAATGCAGAAACGTTTTGTTTTGTGAAAGCCCTTGGCCTTTTGAGATGTCTTTTGGACGTGATATGAAAGTATCATGACTCTGTTTTGTCCATGCACATGAGGCCGGAAGCAGGACCATGTAGTAGCTTTCAACAACATTGTGCACATATAATCTGGGCCTGATTCATAATGCTAAACCTACATGTGTTGGCTGGGTAAGGTGTGTGTACATGGTGAAGGCCATTTGCCTACAATGTCACTCTCTGTTTCCTGCACCCAAGTTGCCCAAAGGAAATATGACCAATGTTTCCAGTAATCTAGAATGTGCAACCTTTTGCTTGTAAACGTTTGTGAGGTCAACTTAGGTGTTTGCAGAGGACTGAATATTGCCAGCACCATTACCTGCATGCATTTTTACTGCCTAGTTGTTTACGCCTCATCTGACAAGCACACCAACTGACCTACAATGGGCAGATTTTTGCTTTTAAAAGGCTGTGACTATTGGGTATGGTGAGGGGACCTGAGGTGGAGACTGTTTGTTACAGCCATCACTATCTGTTTCTAGCTCTCACGTTGCCCAAACCGAATCTGTTCAACTTGTAATCTCAAAGGTGCAAGTTATTGCTTGCAAATGTATGTGACGTCAGTGCAGGTGCCGCCGGGCCAGTTCAAACCTTGATAAGGGTGGGTCAATTGGTACCCCGTCAGAGCACGGAAAAGGCAAACCTTGGCCCAGTGTTTTGGACTTTTATAAAGGATTTCATTTGAGACTGTAGTTTAGCTTTAAGTCTCAGGTGGTACTGAATCAAGCAAAGTACTGATTAGTCCTCTAGTTTTCTTTTAGAAAAACATTCTTACTATAAATTAAAGAAATGCATCATAGGAAGGTCAAGTAATGTCCATAATTAAAGGAAACACAATGTTGCATCATTGTTGGAGTGCTGGGATTCTCAATACTCATATTAAATGAACTAAGGGCCTTATTAGGAGTCCGGCGGTCAACAGTTTAAGTACACTGCCATTGGTAAAAAATCTATGAGAAAAATTAAAATTAAAGCTTCAGTTGAAAATAAACTATCCATCAGTGGATGTCTGAACACATGCTTATGTTAAATAGTTGTAATTCAGTGCTACAGACAAGTTGTATGTAACAAGGATAGTTATAAGGTGTGTTTATTTCTAGAACATCACAGAACATTTGGAGGCATTGCAGATTAACCAATAATGTATAATACCACTTATGGAAGGTTTAACTCACATTAGGATTTTAAGCATGGCTACATGATTGAATGCCATTGCTGTCATCTCAGACACGTGTAATATATTTGAGCAAACTATGGATGGTTTTCCATAGGGCCTAACTGTAGATGTTAGATAAGTAGTAAATGCATACCTGTCAACATTTAGATTAAACATTTTGGGTCACTTGTGATGTGCCTCTTTTCTTGTGGCCCCCTTGAGGCCCCTAACACCACATGGTAGTGCTGTATTTACAATACGGAACACCATGGCGCACGTTAGGGGCAATGGCATCATTTTAATGCTAATATGACGCTATATTGCATTAGTGTAAAAAAATTACGCTAATCCAGTATAGTGTTAAGAGGCCCATTGAAATCAATAGGAGCCTCATGTTAATGCCTGCTTAAAACAGGCATAAAAAATCTCACTAGAGATGGCGCAAAGGAATCTTGTAGATTCAATCGCGCCATTTTCAGCGACCCTCAAACGAGGGAATTCCCCTTTTTCATACATCATGCACATATAGTGCATGATGTGGTGCAAAGGGCTTATAAGGTGGCGCAAACCTAGTTTGCACCACCTTGTAAATATGGCACTATGGTAGTGACCCATTAGCATCACAACTGCAGCAAGAATGTTGCCGTAAATGTGGAGCAAAGGGGTGTAAGAGCCTTGTAAATCTGTCCCTTTGTGTCTTATGAGATCTTTAGGAGGGTGATAACTTTAAAGTGAGTGGTGTAGGAATTCTTTTTGGAGGGTACTTGATGTTTAAAATGTTTTAGGCAAGCCAATACCAGTAAACAGAGGGGTACAATCACCAAATTTAGGTGCCTTGAAAGATATTCCATGTGTCGAACATGTTGTTTAAAGTTATGGCCATTTTTATGTAATTGGAGATAGAAAATTGGTTACAGAGGTAGTGTCTTGAATTACTTCAAGTTCACAAACCCTTTAGGATACTGACAGGATCACTGGGTGATGTCATCAATAATGACATCAATGATATTATTTGAGACATCATCAGTGATGCCAGCTATGGGGCATTTAAGATATGAGAGGTGCATTATGAAAGGTCATATGAAGTTCAGGGGAGACACATGTTATACTTAGCTCAATTAACTATAATTTGTGAACTTCAGCGGTTATTTGTTTTTTTGCACATTAGTTTTTATCTCAATTCAACACCTGTCTATAACCTCACTTTAACCTTTGTTATTGTCTGTACATTTCTGGGGTTGTTTTAGCATAACCTAAGATCTTATTGCCCCACCTAATAATAGCATTAGTATAGCATTTGTGATTTCAGTTTTTTAAAACATTTTATTCCTACTTGAGCATAAGTACATTGCCCTCAGGTAACCTACAGTCAAGGTCCCCATTGTACATCGTCTTTGACTATGTGCAGAAGGTGTTTTGCTGCAGGGCTTGGCCTCTGGTCAGGATTTGCACCCAACACCTCACCCAGGCAGCAAACTTTCCCCCCACAGGCTGCCAGCTCCTTGATCTGCATGGCCTTCTGCAGTGTGCAGTAGGTTTTGGCCACATAGCAAGGCCAGGGGCTTTCAATCCCCCACAGTCAGCCAAATACCTGCTGAGCATAGCATTCAGCCAAGTGCACCCATCTCACATTCTACTTTCCTGTTTTACATAAAATATTCTTTCAGGTACCATGGCACTCCTGCAGCATCCAACATGCCGCTTAAACCCCATAGTACTGCAATACTCTGTAGGTTTCCTTGTAGAAGCTTGCACATGATCCCAGTACCTTGGGGTAAATCCATGTTTGACTTCCTCAATTGGCAATGTTGGCCATTCCACAGTTCCACTGCCTCCTGTACAGACTTTCAAAAGAGAGGAGAAATGACATGTGTCTATTTTTTATATAGTTTCCATTTCTGGTTGTCCTTTCACTCCTGTTTAGAGACAGAGGATTTCTCTCCTGTTTGTTTGCTTATTCCCAAAATTCCTCCATCCTACCCTGCTGATCACCACAGTCATCATGGACATGCATGTCTAATATGATATCAGCCCCTTAGGTAATACATTTGCAGCCCTTTTGCTACTTGGGGCAGGTTTCTCTTGCTAGAAGGAGGATAATGATAAAAGTGTGACACATGGGGGAAACAAATCAATGTGCTAATTGAACCTATGCCACAAGGGCTCTGTTAAATGAAGTGGGAAGAGCTTATTAGTAAAGGTGGGGTAAGGTCTATACCTTCCTGGTGCCACATGTGAAACCCTCAGCCAGCCCAGGTTTTTAGGGAACCTCATTTTGCATGCCTTACTTTTTAACCAAAAGTGTGTATACGTGTCCAACAGTGCAAATGCTAGTTGAGGAAAAGCCAGCAACTGACAGGAATGTTCAAATAACATGGTGACACTTGGCATACTTTATGCTGCCATCCTTCCATTATCCACCAGTTTGCTTGCTGCCCTGTCTGAACACCCATCCAAACAATAAGCCATACATTTAGCCACCCATTCAGCAATACATCTGGTCACCTATGTGCCCATCCATTAATACTTTCAGCCACATACTTGTTCTTTATTGGCCCATTTTCCCACACATGCTTCCAACTACCCATCTACTCACCATGTCACTAATCCTAACAAGCACCATCAAAAAACATCCACTCACCAAATCAATCCATTCATCCATCTCAAACTCACCAATAATTAACAAAGCAATATTGCACATGTTCAAATTAGATGTATTTGCCTTGTCACTGTTAGTTAACTATATAGAATATTATCTGCAGTAACAGAGCAAATAGATATATTTTTATTGCTAAACCTTACAAAGCTGTAATCACTAGTTAAATGTTTTAGAATATCAATTACAGTCATATAGAAAAACAAACTAAAGTGCTAATAATGTTGTCAATGAAATTTAGTATGGGACATGCAGGTGGTGTGTGCAATCAGAAGGAGTTATGCCAGTGGAGGCTGCAACTTAAAAAGCATTACAATTATGCTTCTTTTCATATCCAGTCTATCCCGACATGATTAACCATTCACCTCTCTGCTGTCAAACACTTTGTTGCCCTGCATAGACTGGCTCTCAACAGAATCAAAACCAAAGCCAATTGCCTCAGTTACTAACCTAGCCAAGCAATATTTCTTGAACCTCATTCCCAATAGAATATTTACAAATTCCTGTATAACGTAAAATGGATGACTCTTCTCTCATTTGATTAAATGTACTTCTCATTCTTCACCATGCGATCAACAGTGGTTCATTGAAACCTGCAGAACGTCTGGCAAATTACTATTTTCAAACTCCACACAGTCAAACCCTTATCAATATAATGGATATGAGCAAGATCTATTGCTTTTGTAGTCTGATGCTTAATTTTGACTTATGTACCTTTTTACCACCTAACACAATCCAATACTTTGTCAATCACATACTGTTCAAGTTACTTCGGAACAACCTGTGTTCTCTGACACAAATATGGCTAATTTTTGTGAAGTTTCATTCTCATTATCAGTATTCTCTATGACCATCTCCTGTCCTACTTATTTCCCAATCCCTCTAGCTGTAGCAGAATCCATGCCACCCATTTCAAGAAATGAAATTATTCACTGCATCCATGTCTCGATGAACCCCTTCCATATTTCATTACTGTAGGAAACTCTTTTGCATGTTGTTCTCGCAGATTTGTTCCCTGTTGTTTCTGCCTGTAGTATTCTGTGCACTTTCCACCTGCTAACCAATAATTAAGAGCCTTTGCTCTCCTGTTTACCATGGTTCAATTGACATAATCTCAATTGGCATACCTAAGTTATTTATCATCCCCCAGTTTATGGTATTACCTGTAAATTACATGCCACTTGCTGACTGCAGCACCTATTGTGCCATCCACTGGCAGTGCAAATGTGGCCTCTGGCCTAGCACTCTAGCCTGACCTGACCAAATACACCATTTCAAGTCAAGTCAAGTCAAAACAATCTTTATTCGGATTTTACTCCATAAAAGATAAACAATCTCTTTAAAATTGTAACCAAAAACTGCAACATTCTAAAGTGCATTCGAGTCAGATAAAATCTATCCTGAATGTTTGCTACTATCATCAAATAATTTGGCATTACCTCATTATTTTCAGTCATATAAAGTGCTAATGTTGACTTCCTACATTCTCTATTTTCTCTATCGCTAACCCTCCATGCCATAAGCTGATTTTTCAATTCTTTCTTGCTAAATTGGAGGATAATACCTGGATTGTCCAAATTTGGAACTAGATTTATATCTTTCAACAAATCTCTTAAATGCACGAGCCATGGAATTCTATCCCAATATTCTAGTGTAAGGCAATCTTTAATAATTTTTTTGGTAAAATGCGTCCCTTCTTTAGACCAAATACCATGCCAGGCCAACAACGCATTGGTATATATTCAATCTTCCACATAAGGGCAACTGAACTCCTTGTGTACCATAAATGTGGAGCTAATATTTGGCACTGCAAGTAATCTGCAAAATAATGTATTCTCTAGCACTTGTAGTGAACGGATCTCGGACATCGACCCCAAAGGGCAGAACCATACGTAATGCTGTTAATTGATTTACTTTTGTAGATTTGCAGCATTTCCCTAAGGGGTTTATTGCCAAATTGTTTTGAAAATCTAAAAACAGCCTCAGTTGTCCTAATATACTTCATCTTTATAATTTCTAGATGTTTTTTCCAATGACCCATATTAGAAAACTGTGTACCCAGATATGTAAATCCATTCACCTCTTCACATTTATAGCCTTTAATAAAAAAAGCTTTCTTCCTGACCTTTCTCTGTCCACAAGTCATTACAACAGTTTTGCTCATATTCAACAACATATCTCTTTCCTCCATAAATTCCACAAAGCCCTCGATTAACCGCTGCAACCCATTTGCAGTTCGTGACAGCAGTACAGCATCATCTGCATATAAAAGGACTGGGATAGAGCATTCTCCTATTTTAGGGGTATCAATTTCCATATTTTTTAAATGGGCATCTACTCCATTTATATAAAGGGAGAATAGTAGAGACGCCAAAACACAGCCTTGCCGTATTCCTCTCCCTATCCTAAAACCTGGGGTGCACTCGCCATTTCTTCCATATCCCACCCGCGATGTTAGATGGTTATATAGTTGTGCCAAGAAACTTATTATATCTAAGGGTGCGCCCATATCTGTTAAAACTTTCCATAACTTAGCATGGTTTACCAAATCAAAAGCTCTGCTAAGATCAGCAAAACAAAGGAACATATGACCCTTCCTTGCTATTGTATATTTGCTTATTATTAGATTAAGGTTTATACATTGTTCCAGAGTACCAACCCCAGGCCTGAATCCTAATTGAGCCTCTGTGAGTATATGGGTTTTGGTTGCCCATAATTCTAATCTTTCTAGGAGTACTCCTCCCAGCAATTTGACAGAGGTATCTAAAAGTGAGATTGGCCGATAGCATTTGGGGTCACCTCTATCTCCCTTTTTGAAAATAGGAACAATTATGCTTTCAGTCCAAGATGATAAAATATATCCCTTTGTCACACTCAAAAAGACTTGTGTCAAAATAGGGCACCATAGATCGATGTGTGTCAAATAAGCATCTACTGGCACCCCGTCAGGGCCTGGTACCTTCCCTTTCAAGCATCTTCCCATAGCAGATTTCACATCCCCTATACTAACTGGTTTAAAAAAAGGTCGCTTTATCTCAATTATCCCAATATTCGATGTATGAGTAGTCAGATTATCTGGGTTAAAAATGTAGCCAAAATGTAAAAGCCATTCTGGTGACGGAACGTGTACTGTTATTTGGGGTACGTCATTATCTTTTAGGAATGGTTGGTTAATTGTTTTCCAGAATAGAGTATTATCTTTTAATGTCGTTGCTTGCTCAAGATTAGCCCATGCCCTAGCTCTCAATTGTGCCTTCCTCGTCATTAGTGGAAGTTTGTAGTTAGAGCGTTTAATAATTACCTCTTCCCTATTTCTTGGTCGGGCCTGCAGGGCTTGTTTTAATTCCTGGTTTGCTAATGAACAATTATGATCAAACCACCCCACTTTTTCACTCTTTTTGTTTCCCAATGTTCTCACTAGGCTTCCTGCAATGGCATTTCTAAGCTGGTTAAAGGATCCTAAAATCTCATATGGGCTTTGGTTATATTCTGTACATGTGAGGATTTCTTGACAGTGTCATGTCACAACTTTTTTCATCACATCTATTTCATTTACCCCAGTCCATTTAAATACAATACCATTTTCCCTTCTTATTCCGATATTCACTACCAATCGTTCACCTATATTAAAGGGTTTAGCCAATCTCATAGTTAATAACAAGGGATGATGATCACTATAGATGGTTGGCTCAATCTTCAGGTATTCAACCATATCCATATTACTCTTAGACATTAATATATGGTCAATTAATGAGGAATGTCCTCTTCTTAGAAACGATGGAAGCTTCATTCCTTTAGAACCGTCTTGTTCCATCAATTCTAAATCATATCTAAATAATATCTCATTCAGTGCAGTTCCGTAATTGTTATGCAAAAAGTACGATTGTGCACTCCCCCCATGTCTTTCCTATAGTATTCTGGCATGCCCCAATATTAAAATCTCCAACCCATATTATTGTATAGCTTGAAGTTATATCATTTACAAAGATTTGTAAATCTTCCTGAAGAGACGATGCCACTACTCTATTGCTGCCATCAAATTTATTATTGTAGTAGTTTATTAAAACAATCCCTAAAACTCCATCTATCCGGAAATATAAAAACTGATGGTAAGGGGAATCAAGGGAGGATTTCACCAATATATACGGTACCAATGTTGAGATCAGTATTGCTAATCCTCCCTTTGCCATACCGCTAGGTGAGGCAGAGGCTGGGGTGAAGAATATGGCATATCCTTCAATAAAAAAGGATCCCGTGTGCCATGTCTCTTGTAGGCAGATTATATGTGATGAGCTTATTATGGCCTGCCATTGCTTCTCAACCATTTTCGTCTTTAATCCAGCTATATTCCATGACATGAGTATAATTAAGTCTCCTGCTTCCTCTTCTTCCTCCAAATATCCCACCCAATCAACGCTCCTTGCATATAAGATTTCACAAAATAGTATATCTGGTGTACAAATATTCCTTGCCATCCAGTGTACTACTTTGTTACGTAAATCTCAACGATGTTTGCTCCTAATTTGGGAAATTTTTTAAGAATGATTGTATATGGTGTAGCATCTGGCGGTAATTGTAATACCTCTTTCACAGGTCTATTTCTAATCAAGAACTGGCATCTATAATTTCTATCCAATTGCTCTATATGATTGATCATGGGTACCTTAGACAGGGAAATTCAGTCATTGAATTAACACTTACTTCTATCTTAGTTATACGTTCTTTTATCTCCTTGAATTCTAGCAATATTTTGGACTCTCTCTGGTCTAGCTTGCCATGCAGTTTCTTGAAAAGGGTTTCCATACGTTTTTGCAAGGGACCATCATTATCTGATGATAGTGCTACTGCATGACCCCCATGCATTTCAGTTATTATTTTACTACCCTTAGAAAACTGTGAAGATGGTAGCATAAACTTAGATTTAGTAGTCTGACTACTTCTTTTTTTCTTTGGTGGTGAAGGAATTTGGTCATCTGTACTGTTCAAGGAATCAATTTCTTCTATTATGTCTGTAGGTAATAAAGGGCCTAAGGAAAATCTAGGATCCACCCCAGTACATTTTTCCTTTGGAGATTTTAGTTCAGAGATTAAACCTACAGCCTCAGTGCTCACTTCAGTGATAGCCTCATGTAAGACATTTTTTGTTGCCACTAAACGTGCTTCAGCATTAATAATTTCTTCATACATTTTCCCCATTGCATCTGTGAGATAATTAGTGATCGTATTAGCACTTCTCTAGTTTTTTTTTATTAATACCGTTCCCTATCTGGTTTTGCTTTCTTTTCCCCATTATGTATATTATGTATATGGGGTTACTATGTTGAACACTCTTATCTAGTTACGACAAAATATATGCAAATCAATAAACCGGATATCAACAGAATGAACCCAGCCCAACCTCCTCCGGGCTCTGGCAGGCACGAGGCGGGAGTGCAGAAGGAGTTATTAGAGGGCTCCTGCCCCTGTCAACTGAGCCGGTACCAGCTACAAGTGCAAAGCGGGAGTGCAATGAAAGATGTTATTGAAGGGCTCCTGCCCCTGTCCACAGAGCCGGTACAGCTACAAGTGCAAAGTGGGAGTGCAAAGAAAGGAGTTATTAAAGGTCTCCTGCCCCTGTCTATAGAGCCGGCACCAGCTGCAGCCGAAGTAAAAAAATAAAGATGTCAGAGGGGTGGCCCAGCCTCTGTCAGGCGCTGATGGGCGCAGGACGGGCCCGCCCTTGGCCCGGGCTTTGCATGGGCGCCGTCCACACACGTCCCGCGAGGCAGGAGCGCAAGTTTGTTTTTAAAGGGCTCCTGCCCTTGACACAGCTGCCGCCGCCTCCTCCTCCCTTGGAACGCGCTTCCCACAGGGCAGGAGCGCAAGTTTGTTTTTAAAGGGCTCCTGCCCTTGACACAGCTTCCGCCTCCTCCTTAAACGCGCTTCCCGCAGGGCGGGAGCGCAAATTTGTTTTTTAAAGGGCTCCTGCCCTTGACACAGCTGCCGCCACCTCCTTAAATGTGCTTCCCGCAGGGCGGGAGCACGAGTTTGTTTTTAAAGGGCTCCTGCCCTTGACACAGCTGCAGCTGCCTGCTCCTCCCTTGGAACGCGCTTCCCACAGGGCAGGAGCGCGAGTTTGTTTTTAAAGGGCTCCTGCCCTTTACACAGCTGCCGCCGCCTCCTCCTCCCTTGGAACGCGCTTCCCGCAGGGCAGGAGCGCAAGTTTGTTTTTAAAGAGCTCCTGCCCTTGACTCAGCTGCTGCCGTCTCCTTAAACGTGCTTCCCGCAGGGCAGGAGCGCAAGTTTGTTTTCAAAGGGCTCCTGCCCTTAAGACAGCTGCCGCCGCCTCCTCCTCCCTTGGAACGCGCTCCCCGCAGGACGGGAGCGCGAGTTTGTGCTCCTGCCCTTGACACAGCTGCCGCCGCCTCCTCCTCCCTTGGAACGCGCTTCCCGCAGGGCGACAGCGTGAGTTTGTTTTTAAAGGGCTCCTGCCCTTGACACAGCTGCCGCCGCCTCCTCCTCACTTGGAAAGTGCTTCCCGCAGGGCGGGAGCGCGAGTTTGTTTTTAAAGGGCACCATTTAACAGATCTGAACTGTCCTTTTACATATTAATAAGCCACCCCTCATTAGGTCTTGTATCCCAAAATGTAGGAAGCATGTCTTTAAGAAGTAGAGTGTGGGAAAGTTAATGCTATACATGTCCATACAATGACTAGTTCCTAAAAGCTAATGTCACTGCCACGGGTTTGTCAGTCCCAGAGAGAAACACTGGGATGCAATATTATATCAAACAGTGCTACCTTTAACTTCGAAATACCTAGAAATGTCATTCAAGAACTCTTTGTAACATTTATTAAAAGAGCAACATAATGCTAAAGTCAGATGTTTCATAAATAGTATGGAAAGGGTAACTTTAGGACAATACCTTTTCTCTGCCTAAAGCCTCTGAAAGTTAATTTTCAATAGTCTCTAGTTGCAGCCCTCTGAGTGCTTAATTCCATAGGAGGTGTGAGATCTGCTCCAGAGGAGACAGAAAGGCCAATGCTGCAGAGTTGTTTCAGTTCTGTTTGCAGGACGATACTTCTTTGGACTTTGTATAGAAACATAATTTACTTCAATGGGGCCTTCCCTATCACAGGCAAATGCCAGGTGATACTTGTACAAATCAGGAGTGCACCAACCCCATTGGGGAGGTAGCTGCCCCAGAACTGGTTTGGAGTGACCACAGTAGAGGGGTTGCTGATTTAGCTGGCCATACTTTAGTGGTGGGCACACAGGCTCCACTCATTTCCCAGGCCACATCTCTGGGGAGTGCACACAGGCTCTGGTTAAAATCTCTTATCTCCCATGAAAACCTTGGAATTTTTCTCACTCAAAGCTTTTACTCTAAAAATCAAGGGCTCAACCGGGACTGCTTCCAATAACTACCTGACTCTGTGAGGTGTCTTTGTCTACAGCCTGTTGTGTTGCCTCTCTGAAGACTTGGGCCTCCATTTTTAAGTCCAAAGGTAAATCCACCAAACATGTGGACTATGGTCCTTGTATTCGACCCACGCTCCATCACGAACTGCATCAAATTACACCTTGTTCCTAGCCCAGAGTGACCAGTTGACTGCAGTAAGCGCTTAAGCTGTTTTTGGTTTTGTACTATTTATACTTAAACTTTAAAATTAATTTATCCAGTTACCCTTGTTGAATTTATTTATTAAAATGTTTTTTAATATTTAATTCCATTTAGGATTTTTATTGTGAATTGTTCTTGCTTTTGACTGTTTTTGTATTGCATAAATGCATTACGCATGACTCTATGGTGAGCTTGCCTGCTATGTCCCATAGCTACCAAGGGGTTGAACTCAGGTTAACTTAGTGACTTTTTGAGTTCATCCTGAGAAGGATTGTTTTTGGTTCTTGAGGTATGCAGTCACACCCCCAACTATCAACCCAATTTCTTAACATCACATATACTTTGTTCTTCTCTAGAATGAAGCACACTATCATGCAACCAACAACTAATTTAACAACTTTAGAGCATTTTCCAAAAACTACTACCTCAATTGTGAATGTGGATTGGGTCTCCCATCTTTCATTGAACCTACAATTGGCACTTGGACAAAGCCACACTCTAGCATCCTGAGTGATTAACTTAAATGATAATGTATTTTTATTTGCATCACCATATTACTGTAACCAATTGTTTCTGCATTTGTGGTGCTGTACTTGTGTCTCACTTTACTGAAACAATGCATGATGAATTCCAAATCGAAATCTAATACACACAATGTATAAAGCCCCCTGCAGCACAGTTTTCTTCTGTGGGTTTCCTTCAAATCAAAAATGAACCTGAAATTATTAATTCTGTCAGTATGTGCTCAATCAAAGTACCACCTCTCACTCAAATCTTTGCTCAATTTGTATCTCTTCGAATGCACCATCTTCTGTCTGCAGTTCTGTGGGTTTCCCAAACAAAAGTTTACTATGTTTAATTTTGAAGTGTTCTGTTTGTTCTTATGGTTGCATAACCTTGCATAAAACAACAATATTATAGGAATATCTTTGTTACAAACCAAACTCAATCCACGAAGTTTTTAACATTTTTACCTTAGCTTATTGTAACTCTTGTTTTTAGGATTGTTATTGTGTTAATGTGCCAACATTACTAAACTCTAATTACGTTCTACTGAATTCTTACATAATAATGTATTTTAATTTTAAGTAAAGTATGTTTACCTATTTAAGAAATATACATAGGATAACATGAATTTGCTTACAGTTTAAACAAATTGATATATACCAATCAGAAGCAAAACAGAAGCCTTTAGCAAGTCGTGTGAACAACTCTTACATTGTCAACAGGCTAGTGTTGCACTATTAGTATTGTCAAAAAACATCTCAATTAAATCTGAAAAAAATTGAATAAGAGAATGATTTGACTTACTTTAATTAAAATTACCCTAAGGCCAGGCAAGGCACATCAGATCCCTCGGCCATTTCACAACAGGGATCACCACATACATTTAACTATGAGGTCTGGGAAGGCTATTGGCTGCAAACTCTATCTTGAAGAGCTATGAAAGAGAGTTAAACTTACAAATAAAATCAAATGCAAATAAGCACATTTGTTTTAAAGAGCTTTCCAAAGGTGGATCAATAGTTATGTAACAAACTAATTAACACGTCTATCTGTATTGCTGATAGAGTGTTCAAACACATCAAATGCTTAACTTGGCAAACACATTGAACATTCTAGAGGCCAGCAATCACTCCACTCTGTGGAATCACTTTTACTGGAGTGTCTGGCTTTTATAGAACTGCACACCATAGACCAAGCATATTTCAGCTGCGCATTTAGAATTTTAAATGCACCTCGTCCTGCTCTCTGCTCCAGTGTTTCTTGTGCTATGTTCAAGGAGGAACTTAAGCTTTTTTTTCAAATACATTAGTTGGATTTTAATGACTGCCCTTTGACCACAATCTAAATTTTTCAACTTTCAAATTTGGTCATACTGTTTTTAACAAATGTCTAATACTCCTCTTTCCCTTCTTGTTATTCCATATTTTAATGTTCTTTGTATGTTTCTCTTTCCCTTCTACTTTTTCTTCAACCCATTGACAAAGCAAATTATCTGACAGAAATATTGTGCCCTTATTATCATTTACAAGAATATCATATCATTTGGAGATGTTTCCATTATTTACTCCGTTGGCGCTGTATTTTTATGAACGTTATCTAGGCAACAATATTTTTGTCACACAAAATTCAACACACAATAATCTGGTACATTCTCATATCCCCTCCTCTGCTTGCCAGTTTATCTTAATTCCAAACATTTTGGGATTAATCAAAAGTTTCTCTCTGTAAGACATTTTTAATTATTATTTTACTGCGACTGACGTTAATTTCCCTTTCTTTCTTTTGCCCATAAAAGTGTTTGTATATCTCTTTCCTTTTACTTATAGCACTGTCAATCTTCCTGGTTCTTCAAATATTTATATTTGCAATTAAGTGAATGTTTATTTGTTTAACAGGGCTGGACTGGCTGTAGCAGGCATTGGTCATTTGTTTGGGAGGCTGGAGGGGAGGGGGATGGTTTTCTAGTGGTAGGAGCCGGTTTTGTTGCTGCAAGTCGGTTTTGTAGCAATGCTGCAGTATCAGCCCCAAGTGTCAAAAGCAGTAGTGCTTCACACTTGCATCCCTCCTCCCCCCCTACCTGGGGGCTGGTCCAACAAAAGAGCAAGGGCTGCTTTGGGTTCCCAGACCGGCCCTGTTATTTAGCAACATTGGTGCTCACATTGATCACTTTGCTTTGTTAATTTAATGTTCTTTCATGATCCCCGATGATGTTCCCGCTAAAGGAAATCATAAAAATAAATACATGAATAAGCTGATGAAAATAATCAGTTTCGTCATGCTGCTGCTCATATGCATACTGCCAGGCAATGTATTGTCTACATTCCTCCAGTGTTGATGATCACACCAGTCAATGATAGCTAAGTATTTTACAGGGCTCCGAAGTGATCCTGATCCTAGAGGACTGCAGATGAATCAGTGCGAGTCTAAACTCAGCAAAAAAGCGACATGAGACCTTCTGTTGAGGGCCTATCCTCAGAGGTTACAGTATATCCAATGTTATAGGAAGATTTTTATATTGATGACAGATATTGCAGCTGCAGCATATAATCAACCTAAATGCTAACTGCATCAAACCTTTTGGGCCTAATTCACATAAGTAACAAGTCTTATGACTCCCTCAAGACATGTGCACACTTTTTTGACATTCACAAAATAGGTGTAATATTATTCCAAGAAAGCAACATGGGGCGCCTCTGTTGTGTGACTTTTAAAGGATCCCTTTTCCCCCCTGCACGCATTTAGACATAGTATACCATTCCCCACAGTGGGAAGTGCGGCTAAATAGACACATTTTTGTTTCTTATGGGAAATCTGAGGATGATCTTTTCCCCTTCCCATTGTGAAAGAAAATCAAACTTAGCCCGTGCCTTGAGTAATTTTCTGATCATTTCCAGAGCTAACCCCTTAGTTGCTGGGCCTTCCCCCCAGTGCTGAGCCCTTTTTTGGCTATTTTGGGTAGTTTACACATAGGCCTTCATAACTTTTTGGCCACATAAGCTATGCAGGCCAAATTTGCGTCTTTTTTTCCCAACATCCTAGGGATTGTAAAGGTACACAGAATTTGTGGGTTCCCCTGGAGGAGACCAAGAAATTAGCCAAACTACAGCGGAAATTTCCTTTTTTTTTCAAAAAATGGGGGAAAAGGGCTGCAGAAGAAAGCATGTGGTGTTTTCCCTGAAAATGGCATTAAAAACGGCTTTGCTGTGCTAAAATCCCCAAATTCCCAGCTTTCAGGAACAGACAGACTTGAATCAGAAAACCCATTTTTTCAACACAATTTTGGCATTTTACTGGGACGTGCCCCATTTTTATTATTTTTTGTGCTTGTAGCATCCTTCCAGTTAGTGACAGAAATGGGTCAATAACCAATGCTGGATCTCGGACAGCTAAACATTTCTGAAAAGTAAACAAAATTCTGAATTCACCTAGGGGTCATTTGTGTAGATCCTACAAGGTTTCCCTACAGAAAATAACAGCTGAAATGAAACAATATTGAAATTCAGGTGAAAAAAACTGCCATTTCTCTCCATGTTTTACTCTGTAACTTATTCCTGCCATGGCAGATTTCAAAAGCAATACACCATTACATCTGCTGGAATCGTCCGGTTGCGGGGATATATAGGGCTTATTGGTTCATCAAGAACCCTAGGGACCCAGAGCCAATAAATGGACTGCACCTTGCATTGGGTTTTCATTCTATACTGGGTATACAGCAATTTATTTGGTGAAATATAAAGAGTAAAAAATAGGTATCCAGGAAACTTTTACATTTCCAAAATGGGCAAAAGATAAGGTGTTGAAAGCCAGTGGGTATTTGCACATCTCTGAATTCAGGGGTCCCCATACTAGCACATGAATTACAGGGCATTTCTCAAATACACTTTTTTATTACGCACTGTCAGTAACACTTGTTCTTCTATTCTGTGTTCCCCAATGTCTCCCGATAAAAATGGTACCTCACCTGTGTGGGTAGGCCTAGTGCCCGCGACAGGAAATGCCCCAAAAGCAACATGAACACATCACATTTTACATTAAAATCTGACGGCACCTAAGGAAACATAGCAAACCTATACATTTATGAAAGTAGACACCTAGGGGAATCCAGCGTGGGGTGACTTGTGGTGCTCTCACCAGGTTCTATTACCCAGAATGCTTTGCAAACCTCAAAAGTTGGCAAAAAAAACACCTTTTCCTCACATTTCGGTGATTGAAAGTTCTAGACTCTAAGAGGAGCCACAAATTACCTTCCACCCAGCATTTCCCCAAGTCTCCCAATAAAAATTGAACCTCACTTGTATGGGTAGGCCTTGTTCCAGTGACAGGAAATGCCCCAAAACACAATGAGGACACATCACATTTTCCAAAAGAAAACTGACCTGTTTTTTGGAACGTGTCTAGCTGTGGATTTTGGCCACTAGCTCGGCTGGCACCTAGGGAAACCTAGCAAACCTATGTATTTCTTAAAACTAGACACACAGGAGAATCTAAGATGGGGTTACTTGTGGGGCTCCCACCAGGTTCTGTTACCCAGAATCCTTTGCAAATCTAAACATTTGGCAAAAAAACACTTTTTCCTCACATTTCGGTGATGGAAAGTTCTGGAATCTGAGGGAAGCCACAAACGTCCTTCTACCCAGCGTTTCCCCAGGTCTCCTGATAAAATTCATACATCAGTTGTGTGGGTAGGCCTAGTGTCCGCAACAGGAAATACCCTAAAACACAACATGGACATCACATTTTCCGAAAGAAAACTGACCTGTTTTTTGCAAAGTGCCTAGCTGTGGATTTTAGCCTCTAGCTCATCCGGCACATAGGAAAACCTAGCAAACCTGGATAAATATGAAATCTAGACACCGAGGGGAATTCAGAATGGGGTGACTTGTGGGGCTCTCACTAGGATCTGTTACCCAGAATCCTTTGCTAACCTCAAAAGTTTGCACAAAAAAAACCCACTTTTTCCTCACATTTCTGGGATGGAAAGTTCTGGAATCTGAAGGGAGCCACAAACTTCCTCCTACCCAGCACTCCCCCATGTTTTCCAATAAAAATGGTACCTCACTTGTGTGGGTAGGCTAGTACCCGCAACAGGAATGGATCACACAAGGGTCAATGGTAGTCCTTGCATGAGGGCTACTGTTAACCCTGGAGTGAACCATTCCTGACGCAGACACTAGGCACAGGCACACATGTGGGGATGTGTTTTTATCAGGACAAATGGCGAAACACTGGGTGGTGAGAATTGTGAGGACCCCTGCAAATTCCTGTTATTTCTGTGATGAAAAAGCAAGGAAAAATTGTGTGTTTAATCAACATTTCACTTTTGCAAGGTATTCTGGGAAAGAACACTTTGTGAAGGTAATTTTGATGTCTCCACAATCCGTTTTGGGTACTTCCCTGTAGTGGTCACTTGCCCACTCACTAAAGTGAGGCAGTTTTTTGCTATAGACTTAGGAGTATATTTATACTTTTTGACCCAAAACTGTGCTAACGCAGTTTTGCGTAATTTTTTTTTACGCGGGCTAACACCATTTCTTACCGCCACCTGTGTGTCAAATTTATACTTTGAGGCACGGTGGCACTAAGAACTGGTTAGAGTCATTTTGTTTTTACGCAAACCATTGTGCCACGTCATAAAGCAAAATTACGTTAAAGCAGGGAAAATTACTCTAATGCGGTTTGCGATGCAGAAAACGTCGCAAACTGGGTATGCGCCATTTTCTACTGCAATAGCATCAAAAAGTGGCACAAATGCAGCAAACAGTGCTAAGGAGCCCCTAAATGGATCTCAGAAGCCAGGATAGACCCCAGGGAGACCTCAATCTACCAGGAACCAGCCAGGAGGACACAGGCAAGACTCAGGGGAGAGACAAGAAGAAAAGGCAGTGTTGTTTCAGCGCAGAGGAGCATGAAATACTGGTCAGAGAGGTGACGGAGCATCAGCATCAACTTTTCATTACCTCTAAGATGCCAATTAAGAGGGGAGAGGCAAGTTGGCAACAAAATGTCGAGAAGATAAACAGTGTGGCAGAGGTCAGTGAACTGTCACTGAGTGCAAGAAACACTGACATGACTGCAAGTGCAGGACAAAGGAGAAGAGGGCACGAAACAGGAAGGCAGCACTGCAGACTGGAGGTGGGAGTCCAGCACCACAGGAGGCCCTGGACGAGATGAAGGAGATGGTTGCAGCAGTCATCCCGGATGAGATCGTCACAGGAATCGCAGGACAGTTGCATGGGGGACCAAAATGCCTAAATGTTAATTGCAAGCAGGGGGAGGTCCATACCTCGGCACGGGTGCATGGGCTGTGCAGGGGCATCCAGGGGCACAGCACAACACAACACCAACAACTCTTGCATGGGGGTACACCGCCATGTCAAGGCTGCTGGAAAGGCAAAAACAGGCCAGGAGGGCAGTCTAGAATGCAAAACTGGGATGCTGTCACAGGATAGCTGGTATTGTCAGAATGTGAACTAGGGGACAATGCCCAGTCTCAGGCCATTGTCTCAAGCGGCATTTACCATTGACAACATTTGCCACTGTACCTGTGCTGTGTGTGCTGGTCAATTAGGAAATGGCAGTTAGGTGCCCATGGAACAAACACACTCAAAATGAGGGTTCAGGTTGACCATGTGATCAATCCCCTTTAATTCCTACCCAAGTGTAACTTCTGTCAAATGCTCATGTCTATAGGCTCAATAAACATCAGGTATTGTCACTTGCATTATGAATTACACAGCAGTAATGTCATCCCCATGCTGCCCATTCCAGGGCCTACCCCGTGCCTGTGTTACAGTAGCTGCAATGCCACCTTGTAACATCTCAATTGTCATACTGCTAAGACAAGAGCATTGAGGGGGAGGACATATGTGTGTAGCTAGTGAAACACACCCGCACAGTCATAAGAGGAAATGGAACTCTACCAGACCCATCAGTGCAATGCAATGTAGCACACATTTGCAAACATTAACATGGAACACTACCAATGCTGACACCTGTATCGTGTCATGGCAATGCAATACATGGTATGTGCTAGGTTTCAGCAATGTATAGGTGTATGTGAAATATCATAGACTGGGTCAGGCCCATGTTGTTATGTGTGGTGCAAGTGGCATCAGAACACCAACAGGCATTGCAAGAGCTCGCCATGCTAAGAGGGAGGGTTGTGTATGACAAGAAGGTGGCAAGACACAATTTGGACAGAACCTATACCTAGAGGATGTGACGCAGACAATTCCCCAAACTGCCCACACTACATGTGACATGCAGGTGGGGCATAGGCCTGTGAGAATGCTAATATTAATGAAAGGAACAATGAACAGGAACCCAGATGAGAATGTTCCACTAATAGGAAGTCAGTGACGTCACATTACAACTGCCACAACACAGACACACTAATTGTACAATATCTCATTGCAGAGGACAATGGCTCTCTTGTGGATAGGCCTATCCTGGGCTACCCTGATGACATGGATGACGAGCTGGCAACCGTTAGCCAGGAAACCCTCCAAGATGTCCTGGGAACCCTCCAGACTCCACCTTCAGTCGCAAGGAGGAGCTCAGATGTAGCAGCCATCCCAGAGGAACCACCCCACTAGTACGACCTGCCAGCTCAAACATAGCTGAGTACTCTGATGACACTGGGACCACCTTTGAGAGGACAGTTGTGGGAGTAAAGCGGGAGCTGGCCAAGGAGGTGCGGGTGGGGATGCGAAATATGGCAGCCAGCCTTGAGGGGATGCACATGTGCATCATGACATCCGCAGAACAGTCAGCAGCCATGCAAGCCCAACAATCACTACTGCAAGGACTACAACAGTGTGTGAGGGACTTCACCACTGCAGTGAGGGAGATGCCACAACACCAGGTATCCCAAACGTTTCACTGCTTGCATGACAACAAACAGGACTCCCTCAGGGCTGACCTGTCTGCCTACCACAGGGATGTTGCTGTTATACTCAATAACCAGCAGCTCCTCCTTGCTGCAGTAATGCCCTTAATAGTTCCACAGTTGGCAGCTACTGGGAATTCAGAGTCCACTTCTCCAAACACTGAAGTGTGTGTTGCCCCCTCACACCCACCACCACCAAAGGCTGAGGAGACGACACACACATCAGAAGATGAAGACGTGGAACAGATCAACTTTACCCGTAGGAGTACCCGGTAGCACCAGACCATGCCACATGGGCACTGATTTTCCTATGTCCTGTTCTTGACAACATGCCAGTCTTGCTACAGTTAGTAACATGCACTGTTCTCCAACACACTGTTTACCTTACCACTGTGGACTGCAATTGTCTCTCACTACCCAATTGTCAATTCATGTTCCTCTGCACTGAATGACACTCCATCGCAGCATGTCCAATGACATGTCCCTCAACATTGCAATTGTGAGATGAACCACAATGCTGCCCACATCCCCTACAAGACAATCATTGTGTATGTGACATTTGTCTCTAAACTTAAATCCCACAACCACACCATACAGCAGGAATGGATGTGTAAGAGTGTTTGGACAATAACGTCACCTGGGAGTATAATGAGAAAACTCATAGGTGTGATTTATGTATACTGAACTTCATAAGAATATGACACCACTCAGTTTATCAGGGTTCACATGAGCATGAGGCTGCCGGCAGACATCCTACAGTGCCCAAGATTCCAACACAGGCCCCAAATGATGACAGCTTTAAAATCACACCTACCTCTCCCATACATGGAAACCATAGTCACCTTGAGTGGTGGGTTCAATGGATGGCAAATGCATAGACATGAAGCTTTGTTGTAGCTGCCAATGTGACAGCTTATTTGGAAATGGGAATAAACATGTCAAGAATGGGATGCAGATGCAGGATGGAATACACAGGCAAACACTCATTTGCCACTGTGCACTCATGTAAAGGCCCAGATCCCCAAGCATATGACACATACCGTAAAGGAGTACCTAAAACTTTATTACATATGTATGAAAGAAAACTTGTCACACACCTATGCTAACCTAACCTATCCTAATTATACATTACCCACAACTGGCCCTAACCACCCTATGCTAAACTTACGTACCACATGTAACTAAACACTCTAAACATCAAGCCCCCTTATCTGATGGGACACGTGTAGGACAACATATACTAACCTAAAGAGATACTAACTAATACTAAACAAACATATATTTTTTTTTGGGGTGGTTGTATTTTTTTTCTGGACTACACATAAACCCCAACATAAACCCCCTCCCACCCAGCCACAAACTAACATGTAATAATATAACTCTCCACCTGGGGCCGAGCACCGGAGCCAAAGGGCAGGAGCCCTTTAAATTCCTTCATTGCGCTCCCGCTCGCGGCGACGCGGGACGCGCTGTCTGTTTGCCTGACTCTCTCCACCTGGGGCCGAGCACCGGAGCCAGAGGGCAGGAGCCCCTTAAATTCCTTCATTGCGCTCCCGCTCGCGGGGACGCGGGAGGCGCTGTCTGTTTGCCTGACTCTCTCCACCTGGGGCCGAGCACCGGAGCCAAAGGGCAGGAGCCCTTTAAATTCCTTCATTGCGCTCCCGCTCGCGGGGACGCGGGACGCGCTGTCTGTTTGCCTGACTCTCTCCACCTGGGGCCGAGCACCGGAGCCAAAGGGCAGGAGCCCTTTAAATTCCTTCATTGCGCTCCCGCTCGCGGCGACGCGGGACGCGCTGTCTGTTTGCCTGACTCTCTCCACCTGGGGCCGAGCACCGGAGCCAAAGGGCAGGAGCCCCTTAAATTCCTTCATTGCGCTCCCGCTCGCGGGGACGCGGGACGCGCTGTCTGTTTGCCTGACTCTCTCCACCTGGGGCCGAGCACCGGAGCCAAAGGGCAGGAGCCCTTTAAATTCCTTCATTGCGCTCCCGCTCGCGGGGACGCGGGACGCGCTGTCTGTTTGCCTGACTCTCTCCACCTGGGGCCGAGCACCGGAGCCAAAGGGCAGGAGCCCCTTAAATTCCTTCATTGCGCTCCCGCTCGCGGGGACGCGGGACGCGCTGTCTGTTTGCCTGACTCTCTCCACCTGGGGCCGAGCACCGGAGCCAAAGGGCAGGAGCCCTTTAAATTTCTTCAATGCGCTCCAGCTCGCGGGACGTGCACGGGCGAAGCCCGGGCCAAGGGCGGGCCCATCCGTGCCCGTCAGAGGCCGAAGGAGGCCGGGCTGGGCCATCCCTCTTGGCCCTAAGGCACGGCAACTTCCCCCTTTGTATAGGGAAGCACCCCAAACTCTCCTTTATATCGTGACATAGTATCATTCTCCAATGGGGAAGCGTAAGGCAAAAGACAGCCCGGCTTCAGGCTCTGGCAAATCGAAAATACCTAAAACCAACAAGGCTATGTTACCCCACACCAGCTGCGTTGCCAAGGAAATAGATGATCTAATAGAAGAGGTAGAACAGATCTTAAATAAAAAGGAGAGGCCTAAACGAAAGGGGCTAAAATCTGGAACGCTCATTCCATTTTTAACATCCAGTTCACATATTGTAGTCAATTCACAATCTGTCGCCTTACCTCACCAGCCATCTCAACAGTCGCTGGCTTGCCAAGACCCCACTGTCCTTTCTACACCCTATTCTGATTCAGAAGCACCTAGAGTCTACACACCACACCCTACAATTCTATGCTCCAATCGTTTTTCTCCTCTGGCATCCATTGACCTGGCCAATCACCAATCAGCCTCCCCAACTTCGCCATGTACAGTGAGTGCTCCTCTACAAAATGATCTGTTCACACTGGTGTGTAGCCTTAAGACTGAAGTTGGCGAGTTGAGATCATCATTGCTTGAAATCACCACCCTCCTTAAAAATAAACATTCTTCCCCCATCAGCGAGCCTAAGTTAAATCTTTTGCCAACTAAGCATCCACCTGTAAAAGGCGTCTTATCAAACGGGCCCCTTCTGCCGCTAGCTTGCGCAGCTGGTCCCATAGAAGATCAGTGTCCCGTAAAACAATTTATGCCCTCTTTTGGAAGAACTACTCCCCTTCTTCCCAATGTTCCCTTTAAATGGGACATTACTAAAGCTTCACATCACAACCATAAACCAATTAACAATAACTATATAAATATGTGCAATGTCCCACCCTTGCCTCCAAATGTGAGAGAAGACAAAGCTTCATTAGCAAATAAGGTCTTGCACTGGGTGAGACATGTCAGGGGCTGTGGTTCAATCATCCTCGATGATATTGTATCTGTTGAACGATCTAACGGTTCCCCTGGTCTCCTTGGTCCCAGTGACTTTATAATACTTAACCTTAAAAGTCCCCAATTGGTAGCAGGCCTTTTGGAAATGGAAGCACGGACCACAAGCAGGAAGCCTTCAGCAATTATTCTTTCAGCTAGCTGTCCTACTGCCAGCCATATGTGTCCGAATCCTTCCATTAGATCAGCCAATTTGGTCCCGAACCACTTTACAATTGTTCAAGATTCAAGACCAATAGGCCATCAGGTCCAGAGAGATCTACTACCTGATCTGGCCTCTATGACCTGCTCCGGTCCTGTTTTAAGGGCCCAAATAATACATGATCCTGGGGCTACCTCGGACTTTGACTGACTATGTCTCACCAACTCTTGCCCAGTTACAGCAGCTATGAACTTTCCATCTAATCCACCTAGCCCGGGCTTTTTCCTTCCACTGGACCCTCAACCTGGAACTATTAATAAAGCCACAAACCCATCCAAGGCGAATCCTGTTGCCAGTTACGTTCAAGCTGATACTACTACGAACTTAAACATCTCTAGCACCCAGGACACAGCAAAACTCTTGTCCTGGAACGTGGCTGGTATTAACAGCAAACTTGTTGACACTGAGTGGGGGGCATTTGTCGGAAACTTCAATGTCTGCATGTTCCAGGAAACATGGGCAACACATTGCACATACAAACAAGGGTATAGCTCTTTCTTCAAACCTGCTAAGCCATCTTCAGCTTGCAGGGCGGCAGGGGGCCTAATCACATGGGTAAAATCTACAGAGGGGAGAGGTACAAAGGAGATATATGTGGACTCTCATGATATTTTGGCTGTTGCCATCCACCCAGCCTCAGGCTCTCCTGTCCTTTGTGTAAATATTTACAGGAGGCCGGGACCCTCCAATCACCGCTCTTCCACTATCGAGCTACTGAATACTTTAATCTCAGACCTCCGTCTTAAATATCATATTATAATAGCTGGTGACTTTAACGTTCTACTTGAACTTAACGCAGACCACATAGAGGTCATGAAGCTTGAAGATAGTGTACGGAATATCCCTTCTCCCGTGATTTCTCATTCCATCCAGCAAAACTCATATAAACCATGTGTCAGGGCCACACAGATAGTGGATCTTATGATATCCCATGGCCTCCGTTTGGGCAATGGCCGCTTCCCAGCGGACATTCCAGCCAGACCAACCTTCTTCAGGGGCTCATACAGCAACAAATTGGATTATATTTTTTTCGACCTAAGAGTTTGGCACCACATTTTAGATCTAGAGGTGGGCACTCCCCATACTAGCGATCACGCTCCCCTCCAGATCACGTATAAGAGATCTCTCCTAGCAGGGGTCGCGCTTTCCCCTGTCTCCTCTATTGTTATGGAGCTGTCTAGTAACAGGCGTACAGTCAGATGGGACTTTTTTGCGCAATCAAACAAGCTTCAAGGAAATCTGCGTACTTTAACCTCTTCCCATCAGTTATTTGATATCAATCTTATTCTGGCTCCATCAGAAGTACTGCCTCTCCACCTAGACCTCTTTGCTACCTTGAAAGAGCTGATTACTAAACGTTCTAGGCCACTGACTATCTCTTGTATCCAACCACACACTAAATGGTTTAACAATAGGTGTAGGGAGGGCAAAAACACTTTCACCATCGCGCTAAGGACTAAGGATAGATTAGGTATCATCAATGCTAGACGCCATTATGCCTCTACCTGTAATAAAAGCAAACTCGAGTATGAAGAGGGGCTATGGAGCAATCTACTTGAGGCAGCTACCGCCCTGACTCCAAACGGTTCTGGCTTCTAGTTTCTTGCGGCGAACAGAACCGAGCACCTCTTCTGGAGTCCCATATCCCTCCTGATATTTGGCTCTCCTATTTTAAGGAATTGTATGGCCCTTCTCTGGCCAGCCATATCCCTGACATAACCCCGGGGGAGCTAATAACTTTTGACGAGCCCACGTCCTTTTTGCCTCCTTTTTCATTGAACGAAACTGTGTCGGCCATCGCAGCTCAGAAAGCAGCGAAAGCTCCTGGGTTGGATGGGATCCCCTCTGATATGTTTAAAGCAGACCAGAGCACCTGGGGCCCATATATCAATGGGCTCTCTAACGCCATCTTGACTACCAGAATTTATCCTGACTCATGGAAAGAGGCAATTATAGTGCCCATCCACAAGAAAGGAGAGAGGAACATTCTGGGTAATTATAGACCTATCAGCCTCCTCGACAACCTCCAAAAAAAATTCTGCCATCAGTTGTTGAGCAGGCTGAACAAGTGGTTAGTTGAAAACCAAATCTTAAACCACCTTCAAGCGGGCTTCAGAGAAAAAATTAGTACAGTAGATCAGATATTTCGTTTTATTTCTATTAAATGGAAAGTCGGCGATGTTGATTTAGGCCACCTATATGTAGCATTTGTGGACCGAAAATCGGCCTTTGATCTAGTACCCCGCCATAAACTGTGGGAAGTCTTGTCTAAAACAGGAGTCCCGCGCCCTATCTTAAACATTATCAGAGATCTCTACACTGGTAACCATGGAAGAATCAGATGGGGCCCACAAGGTGAATTAACAGAAAAATTCCTTACTGTTCGAGGTGTAAGACAAGGTTGTATGCTTGCCCCTACCTTATTCCTCCTTTTCATAAACGCATGCATCCCTTATCTCATGGAGTGCTCCAACGACTCCCCTAAACTAGGAGGGCAGAAGATTCCCTGCCTTCTATTTGCCGATGACACCCTGCTGATATCTCAAACAGCCACAGGCCTCTCAACCCTGCTCTCAAGATTCATGGACTTTTGTAATGATTATGGCCTTGAAATTAACCAATCAAAAACCAAGTGTATGGTGTTTGGAGATAGAAAAGGCAGAATGCGACGACCTATTTATTTAGAGGGTGTTGCGTTGGAAAGAGTCAGCGACTTTGATTATTTAGGCCTGAAATTAGAAGACTCACACAAGTGGCAGTGCCACATCCAGAAGGCCACCCTACGATTGCAACAGCGAGCGAGTGGCATTGTAAGATTCGCAGCTAGATCCCCCAGCTTTGCCATGACGCCCGCTTTGGAAATCTATAAATTACAAGCAAGAGGGGGAGCAATTTATGGAGCTGAATTGTGGGGCCATTGTTGTTTAGATGACTTGTCAAAAGTGGAAAACTCTTTCTTAAGGTCACTGCTAAGAGTTCCTTCCAGCACCCCACTGCTTCCAATACGAATGGACCTAAATCTGCCTTCCATCAGCCAGATCGTCGCACTTAGGCCCCTGTTGTATTGGATTCGCTTATGGTCATCAGATTCTCTCGTCCACTATAGATGTGGGCTAGTTAACCTGATGGCCAATAACACCAGCTCCAAAATTAAGTGGTGTGCATATGTAGAACGGACCCTCTCGCTACTTGGCTTGGGGTCTTATTGGAAGGACCCATTATCCATTCCAAAGAATGCAACCTAGACATTAAAGGATGCATTCTGGCTCCACGTTCAACTTACACAACTGTCTGCTGTCTCGCCATCATCCATGACGGGAAATTTTCTACATTTTAAATGCCATTATGAATTTGCCCAATATATGGATATAGTTTCTTCTCCGTTCGCTCGTGCATTATACATCAGATTTAGGGTGGGCTCTCTTCCTTTGCGCACCCTCACATATAAATGGTCTAATTTTAGTTGTTCTTCTAAGATGTGTCCGATGGGCTGTGCCAGAGAAGAATCAGTAACTCACATTCTCTTCCAATGCCCCGCATACCGCAAACAAAGAGCCCCCTGGATCATTCCTCTATGCAGGATAATGGGTTTTAAAAATTGCTCGCCAGCTCTGAGAATTCTAAAATCTGACTTATCTGTTTTAGTGGTTTGTTGTCTGGCAAAATACTTAGATTCAATCTTGCGTATCAGATTGAACACGCTCAAAAAAGCAGAGGGAAATCTAACAACGAACGTGGGGAGCAGTAATTGAAGAATCTATTATTGTATGCACCTACTATTTTGACTGGTCTAGACGTATCTCCCATCTGTTGTTCTTATTTTGTTCTGTCTCAGATATTTTCATACTTTTAAACAGTAATGTCTTTTTTATCTGATATGTTTTGCCAGGTTTGTATTTTGATCTTTTAATACCCACTATGTGCTTTTACGTAAAATTATAAGGTGGGATTTTACAGTAGGGAAATGCTTATGTTTAAATACCTTTTTCTTCCTTTTCTTTTTCTTTTTAACCTTTTATGACTAAAACTGTCTACTATGTAGTTTGTTGTTCCCTTTTTAAATGTGATGTGCTTTTATGGTATTTATATTTACCGAAATAAAGCTAATAATGATGATATAACTCTCCCCACCCCCTAACCCACTTATCCCATCTAAACTAATAGCCTACTCTAACCTATCACTAAGCCCCCTAAACCCACTAAAAATCTCTATAAGGTAAGAGGAGGGAGGGCAACGAATTAGGGGTGATGCAAAACTGGACTCAGAGGTTTGCCCTCCTCAGAGGTTTTTTAATAGACTTCAGTCTTCTGCTGTTGCGGCCACTTCTTGCTGGAGACTGTCCATTCGCCTGATGACCCTTTGCATGTCCTGTTGTAGCTGGTGCTGGCACTTGCTGTGGTAGTTTGTGTCGCAGTAGATGATGCAACTGCAGGTGCTGGTGCCGTGGTTGGGAGTGGTGGCATAGATGGTGCAGCAGTTGTGCCTTGTGCTGCAGATGTTGAGGGTACAGCAGGTGTGACAGAGATACCAGTGTCCACTGTGGCTGCAGTCGGGGTGGGGGTGGCACCTGTTCTGGCCAATGCTAGGCCCCCTTCGCTAATAGCTTGCCATGCTCCTGTGGCTCTTTCTCGATTAAAGTGTCTTGCAATCATGCGATACCCAGCCTCCACATCGAGGATGTGCCTGTATCGCACTGCCCGCCTCTGAAACTCTTGATTTTCTTGGGCAGTCATGTTGGCAGCTGTAAAAAAGAGACAGGCAAACATTAGTGTCATCATTGTGTGATACATGTACAGATGATAACCTAAAACTTCCTCACAAATAGCACATGCAGTCCAAATCACAGTACAGATGATAGAATGTCCCTGAAGAATGACATGCCAACGCAGCCTACCCATCAGCTATCTAACAGCACAGCAATGCACAACAAGGTGTGTACCAAATTAACTGATCTGTGCATATATGTAGTGCAATTAGTCACATTGCAAATACAGCAAGTACTCAAAATGTGCCAGGCCAACATCTGGATCAACTTCAAGGCACACAAGACTGTAATTTGTATATCAAATGACCTCACATATAATTTGTATAAGGAACTGGCAGGATGGTATGCAGTTGCTAATCATAAGGGAACAGTGTAGTTTGGCACACATACATGCTTGAATTACATGTCTGTCATCTACACTGTGACCATCACACCTAGCTACATATATCTTCTCCCCCTAACCATGTGCCTCAGGGGGGATGGGCATGGAATACATTTTTTCATCCGTCAAGGACAGCCACGAAGCTTCGTCCAGCTGTATATGGATTTAGTGAGTGGAACACAGGTAAGGAGGCCTGCCAACTATGAGTGAGTCAACCATTGGTCAATCACATCTACATTCATGTTTCCATTTCTGGACAACCATGAATATCAGATCTCACTGACACATTTCCTAAATCACCCACATTGATGCAAGCACACATCTGGCCTTGAACTGCATGCACGCCTATAACATACCACTTAAGTGCCACATAAAAGAAGTACAACATCTGGGGCTAGATGCTGGGGAACAGTCACCCATACAGTCCTACATGTTCATCACATTACAGGGATGTGCAAGTTTATGTGTAAAACATACTGCATAATGCATCACTGGTTTGTGTGAATTAGGGTATGACTTCCTGACTAAGTTATGACACTGGACCACCTCCAAATCAATTGTGGACATACATGTGGCTACAAATCACCTTGTTCACCTGCCCATGCCTATTGCACTGAGCTAGACTCCCAATATATGACTTTCTGCCAGTGAATGTCTAACTCTTTCATGGGACACTATGTCAACCTCCATTCAAGTCACATCTCAGATCACGTGCCAGCTCATCATATCTTGTAATGAGTCCAACACACAAGAGTTAATCACACAACAGCTGCAATCACAACACAGAACAAACATTTTCACACTTACTGGATACGTCTGGGTCTTCGAATCAAATCATTTTACCAATGGTGTAGGAGGTAGGTCCACCTGTAAAACATGAAAGGGAGATATATGCTCAATGTCTGATCACTGTACAAACATGGGAACAACAAATCACAGAGTGTGACATTATATATGATAGAGATGCACATCAGGCATATAGACACTCCAACAGACATACCACTGCAAACTGGCATTGACACTGTCACTCCAGTGAGTGATAGACACACATATGCACACATGCACTGGCCCTAACAATCATGTGGGGCCAAACCGGACTACACCCCTTTGTGGCTAATCCATTCCAGATGGTACTCCATTTCATCATTTGTTATTGGTTGACAAGTGCAATGCCTTGTTCCTGGTAAACTGCAATACCAGTGACTCAGGTATTGTGGCTTGTTCATCAAGGCACAATGAGTAACTGTGTGATGGACATATGGGATGATTTGATTTCAAGAATGATTATGTTTTCAGTGGTCCATAACAGGTGTGCCAGTGTTGTATGTAGGTTACATATGCCCCATTGGCAGTGTCCCCTAAGCCGTATATGCCCCCTATGACAACATGATGGCAGGATCCTGTGTGTGAAATGATAACAATGTAACGCTAAACATGGATTGGCCACTTTGCTGTTCCAAAACTGCAAAATAATGTATGCTGACAGTGTCTTAGTTGATCATTGTTGACAGAATGCATTGGCACAGGTGTAGTCATTGCACCCGACATGTGTAACTCAGGGTCATGTGTACCTATATCAGGTATTGTGAATCACACATTGCAAGATTCAGCAACTAGCAATTAGCAAATTTGATGATCAGAGGTAGAACACCCGAAATGACACTGTTTGCAAATGAAAAATGGGGTGGTAAATGAACTACCTCTTCAATAATGATGAGGTAGGTCTCATTTTGAAAACCCCTTGGGAATGGCGACACTCACAGGAATGCTGGCCTGCTGAGCTCAGCAGACCACCATGTCTGTGACTGCCTTCATATTGAGATGTTTACATTTTTTGAAATGCAGCAATATTTCAGCATGGTTGTACAGTAAGTAATTTAACAAGCTATTTCATTACTAAAATAGAATTATGGAAGCAGTCAGTGGTCCCTTGCACAACTTCATACTCAGAAATAGTCTGTGGCCATGCATTCACTAAGAGGAGGGATCCCATGCTGACACTTTCCCTTTTGAAAATGAGTTGGCACCAATGTGACACAGATGGTAACTGAAATAGCTCAGGCCCGGCAATTTTGCCCAATAAAAAAATGTAGTAGGGGCGTGCCACTCAATGATAGGATTTCAACACCCAATCCTAAATGCCACTAGAAGACCCTGTTTTGTGATTGTGCAATCTGGTAGCATAATGGGACATTTGGGTTTGTCCATTTGAATGATTATTTGTCCTGACATACACAAGGATTCAGTGAACTTAGGCCCAGATGTATACTTTTTTTTGCGCTGCATTTGCCTCACTTTTTGACGGAAAAGTGGCGCAAAATGTAGTTTGTGCTGTTTTTGCATAAAAAAATGACACAAATGCAGCGCAAAAAAAGTATAAATTTGGGCCTAAGATATTAATGAAGGTTATGAAGAGCTTGGTACATATGACCCGGAATACTGTTAAGACATGGCTCAACAAAACTGTGGACTGCATTGCTACCATGTATTACCATGTGTAATACATCACATTCCTGGTACACTTACTGTTTGTTCAACTTGCATTTCCCATGCCCACAAACATTGCATGCAGCATTTCAGGACATCTGCTGCTGTCAATCCGGAGCATTGAACTGTACACATTTTTCAATGTGATACTCACCAACAGGGCTACCAATCACTACACCCAGGTGGTCCAGCAGGTCCTGCTCTCTGGCCACCAGGTTAGCCCAGCAATGCTTCAGCTGGTGCTCATTCTGTGTGGTGTTAAATATCCTCCTCAGGTGGAACAGCACCTTTGCTCACCGCAGCCGCCTTGCCTCTGTGTGATACCCCTGCATCACACGACCCTCAGCCTCCAACATCATGGGGAGGAAGTGGCACACCAGCCACACAAAAGCCCCAAGCTCCTCCTCACCCATGCGCCCCATCCGTGCCCTTCCTGACATAATACAAAACACAATTTCTTACAGTAAATATGGCAAAAACAGGGAAAGGAGGTAGAAAAAGGAACCTTATATAACCCAATTAAAGACCCAAACTACCCCAACTAATCCTACCCACAAACCTACCCCCAACAGTACAAATACAAATCTAACAACAATAAAAGTCACAAAAACACTTACACAGGTACAAAATACAGTTACTAAACACTAAAAGACAAAATATAGACCACACAGGAGACGAAATGACAAAATCTACAGAACAGCAAACCAACACACAGCCACACAGTCTAGAAAAATCACAATCTGCAAAGTGAAAGTGAAAGTACACCCACTGTACCATTTCTGGAAACAGGATATCCTTTTACATCACTTACTGTCTCATTTGCGGCCCGTTTTCTGTCTTGCGTGCAATTTTTTGATGCTTCCATAGTTTGCGTCAAACAATTTGCCGCATAGGTGTCAAAATGCCATGCATTCATGGATCAATACATTTTCAACGGATATCTGAATTCCTGGGATGCGCTGGTGGAATTAACGCTAGGGACCCGTTAATGTAATTTGAGCATTTGCGTCAACATTTCTGACTCAAACTGTGTTTGCATAATTTTTCATATTTTAACATGCATGCAGCCTATAACTAGACAAAGATAGGATGGTATGACCTGCAGTGTGTGTTATAGTGTTTGGCCACATGTGGTAGACCAGGCTACTGCGGCCCACATTACTAATATCGTTGTGCAGGATTAGCTTTCTTAACTGATGCAACAGCAAGGCAAACTTTGGAAATGAAAATGGAATTTTTTAGTTTGCACAGATGTTGTGTCAATAGAGGACAGCATGGCTACAATACAAAAATATGAATCATGGCCTATGTATTTTGTGTGTGAATTGACGGTTAAAATAATTTTTGTGCTTCTGTTGGAACAACATGCAGTACATTTGGCGTAATGTTCATGAATGAAAGTGTTACGAATGGGTATAACCGTTAGATACCAATCAATGAGGTACAACAGTCATGATATGTGTTTGTAATATGTGTTAACTCTTTTGCTGTGTGTAGTTGCTTGAATTTGGGGACAACACATTCCCCACTACAAACAATACACAGGGAAGATCAAGGATATGTTACCCCTCACATATCATGAATTGTTTTCTACCACTTCATGGTCACGTGTGTGGATACTACCCATGAGTCAGGCATTTGAACATGTTTGGTAGGTACAGTGTTTGTGACACAGAGCCACAATTCCAATCATAACATTGTTATGTACACTACAGTTTGACTAATGTAATTGACCTATGTTCCTCCTGTGGCTGTGGGCACCAGCATCCCAGGATTCTTGTGTTCACATATTTTCAGAGGTTCATTGCACAAAAGTGTCCAGTTCAAGTGTGTGGCAATGTGTACCCTATGTCAGTATTGGCCTCCATGGTGTAACGGTTACACGCAGGTCTAGTCAGGAGTCTGTGGAGCCTACCCTTGAGTTCCTAGAGAATTTCTTTCAAAGGAGATTTGGCCTAAAGCCGAAGATCAGCTAAAGGCATACAAGGGGATAGGGCAGCTATGGAACAGGAGAAAATACAGAAGAGTGAAGACAGAGCAACCTTGGTGTGGACAAATATGTTACAGATCAATAAAGGACAAACACGCAGGTTTCACCACTACACTTGTACACAAGGTAGGGCACTAAACTTCCCACAGCAACAGGGAACATCAGTGCCACTGTGCAAATTATTCTCACAGCTAGTCACCACGCAAACCCTATTGAAAGGTGGCAGCAGAAGTGAATCTGTGTCTCTATCGTCAGAGCACAAACATGGATTGTCCTGACATACACATTACCAGCCCTTGTTTATTTGGCTGGAGGCACCGTACCAAATCCAGGAATACGGCCATAGCACACTGTCACTGTTTGGCACTAATGAATACATGCAAAACCAGACAAAGGATGGGGACTGGATTCACCCCCTGGAAAACATGTCCCAGTACAAAAAAAAATAATGTAAACTCTTCTATACAGTTGAGGACTGATCGTAGACTTACCAGACACAATACCACAAGAGGAAATGAAGGGCATGGAAACCAACTATGAGGCAAACGTAGTCACAGGGAACGGCTCTGGTTGATGTAAAGACTGGAACCAGTCTGACTAACAGGAAGTCGGCTCTGTCAGGAACAAACATGAACAAGGCAGAAAAATAGGGAGCAGAGTCTGACTGGAACAAGCAGGAACATCACTGTGGAAACAAAGAGCAGTTTCAGAAGTACTCAGCACTATAACACAATCCAACAAAGGCTCTGGTACACAAATTAATTGTACTCCAGTGCACAACAAGGAGCTTCAGGGAATGGCAGCTTCTAAGCAGTTCCAGGCAGCAGCAAGGCCAGGTCAGAGTCAAATGGCTGGGCTGCAAGAGAGAGCTCACAGGTGTGTGCAGCTTCAGTCTCTCACAAGTCCTGGAGGAGAGAATCCAGTATAAGGGGCCAACCAGACTTTCCCATGGGAAGCGATAGACAGAAGATTACAGGTCTTACCGACTACCAGGCTGTGAAATATGGGACATGAAGTCCATGCAGGCTGATGAAGTTGAACTATGCATGCCATACTGAAATGGGAAGCACACAGGAGTCAGAATGGGAGTCTGGGTTAGTGTAGATGATGATTCCCATGGTACAGATAGTAAATGTACAGCACCCCCTAGAGAAGGGAGGTCAGAGACTTAAAACATGGCAGTGGCAGGGCTCATTCCCTGGGATGGACTTCGCAGGGCATGTCTTGTGAGCATTGCTTGTCATATCTGGGACACTCATGCTATCCATTTTCAGGATTGATGCACTTCTTGTCACACAAGCTCCTTGCAGAGATAGCTGATGTCACACTTACTGATGTCAAGGTTCTGGTCATACATTCCTGTTACCAATGCTATTTCACATCCACTGCCTCATGTATGATGCACTTATTTACCTTATGATTGATAATGTCATAGATGTGTGTTATGTGCTGCAGTAGACCATATCGGAAACATGGAAGTCTCTCATAGCTGTGGTCCTATGAATTTGCCCTTCAAATGTGAAATAGAAAAGATGTTTTTCGTACAAACTGTGTGTGATATTTGCTGTACAATCATACCCATCAA
Organism: Pleurodeles waltl; assembly: GCF_031143425.1. Taxonomy (NCBI): domain Eukaryota; kingdom Metazoa; phylum Chordata; class Amphibia; order Caudata; family Salamandridae; genus Pleurodeles; species Pleurodeles waltl. The sequence goes on from NC_090450.1 coordinate 111,646,413, forward strand.
ATGTGATGTGGCATCAGGAGTAGTCAAATTTGTCTTTCTGAAATGCTCCCTGAGGTAATACTTTGATTGCTAGAGAACATATAAGGCATAAATAATTACCCAGAACAGGATTGAGTGATAAAGTGAGTTGTTTAATTCCATATTGTAACAATGTGTTGACAGTGACTATTGTTGAAAAAAGTTTTGGGCTATCTGTTGTCTGAGATGCATTCCTGCAGCTGTGTTAGGATGTTCACCCTCATTTTTCCTGCCACCATCCACCTCCTCCTCCTCTTCAGGCATTTCTGGTTCAGGTTCATATAGGGGGATGTTCCTCCTAACACAAATGTTGTGCAGGATGGCACAGATCAAAATGATCTTGCAGACCATTTCTAGGGAATATAGGGGGTTGCCTCCGGTGATGTCCAGGCACCTGAATCTGGACTTCAGGATGCCAAAAGTCCGTTCAACAATGGTGCGTGTCCTCCAATGTGCCTCATTATAGGCACGCTCTCCTGCTGTGCTTGGGTTGGCAAATGGGGTCATGATCCATGGCTGGATCCCGTAACCCTGATCAGCTGAAAGAGAAAATAGGGGTATGTATTTTGTTCTTGCGTGCACCTGGAATGTCATTTTTCATGGCAGTTGTTATCTTGTGTCATCTGTGACTCATATGTGTTTGTGGTATTGTGTGGGATCCTGGGCTTCTGTGAGGTTCTTTCAGCACTGGGATGATTGACTTGAAAAATGTGTGTTTGGCTAATTGACCTGATATCTCTGGTATATTTTCAAACTTGAAGTTCAGAGTGTATCTCCCATGCGTTATGTAGTGAGCAAGATGTTTTAGTGTGCATTTACTGGAGGTGACATGATACTTCCACACACACAGTAGATTCCACTATGGTGGTAACGTGGTTGTACTACATGGCCTGGACTTCCCATCCAATTAGACATATGTCATTCCAGATGAATTGCAACAGTGAGGCCCCTTGATTGGGCTGGGTGACAATGCACAACACATCTCCATAAGTTACCCAAACCGTGCATGTTGTACAGTAGGACTGCAAGGTGGGTTTCTGCACTAACCCCATTTTGAGTCTAAGCCCAAACATATCTTGAACTCCACCAGCGAAGTGGGAGTCAACTGGCGTGCCCTAGAACAGAGCCCTAGAGTGCCTCCACGCTCCCTCAGAAATTGGTCTGCACACAAATTTGTTTGCTCCACAATTTCCTAAAGGAAGTCAACATCCAAAAATATATGGACATAGTCAACTGGCAAAAAGTTGCCTGTATCGACTTAACATCCAGCGTCACTAGTAAAAGGTGGAATTTGGGGCTGGTCTAAACAGGGGGGCCGAACTAAACAGGGGGGCTGACAAGAGTGCACTCTCTCTGTGATTGTGGTCACATACCCCTGCTCTCTGGGTTTGCGGCTAACCCGATGTTGTCCCACTGCACGGACTGTGCTTGCGAAGGGACAGCATGGCTGTCATCAATGTCTCCATCAGAATCACTGGAAAAGTTGTTGTCAGGTGGGACTCTGCCGACTGATAACTCAGTCACTGATTCTGCCCCATTTTCCTCTCCCTCAGATGCTGTCTCAGTATCTGCTGTCTCAGTCTCTGATACTACAACGGAGCTGTCCTCTATAACCCGAGTTAGGGCTTGAGCAACAGTCATCCAACGAGACGCCATTTCTGCTACTGACAAAACTGTCCCTCTAAAGTACTAGCCTACGTACAAGGCAGATAGAGCCACAACATTGCTTGTGGGTGTGTGTGATGTGTCCATTAGTAAATGTTGTCACCTTACCTTCGCTTCTTCTCCGATTTGGCAGATTCTCTGAAGACACTGTAAAAAACAAAAAAGACTCAGTATTACTTTCCCTTACCACATACCCATCATCACAGCCTTTAGCACTGGTGGCACCCAATGCAACAGTCATTTTTGGTGCGCTGCCTCCCATGACCTCCTCTTCTAATTCCCTCAGTATCACCCAGCAAAAGTGACCCTCATATCTCCATAGTCCCCCTTGCACATACATTTCATTTGTTTTAAAGTGCAGGTAACTCTTGGCTTTACTAATCCACTCAGCTAAATACATACAAATGTATATCATTTGCAGCAGGACAATAAACCATCTGCGCTACTTTATGGCGTCAAAACTGCCACTAGACAAAAGACAGATATATATATATATATATATATATATATACACACATATATATATATATATATATCACTTTTCTATATGTGTGGTTTCCCTGAGGGGCTGACTGTGGCTCCTGAAAAACAACACATGTAAGAAAAAAAATATATATACATTTATATATATATATTCGTCCCAAAGGGGTCCAATTAAGGCGCGCTTCTTAGTGTCGGTGCCCACGCCAGGGAAGGACCTTTCCCTCACTTTCTTTGCACACCAGCTTGACACTCCTGTCAATGACGCGGCACTCCCAGGATTTTCACGAAATCTTCATTTAATACGAACAAATGATACCAGACAAACAAACACCAACGCGTTTTGACCTACACGGTCTTGATCACAGTAATTATCCAATCCATTAAGTGCTCTATTCATACTCTCCATCTCATTTCAGCCTTCATGTGGCATTCTGGGATATGTAGTTTTTTAAAATAAAAAACAAGTGTGAATACATCAATTACTTCTAATAAATCACATTTTCTACCAAACCCCACAATTCCATATCAACCATCAAAAATAAACTAGACTATATATTACGCAGATTAAGAACACAGACCATTTTCTATATTTCTCAGATAGTATATACTTGCCAAAGTTATACAACTAAGTTTAGATATCACCGGTATCTATATATATTATTGTTACATCTTTGTCAGTTTTTAGGCCACATGTATAATAATAACTTCTATATTTGTATAATACCTAATGCGACTCATATCCCAATCTTCTAATTCTTTAATACTCAATTCTTTACATGTGGTACTCACATTTCCTTATTTATTTATTTAACTGGTTTTCGTTCTAAGCTCATTTTATATTTACAAATGGCAGTATAATTCCTCATCACAGTTGATCGCAAATGGGATCTTAGTTTTTAATCTGATGATATACCTGGACTCTAGACATCTCAGCTTTTGGACTCTGTCACCTCCTCGTTCATGTTTTACTATTGTCGCAATACCATAATATTTCAGGTTTAGCCAATTTGATTCTGTGTGAGTCTTTAGGTGTTTGGTCATGGCCTAGGTATTGTCATCATTTTGTACCACTCTAATATATTCAAGAATACATTTTTTCAGAGGGCATATGGTACTGCCAACATATCTAAGACCACACCAGCACTCTATGAAATAAACCACAAAAGTTGATTCACATGTGATTCTATCTCTAATTAAGATTTCTTTACCCTGAAAATCTGTTATCGCTTTTTTGTTGCAGCCAATTTTGCACGCTTTGCACTTTCTGCAGCAAAAAAAAACCTTATTTCCCTCAACTAACCAGTTTACCTTATTTGTGGTTTCGAAGTGACTCCTCACTAGCATATCTTAGAGTGATGGCACTTTCCTGTATGTAATTGACAGATAGGTACCTACTCGCTGTCCAATGTCATTATCTCTTTGAATCAGATACCAATATTTTTTCAATATATTGATTATCTGTTGATTTTCCTTACTATAATCCATGATAAGCCTTAACTCTTTGCTCTTCATCATGGCTCTTTACAACATGTTCTTATTCTTCACCAGTACCTGTGCTCGTGTCAATGCTCTTGCTTTTATTTCACCCTGTTCTATTGCCTTAGATTTATAGCCTCTATCTATAAATCTCTGTTTTGTCTCTCCAAATTTTTTGTCCATATCTTGTTCCATGGAACAATTCCTTTTGATGCGAATAAATTCGCCATACGGAACGCTTTTGATTAGTGATCTCGGGTGAAAGCTTGTTCCATGTAATATACTGTTGGTTGCAGTAGGTTTTCTATAATGTCGTTTGTAACTCATCTGCTTCAACATATATTAGTACATCTAAAAATTCAATAGAGATCTTACTTGTTTCGTACGTAAATTGCAATCCAACATCATTGCTATTCAACCGAGTAAAAAATTCACTAAATGGTTCCGCAGTTCCATGCCAAATCAAAAATAAATCATCTATATATCGCAACCAGATAACTACCTTATATATATATACACATATCTATAGAGATTTGTCTCTCGTTTTATATATATATATATATATATATATATATATATATATATATATATATATATATATATATATATGTGTATATAAATATATTTATATATATATATATATATATATATATATATATATGTAGAGAGAGAGAGAGAGAGAGACTGACTCTCTATATCACTTTTTTTTATCACATGTATAAAAAAATATTCCCTGGGGATGCCCGATCGTCCAACCAAGGAAAACTATTGATGAAATTGAGCCCTAGGTGTCGGCCTGTGTTCGAAGGGCCGACACCACCATTTTGTTTCTTTGTTTAAAAAAAAAAATCATTTCTTTATTATCTGGGGGGCGCGATCACCCCCCAGGAGAACTCAAACCTATTTATTTTTTTGTTTATGCCCCCACGGGGGTTGGCTGGCCCATTTACATGGGGACCGACGCCCCCAAACAAGATCGCTGGTGCCTAGGGGTGTTTCCTGTTCATGGATCGCAGCGGCATGGAAACTGCTCCTGGAAGGCATCATTGGAAAGGGGACACTCTCACCTTTCCATCGATGCCTCCCTGGCATCTGGGGAGGCTGTTTTAGCCTTTTTATATACTCCGGGGTAGGGAAAGAACGCTTACCTGCTCCTTCTCTGCTCCGATGGGGAAAAGTGTGACTTCAGCTCATTGCTGGGGGTCTGGGCTTCTGAGTCTTCCGTGCTAAAGGATTTTTTATCCCCCTCCCTGGTGTCAGCCACTTTTCGGGACCCGCACCAGGGACCAGGGAGGTAGTATGGGCGTTGTAGGGGTTAAAAATGTAGAATTTCTCTTTGGGACTGCCCACAAACATTCATGTTGTCGACTTCCATGGTATAACAAGGCAAAACCATAGTTTGTATTTCCCACTTCACACATGTTGAATGTGATTTACTAGTGCAGACTTTCCCTCTTTGGAAGAGGAGAAATCTGCAAGAGAAAATGCGTTTATGCTCACCAGAAGTCTTTTTGTGAAATGCCAGAAGGCTTGATTTGGGCACTTTCTAACATTAAAGAGCTGTGATTACACTGCATACAAAGAACATGGTATGCTGGCTTTCAACATTAATGAAATTTCTGAATAAAGTGGACTATCACGTTTGTGGACTGCTGTGCAGAAACTAGATTCAAGCACACGTTATTGTTCAGTGATTAGGAAATTAAGCAAAGCAGGGTCACATCATGAAATATGACAGCAAACATTACATTTCAGAACCACAATGTTTGTGCACCACTGTCTCAGATATGTTTTTTGGCTTGTGGTTGGTGACTTTCAAACACATTAAGCTCCATTGACGAATGGACCCAGACTGAGGTCATTTGTTTAGCGTTTTATGGTACTTGTTGTGAATAGTTTCCAGTCTGTGTGCAGTCGCATTATTGGTTTAAAGCATTTATTCAAATTTCAAGCATTCTGCCTATGCACCCTAGCAACATCTTAAGTTGTCTTTTAAAGCCCATTTTATTGCTACAGTACATATATACTTCTGAGTGTTCTGGGTGAGATAAGCAACTATGCAAGTGACTATAAATAGTTACACTATAGAATTATATGATATTGTAAATCACCTAGGCTCCAATTATGAATATTTCAGAGGGGAGGTGGATGTGATGTTTATTGTGACGGATAAAATCAGAATAAAGTGGACTAACACGTTTGTGGACTGCTGTGCAGAAACTAGATTAAAATCAGACAGTTCAGGGATTTAAATTGATCGCATCTGATGGATGGCACCAATTAGATCCTGAAACAGGGGCATAACATGCAGATTTGTATGCTTTCTGCACTAAAATCAGCCTGTGACAGTATTCACTGAGCCACATCTATCAGTGAATCTTATCAGGTTTGACTTGATGAAATTGTGGTAATGTGGTGCGTGCCAAAAAACACATATTTCTGATATCTGCAGTAACAGTGGGACGAATCGTATCAGTGTCCCTTGTCAGTTGCGGTCACTGGACAATGCCTGTCGTAGACCAAGTTTTTTTAAAGGAAGTTCTGAATCAAAATATGCTTACCACTGTGAAAATTAGCAAAGATACTTACTAAACAAGAGACATAAACATATTGAAAGGCAGGTGTAACCCTCTTGAAAACACAAATGCGGAGTTTGCTAAGCGTATTTCTGCCTCACTTTTCTAGGAATTTATACATATTAGCCATGAAGACATGTCAGATCTATTGCCATCTGTCATAGTCGTAATCTTAGTGACCGTATGTCAGAATATTATCATGGAAGGGCCATAGTATGACACAATTGTCATTTTAGAATTTAGCTATTTGCACCATTCTTTGCTTTTAAACACATTAACATGTCAGATCTCTGCGTTCCAAATAATGTTAAGCAAACATTCCTTTTGAAATTGTATGTATATATATATATATCATCCATAGTAATTCTTGAAAAGAAGACAATGTCACAGCCACTTACTTGCTACAATCCCAGTGCCTTTAATCAGGCAGAAAAACACAAAAAAGGCAAAAAGATATTCTCCTGCTTCTTATTTAATTAACCATACATCCTGCCAATGATAAAAAGAAGAAAAGGGAAAACTGTTTAACAACAAACCTTTAACCCACAATTTAATAATTGCAACAAAATTCAGACTCATTAAATTCAAAACATATCCATGTTACACGATCGGTCAATATAAATGCACCGATAATTCTTCATCCTTGTTTAAACCCATAGGTTCCATTGTGTTACAACTAATAATCAGCCGTGACTCCAATTTCCTTAAGTCCAGCATCCTATTACCACCTCTTATTTTCAGTATGACCCTATCCAGGACCATAAATTGTAATTTTTATTTTTATTTTTTATGAAATTCCTTAAAATGTCTAGCCACAGGATAGGATTTATCCTCATTTCTAATCGCTCTTATATGTTCCAAAATGCGCTATTTTGCTATATGTATGGTACTACCAATGTAAAATTTATTACAGGGACATTTTAAGGCATAAATGCAATAGTCTGATAAACATGAAACACGCTTCCTTATTCTAAACGGTTTATGGGTCCCGGGAAATAGTACCTCCTTGCAGTTGGAACTATATTTACACGCTTTACATTTACCACATATATAGAAACCTTGAATAGGTTGAGTTCTTTCATTACTGGATATTAAACTGTGGCTTAACATATCTTTCAAGGACCTACTTCTTCTAAACGTAAAGGCCAGATACTCATTCAGTAATTTACCTATATCTTCATCAGTCCTGAGAGCTGGCCAAAATTTTAGGAATGCTTTCTTGATTTCTTTTACTCTGTCATGATATGAGGTTATAAATCTTATCTTTATGTTTTCCTTCTTAATGTCTTCCATCTTATCTACCAAAAGGTCCTCCCTTTTGGTCTGCCTAACCCTCCTCACAGCTTTATCTATTACAGCCTGCGAGTAACCTCTTTCAATGACTCTTTTAGTCATCACTTTAACCTCATTTTCGAATGTGGCATCCAAACTGCAGTTTCTTCTAGCCCTTAATAATTCCTGGTAGGGGATACAGTAAATCAAGTTTTTTGGATGACTGCTCATAGCATGGAGTAAACTATTCCCTGCAGTATCTTTCCTATATAATTCACATTCCAATTTATCATTAATTACCTTAATTCTCACATCCAAAAATTCCAATTCAGCCAAATCCATTGTACAGCTGAACCTAAGATTCAGTTTATTATTATTCAATTCCTCAACGAAATTCAAAGCTGATTCTTTACTTCCTCTCCAAATACAAAAAATATTATCAATATACCTCACCCATAGGACTGCTTGGTTTTCAAAACCTGAGATGTTCCAGACCACCTCTCCTCCCACCAGCCTAGGTATAAACCTGCATAGCTGGGGGCAAAACAGGTTCCCGTCGCAGTCCCCTGGCACTGAAGGTATAGAGTGTTATCAAAAATAAATAAATTGTAAGTCAAACACATCTGTACCATATCTAATAACATTTCTGTATGTAAAAGATAGGATAATGACCTTGCCCTCAAAAAATGTCTCACTGCCTCAATACCCTTATCATGTGGAATACATGTATATAAGCTATTTACATCTAGACTTAGAAGGAGGAAATCCTTTTTCCATCCTATTCCATTAATTATTCGTAGGAAATCTCTAGTATCCTTAATATAGGATTAGTTGCAGCCTGCCGTGTTGGATGCTGATTTACACACAAATTAAAGTATTATTATATATATATATATACATATATATACATTTATATATATATATATATATATATATATATATATATATATATATATATATATAAATATATATGCATATATATTTGTTAATAGATTCCCCCCATTCACACTCTATGGAAAAATGCATTAATACAAAAGGTGCTCCTGCTTTCTGTGTTTGATTCATCCCTAATTCAGATTTGTGCAATGTTGTTCACGAATGGGGTGCGATCAAAGCTTACTAAAATTGAAGACACTGAAAAGTTTTATAAAAAGGGTAATCTGTCAACATATTTTGGTTTGGAGAAAAAAAGCTCCTGCTTTGGGAATTTGATTTCTCTGATGAAAAAATGTTTGTCAATCGACTGCTTTAAACTTTGCAAACTTAATGGGCAGATTTTTACTTTTTGCCGCAAACCTGTGTTAGCAGAGGTTTGTAGCAAAAAGTATAGCGCCAGCTAGCGCCATTCCTAGACGCCGGCCAGGTGCCATATTTAAGGAATGGCGCTAGCCAGCGCTACGGCCCTGTTAGCGTCCTTTGAAAGGATGCTGACAAGGCCTGGGAGGCCTTGGGAGAATGGGGGTTTGTGTGCCAAATTATGGCACTACACTGTTTAAAGGCAAAAAGATTGCCTCTAAGCAGTCTAGCGCCATTTTCTGGCACACAATCCCCATGGACTTAGTAAAGATAGGAGCCATGCCGACCATCTCAATGAGGCCAGCGCCGTGCAGGGGCGCTGAGTCAGAGCCCCTGAGCGGCGTTGGACAGAAAAAGATAATACCTACCTGGACTTACCTTTGGACACAAGGTACTTTTCCGCAGGCTAAAAGTGACATTAACTCCAATATTTTGGTGCTAGACATGTCTAGCACCAAAATATAAATATGGAGTTGTTTGTGCTGGACTTGCATGAAAAAAAAAAAGACGCAAATCCGGTGCAAACAGAGTACAAATATGGGACTTAAGGTGGTCTGAAGAGAGCTCATGCAGCTCCTTTCCAAGCATAGATCCCCACCAGACAGGGTGGAGAATCAGGCATGTTTTAGCAGCTGATTATCCATGACACGTTAACATAACATAACATACATTTGATCGCCAATCTGCATCAATATTTACAAAAACGACTTTGTCTCCAATGCAGCTTTTGGAGCTGATGATTTTCTTGTTTAATTGTTCTTGTTAATGCTGTTTTCCTTAAAATGATCCTTGTGGGATCAATTAATTTAGTTTTACCTTCGTAGGTAATGGCCACTTAAACATAACATTAACCTTTGATTTTTTTTATTTCCAAAATAAATGTGCCATTCATGCAACGCATGATAGCATAGTACTCATCTAGTCACTCTCAATCACAATTTTCATTTATGAATTTTGTATAATATGATTTAGAGTTAAGATATTTACCTTGCTCTCTAAGCAGAACACTGACAGTGTTCAGTCATGCCACAATTGACTATTTGACTATAGTAATGTAATCACTGGTGTAGGTTTTGAGTATCAAAGGCAGAACATCTACGGGACAGAAAACTATGACAAGAATATGGTCAGACACGAACATTGTGACAGAAATATAAAGGGACAACATATGAAAACCTAAGTGTATAAATTTGCTAAAACTAACTCCTTATCTCTGTATCTAGGTGAAACATACTTCTTATATACAATCTCCAACGTACATAGATGGGAGATATGAAAAGTAAATCCTTACCTCAATCTGTGCACTAATTTTGGGATTTTTTGTGCCCCCACTGTCTGGTCAGCTGCATCAATAGTCTTCCTTCCATAATCTATCAGTACAGTAGGAATCACTTTTAACATTACTTTAAAACTACAGTGCCATATTGATCTATACTTTTTCAATGAAGTCTGTAACTCTTTTCACAATTTCTGTTCCAAATGAAGGATTTCATTTTTATGTTTTCCATTATTATTATACATACTCAGGATTGTGCCCGCAGAGCCTAGTGGCACTAAAACCAGCTTACCTTTGCATCTGGTCAGTAACTCTCTCTCTCTCTCTCACACACACACACACTCTCTCTTTCTGTCTTTCTCTCTCTCTCTCTGCTTGAAAAAATGAAAATGAAATATTAATTCATATTAATGGTTGGTACAAGAATGAGAGCATCTCTCTTTGAACTTACCTTGTCTACATACATAATTCAGTCACCTAACCATCTTTGATGAATTTCCAATATAAGTAACATGCTGTTGTAACTACAGTCTCTCACAGGGCACATCAAATCAGAACTTGAAATCTGAGCCTTGGATTTCAACTAGGATATAGAGAGGTAGAGTGGAAAATCATGCACATTTGTGTGGAAGAAATAGTTTGCCAAACCTAGACATCATCAGTAATTAACATCTCTTTCAAAATGGAAAGCCACATAAACAATTGTTAACTGAGGGAGTAATCAGTTTACCAAGATTTCAATGTAGATGAAAAGTACAGAAGCTATGTTAATGACTCCCACCAGATGTCGGGTACATCTAAGATATTTCATGATTGACCCCAAAGAAGGTACACAGTGTTTGGGTATGCATCTATGTATGCCATTTTTGTAAGTTAGACATCTACATTTGTATGTCTTGGTTTTCAGAGAATATGGCAATTACATCAATTGCACATTTTGAAAGTCTGAGGGAATACAAGCTCCTCAGACTTTTTCCTTAGGTTTATGCTACTAGATAACTGAGGACACTCCAGAGAGTATGACAAGTACCTATGGTAGTGACTGTCCTAGGAAACTGAAGAACAAAGCAGAAATGCTGTTAACTTGATCTAAGAACTTTAGAAGGGAAATATGGATCTGAAAAAGAAATAAATAAATAAATGATTTACAAAAATCCCTCTTCTGACTGTAAAACAACTTCAGATTGCTTCCTAAACACAATGGGCATGACAATGTATTTCTTCACATATTTATAATTAGTGTGACAGGCCCGAACAGCGTCCCTATCAACCTAATCAAATGTAATGTTAGTTTCTGGGCCCCAATGCTAAAAAATGTTTTTAATAGCTTAACCCATTCTTATGTACCAGATTCCTGAGCCACATCAACTATCATCTCAATTTTTAACAAGAGATAATGATTCTCGCCAAGTTGTTATCTTCCAATTTCAGCCTTGATTCATCAACAAATTTCACAAAATCACTTATAATGGGGTGTGGCCCTAAGTGCTCTTGCCTCCCAAGTGTTTTAATTTACTCTAATTGTCTGCTAAGTACCATCACTTTTCCTTATTTAGCTTTTGTAAAACTAGAAAGGGAAACTTCCTCACAATAAGGACAATGATTCTTGTAAAGGTGTATGTGCTATTTGTTAAAGCCAGAGCTGTGCAGTGTAGTTTGCTCTGAATTGATAATCATGAGAATATCACCACAGCCTTTTCCTTCACTTTGATCGGCGACATAGACATGGTAAATTTGACAAACAACCACTGAATGTTGCACTTTATAAGAGGGGGAGCTTTATGTATTTGCATATGCAGATCTTTAATGTGTCCCATCCTCTATACAACTGAAATGAGTTTAAAGACATTTAAGGGAGTAAATAGAGAACAAATTCCAATCAACAACCACTAACCACAATGCAAAATCAGTAATATCCGTGTATATTCCTAAAAATAGAAGGCAGAGTGAACAGTAGATCAGTTTGCCACATAGTGAAGAGTTTGCCACATTTTGCTGTATAGTGAAGAGCAAGAAAGATGGGCAAGGCAATATCATCAGAGAAGGGCAATCTAAAAAAT